>NC_085979.1:7871201-8208579 GCF_910591565.1 Cydia splendana
GTTTTATAATTGTTGCATACCTACCTATTTGGTACGACTTATTTTTCAATAAAAAAAGACACGTCAAGATCGCTTACCGTCTTTCTAATGCTAAAAAACAAAGTATAGTAGGGGTTTAATACTGAACTACTAAAGTTTGAGCACCACTCAACACCATATTTTCATACAATTATTTCCTAGTTCGGTAATGCGGCCTCCCTATTCGGTATAATGTGCAAATCACGTTTCTTAGTTCGGTAAATGGTACAAATCAAGGAAACCGGAATAATGACTTTAAAAATGTTTTTAATATACGTGCAATCATTTCAGTAATTTATAGGTATGTTTAAATGAGGACAAATTTACCTGTGTTTCTATTATAGTAGTGAACATATGCGTATGAAAATACCAGAGCTAATTAAAAAAAGAAACGTGCTTTCTGGTCTTAAGCGTTCGGTGGAGCGTACATTTACCTTAATATTTTTCTACTCCTGATCACCAATTAAAAATCATCGTGTACAGATAGGTATAAAACGCGAGTATTATGTTTAAACTGCTTAACCGTTATCGTTTCGAACGACACGTCATCGGTTCAATGGAGTCGCACCTGATACTAATGTCATTCACGCATTAAAATGGAAGCGTCTCGCTTCCTGCGCCAGGGGTCACGGGTAAACCTGGAGTCATTTAAATAAACAAAGCAATTAAATGTGCACTACAGCAAAACGGCTCTTATTGACAGCAGTCAATAGGACGATATTGCCATAAAAGTTGGAATGGAAATCGACCTTATCGACAATTTGGTGTTGCGTACTTCGATTGTTTAGCTTGTAAACGTCACTAATCATTTGGGAAGTTTTGAACCGGATTTGTAATGTATTGTTGATCGTGAATCGTAGTTTTGTTACATAAACGAGCAATTCTTGTTTATATAATATATATTTCGGAGATTTCGGAAACGGCTCTAACGATTTCAATGTAATTTGCTATATAGGGTCTTCGGGGTCGAAAAATCGATCTAGCTAGGTCTTATCTCTGGGAAAACGCGGAGGCCTTAGAGGTCCTTTTAACAATTTAAAGATATATAATAGGGGTACACCGAGCGGGTGCTGTGTTGGCCGTGTCATGGGCCGCCCTAGAGGCAGCATCCGCTAGGATGTAAGGACTGTTGGGGGTTGATGGAATCTAGAATGAACTAGGCTATTGGGCGAAATCAATTAATACTGGGCTATGTTTTAATTTTGTATAATTATGTGTCAAGGCCGGGTCTATTAGACCAGGATACGTGGAAAGGGAGGAGGGAGGCCTTTGCTCAGCAATGGGACACTCTAGGCTCATATTCATATAAATAAAATAATTATATGTACCGTAAAAGTACACTTTCTGATCTGTAACTACTTTTAAGTTATTTCGCTTTTACTGAACTGTGACGGGGTGGGCAAAGTTATGTGAAAAGGCAAAGTTGTATACTTTTACGATACTTATAATAGATGGTCAAGCAAATCTTGTCAGTACAAAAAGGCGCGAAATTCAAATTTCCTATGAGACGATATCCCTTCGCGCCTACATTTTTCAAATTTGCCGCCTTTTTCTACTGACAAGATCTGCTTGACCAACTATACCTTCTACCATTCCAGACAATGTCTCCACCCGGAAGCATGCAGTAAGGAGTTAACGCTGCCCGCGCACTACGCGCGCTTCCACGACCTGCGCAAGGAGTTCATGCGCGCGTACGCGCTGCGCGCCGTCCCGCCGCCCGAGCCCACGGCGCTACAAGACATGCTTACTTGTATCCTTTACCAAATGTTCATGGCTAGTAAACAATTACCGTCGCTCATAGACACCTTCGACAGCAGGAGGGGTTTCACGGTCGTATCGGTCCGGAAATACCGCGGGCGACAGCTTAGCACACACATTACTATAACGGGGTGGGCAGTATCGTTATGTCGAAATAAACAATTTGAGTACGGTAGGCAACCCCTAAATTGTCTATGAAATAAATAACTTGTCAGAAAAAAGCTATACTAAACAATGAAATTGTCGCAATCGTAACTACGGCCTACTGTCCACGGAAGCGTAGCTGCATAGACGCGTATTCGTCATTGTACGCTTTGTGTACGCTTGCTTGCAGCCTACATACAAAACCGCACGACTCTGTCCACGGAGCGGCTGACGCGACGTTGCCGTTGCTGAGGCTGCAAGCAAGCGTACACCAAGCGTACAATGACGAATACGCGTCTATGCAGCTACGCTTCCGTGGACAGTAGGCCTACGAGACCAAAACGTCGCAAGCGCAGTGAAATTTCATGGCGCTTACGCGTTTATGTCGCGAGATTCACGCTCCTCTTCTATGGTTTGTTGTCAAAACGACATCAACTCATGGCGCAAAATACTTTCTGGTTCTCTGTGCCAGTTATATACGTCAGTAATAGCAAAAAGAATAGATAGTATAGAGGGGTCCTGTCATTGTAAATTTTGTAGTCACTGTAAATTTACTGCCATCTATCGACACACGACTAAAACTCAAAATGAAAACGTATAAAGTTATCAAAAAATGTATATATATGGATAAATGATTTTATTATTTTTATATCATTTTGATCCATGTTCATTCACTGATATCTATGTGTTAAAATTGTTAAATATGAAACGGTGTCGTCACGACATCTAGCCGAGGATAGGCTAAAGGTGTGTGCGGCATCTATTCGAGAATGACTTTTACTTGAATTCCGAGGCACGTTTTTTTCCTTAGACTTTATTCGTCTTATACGAAGTTACATATGTCTTTGGTAATAGTTTAATGTTTATATAGTAGTATTAGTAGTGTTTCTACTTGAAGTAATTAAGAAGTAGTTACTTTTCTAATTTGACTGGTTTACTAGTAATGTTATCATATAATTTTCCTTACATCCTCCAATCAGATTTAGGTATACCCCCGTACACGGGAGACAATTTCTACGCAGCTGAGGTCAAAGACATGGCCAGTGTCATTAGGAGAATAATTTCAGATGGTAAGCTTTCATTACATATTATATGTATGTATTTACATTATTTTGAATGTCTATTTGTATTTCGTATATGTGTATGTTTATTCAATGTGATTGTGTGTGTGAACGTAGGCTCACAAAAATTTAATTCTAATAATATTTTGAGGGTTACTTTGCCCATGCCCAATATCTTTTAACTTTGCCCACTGACTAAATTTGCCTATGTGATAACTTAGGAGCAAAATTAATCGGTTATGGATATATTAATTATGGCATTTAATTAAAAAAAAACATAAACTGCGCATATTAGTCCTTATTTCGATTGGATATTGGTGTTGGGAAAAAGAGAAAAAGGGCTTAATTTTGCGCATATAAAATTGAGCGACCCATAGCACAGTTAATATAAATCGTAATAATTCGTATATTTTTGCAATTGCATTTTAATTTGTTTCAGTACAGTCGACGCGACGTCAAGGATATTACGCCTTTTGCATCTTACGCCTTACTACAAAGGAGTAAGATGCAAAAGTGTATACATATCTTTGAGCTCGACTGTACCTATATTCATATATTGTACTAAAAACGTCATATTTACTTTCCAGGTTTCCGGTTAGAGCTGCCGGAAACGGTCGACTTAGTATTAGAAACTGGAATATGGTGAGTTTATTGTAATCATAAAATGAAATAGATATTATACACCAAAAAAGGGACCAAGTCCACCGCTGGCCGAGGCGAGCATCGAACCCGCGTTCAGCTTACGCGGCTAACGTCCTGATCACTAGACCACCCGGTCACGGCGGCACCCATTCCAAATTCTCTGGTGTATGCTATCTTTGAAAGCCTAGGCGCCTTTGACCAACAATAATCATTGTTTAGACGACAACGGTTTCACTCATTTGAATTTTTAGTCGCTATTGGCGACATGTTTCGGGCCCGTCGGGGGTCCTTCCTCAGGCTCGCGTGCTCGCGGCGGCTGCACTTCGTGAGTGAAACCGTTGTCGTCTAAACAGTTTAAAATATGTCTCACGAAAGTATAATTTCGAACAATAATCACTTTTATGAATTTAAAAATGTCAATATATTCGCCTCTGGTCCTCACCGTAACTTTTGTATCTCTCTTATACAAGCATACTACAATACAATACAATATTGCATCAAAAGCGCCGGCCGTTTATATCGCCACGGCACCATTAATGATTTGGTCCGGCGGTCGCTTGCTACCGTTTCTGTGCCTGCTACTTTAGAACCCTCAGGCATGGCGAGAGACGATGGTAAGCGACCGGACGGAGCCACACTGGTGCCGTGGAGACTGGGTAGGCCTTTGGTGTGGGACGCTACATGCGTAGACACCTTTGCGCAGTCCCACATCCAGGCTACCCGGGCACAGGCTGGCGCTGCTGCCGACCAGGCCCAACTACTCAAGCGCCGCAAATACTCATCTTTACTGCAAGATTATGAGTTTGCGGCGCTTGCAGTGGAAACAATGGGTCCTTGGTCGGCGGACATGAAAACTTTCATGGGGGACCTGTCGACACGGCTGGTCGACGCTTCGGGAGACCATAGAGCTGGCGCTTACCTCTCCCAGCGCATATCGCTGGCAATACAGAGAGGTAACGCAGCCAGCGTTATGGGCTCAATGCCGCAGGCGGAGGTTCTAGAAGGGGTATTCTCTTTATAACTTCTTTTTATTTTCATATATTTTATTAGTATATTTTAGTTTTTATATAATATTATAAGTATTAGTTAAATTTTTAAGTAGGTTTATTTTAATTTTAGTTTAGTTTTTAAATCGCTACATTTATAATATACAATTGTTTCTACTTTTTTCTGTGAAAATATATACATAAGAAAGTTGCTTTTGTAAATACAATATTATAATATTAGGAAAGTGTTATTTTAGCTATTTGACTCGAAGAGTTTTTATTTAGCGCCTACGCTATTTCTCATAGCAATAATTTGTTCATACAACATTAAACCCATTCTTACAGTATCATATCTACAGGCGTTAAGAATGTTTTTTTATTGTAATGATTTATTTTCTTCTATTATCATTATTAGAGTCTGGCTACTGAAATATTACACAAATGTTTGGCGAGAAATTCATAAAATCTTGGGCTGGTCACACTTTGTGTAGTAGGAATTATAGTTTTGATACTAGAAAATATTTTTGATTTTCTGTGCACACGTAAGGTACCTAAGGATATAAGTTAAATATAATTTGACGTGCACTCAAAGTCAGCTCACATAATTTCTACCACTATGTATAGTACAGTCAACGATAAACACATATGTTAACACTTTCTCACCATATACCATTGTAACAAGGCGAAAAATGAAATGTAGTGTAAATAAGACCTAGCTCAATAATACCGTAATATTAATCCATCACAAAAAAAATACATAAGTACTATGCCAAATATGCTAAATGCTAAGTATCAAAATATTAATAGAGCACCAACCTCCTAGTTTGTTTACATTTGTTTAGGAGTTGTAAACATTGCAGTTTTCGTTATACAACGCTACACGTCGACTTCGCACATTGTCGTAATTATTTACGAGCTTAAATAATAGTTGGCGAACCTCACTCAGTATGGATTTTATTAATATTATTTAAAATAAACCCCTTATAAACCGCAAACAATTTAAATGAATGACATAAATCGACAACTGACTTTTAGCTTTTTTTTAAATCATAGACAATTGGTGATACAACAACGAAATATCTGTCAACAAATTTTGGCTAGCCAGACTTTATCGGTCTGTAATCAAATAATGATTATACCCATTGATAAGATTCGCTGACATATATGTTAAATATAATCATATATTTATTGATAGTAATTTAATCCATAATTACTGTCAATAAATATATGATCATTTATAGCACAATAATATAAAATGATTAATGTTTTTCATGGATTTATGACGAGATGATTGATTCATCATACAGTCGTTTTAATGATTTATTGTAAGACTGAGTTGAACCTGTGGGGAGACACTCCTGACTTCGGGCAAACTCGGCTCCGTTCGGCTCAGCATTGCTCCGAGCAATTATTAGGGTTGGCACTGCTTGACGTCCTTTTGTATGCACGACCACAGATAAGATAGTCACTTGAATTTTGACAACCCTAAATAGCAGAAAGGGATAGTGCCATACATTAGAAAGGGACAGCATGATTCGACCCTTTGTAGGAAGAAAATTCGGTTTTGTAGGAAGTGTCCTTTCTGTACGGTAGGGGCTATTCATAAATTACGTCATTTCAAATTAGGGGGACATCGGATGATGGTAGCATGACGTAGGAGGAAACGGGGTCATTCGAAGCATGATTTTTGGATGATTTTAGGGGGGGGGGGGGTCGAAAATCGTCAAAAATCGATGACGTAATTTATGGACAGCCCCGTAGTGCTATTACTTATTCTGTGGTTGAACCTTAAATTGAGATAAATTGTGAACTAAGAATAAGTTCTTGGCACGGATCTAGACTCTGATTAACCGTCCGCCGGACGCCGGACGGTATCGTACTGGCAGTTAGATCAAAATTTTGACAGTTCCGAACAACTGACAGGCCGATACCGTCCGGCGGACTGTTAATCAGTGGGCCCCTTTAGAGTAGTTGCATTTGCCCCATAGTTGCAATTCTCCCAGGCTGTAAAATGTAAACACACGAGATGTGACATTTTTGCCACGGCAAACACTTCCACCACAAATTCCATAAAAATAATTATAGGTACTTAACTCTCATATAAAATACAGGAACATTGTTCTTAATATCGCTTTTAAAACGCAGGAAAATAACATTTTTCAAACCAATATAATGTTGACCTAAAATCCATAATACTTATGTATAATTGGGGATCAAACTTATAATGGTTCTTCTGTTTTGGTTCGGTTGGTTGTTAGAATATTACTCAAGACGTTAAAATATAGACTACCTCCGGCAGACTTCGCATTGAAGCATTTAGGACTCAAGATCTCCACGTAGAGACGCTTTTTCACTTCTTTGTGTTTGTGTTTTTAGTCGTGCGTCTTAAACCTTCGAAGATTCGCTCTCATCTACCATTTGTAATTACGAATTCCGTTCTCTAAAATCTTGTAGAAACCGCTTGTGACAGTTGTGACCCCTTCATAATATATTATTGTAAACACATGACTTTTTGTTCATTTATTTAGACCCGAAAGTCTAACTAGAACAAATTTTATAAATATCAAACGGTTATTGAGAGACCTACAAACATCTAAAAATTTGCAAATTTTATCAGTGACTGACTGGCATATTTTGCGAGCCTTAAGGGATACGCATTGGATTAGCGTAGACCAAGCTAACTCTACATGGCATTTGTAATGACAAAACATGACAATGTCATCATTAATGTCACATTTCTATGAAAACAAATCGGCAAAAAGTTAGCTTAAGCGCTTCACATATCTTACTTATGTAAAGAATCCTAAATGTAAATGTGTATCCGAGTTAATTAAGAGTCTGAACTCTGACTGCATTAAGTAGGAACATTTTTTTTTGATCCTAATTAGGATGCCAGCTAGGACGACTGAATTAAGGTGTGTGAAATTTTAGACGCACTCTATGCTCTGTCTACGGTGTGCGTGATTTATTTAGGGTTGTCAAAATTCAAGTCATTATCTTATCTGTGGTCGTACACGAAGGGACGTCAAGTTGTGCCAATCCTAATAATTCCTCGGAGCAATGCTGAGCCGAACAGAGCCGAAAATGCTCGAAAGGATCAGCGCCCCCTTTCGCGCCCCCCTGCCTCCTGAACCTGAACTCCTGAGCTCCAGGCGCTTTAATCCATCAACGTGCACACTAGCGCCACTGCTAAATAATCGTGAATTCGTGGATCTATGAACTCAAAACAAAAACGGCCGTTTTAACTTTGGACGCATAGATTGACGAATCCAGCAACATAAAAACTAGTTCTACTAGTAGTAGTAATTGATGAATTCAAAAGGTACTTAAATACAAAATATAGTACGTAGCGGCCACCTTTTTTTAAATACCTATCGTTAAATTTAAATAATCACGATTATTTAGCAGTGGCGCTAGTATTCACGACTGCACGTTGATGGGCTCTTAAGTTGAATTGTTCGAGTGTTCCATGGTATAATAATATACTCCGCCTGGAACTCTATTCCGAGATTCGCGTATGACCTAACTGACACGGGCCTACGTCATCATGCTGTTTACAGGTTCTCAAACTTTAAAATGTGGGAGAATTTTAACCAACGGTGAAAATTATTTTAACGGCATTAATTTTAAGTTATTCATGTAGAAACATAGTAAAATAAAACAAATCTAATGTATTAAATTAAACTTTATTTATCTATACAAGACAAACGTTTGAAAAACTAATTCACAGTTACACATTAATTACCAAGCTTACGACGTGAAAAGTTTGAAAAACACTGCGACTGCTGACACTGAGCGAGAAGGAAATAACAATTAACACGCGTTCGACAAGGATGACGGTCAGGGCATGAAGTTATCTAGATCCGAATTGTCAAATGTGACAGCGCTATCCTGTGTTGCCAGTAATGTAAACAGAATTACCCGAACATCTGAAATTTCTTTAGTGAATCGGAAGATATTGCTAACGAATAATTAAAAATGACGTGTTATTGTAAAATTTAAGATAAAATACATATAAATGAAAATTATAAAATTATAAAGAAATATTTTAACTTATTAACCATAGGTATAATGTACCCATGTAACATGTTATGTTGAAATAAAGTGGCAATGTTATTGTGACGTAGGCCCGTGTCACTCTGGGAATAGAAGACCATGGAGTGTTCTATCTACCGTGTGCGCTCTGCGGTCTGCCCCACCACGTCCCCACTCCGTCCCCAACCGCCAACTCGCGCGCACGTCGGTAAACAGTGTGGTGATAACGTGTTGTTACTTGTTAGTGCTTTCGGGAACGATAAGGAGGTGAGTGCCGATAGCTTCTTGATTACGTCTGCTGCTTAAATACTGCCCTGCTAAGCCAAACAGCACTATCTCAAAAGAAAATTCAACACTACGAGTAACTTATACTTTAGTTTCTATAACTGAGAATTCCATTTTCAAAATCATTTGTTTTTGAGCTAGCGCTATTCGGCTTAGGAGGGCAGAATAATCCTCGCGTGACTTTTGCTTTGCGTCTAAAAAGTCAAAACGCACTTAATGGGTTAAAGTGTCCAAACATTGTTTTCGAGAAAACATTTTATTGTACGGAGTTTTACTTGTAAAACGCTGACATAGATTGACTGCTTTGAAGCAATATTCCTTTAACCTCTAGTATGCTTTGAGGTGAAACTGTGTAAAATAAATCACACGAGCAATAGGCACTGGTGTACGCAATGTGTCCAAACCGTATTAAAAAGAGTGAAAAAACACACACTTGTAAAGTCCAATCTTACTCTGCACGAACATTTCGTGACAAAGTGTGAAAGGTGCCACAATAAACTTCCTATTTTCACTCCCTTTTTCTATCATTGCAAAATCATACGCAGTTTGGTCCGAATCTTAAGACGCGCTGAGGTTATATTTTTCGTGTGACACGACCTATTTGCGTTTGAAGAGTGATACTTAATACATGATCATATTACCTACTTGTAATTAAGAAGCTGATGACCTAAACATATAGGATGAAGGGAACACCTCAACTAAATTTAGCCCGAAACAAAGCTAAGTTCTACAAGAAATCGACCGCGGAACTCCTCCAATACCCATCTTGAATTAAAGGTTACCTAGAGGAGACACTAAATGATGTCGCTCAAGAACTCTACCTACAGTATCTAAGGTGGTGGTACTAGTGCTCGACATGCTAATGCCCAATAGATCACACTCTGCTGTCACCTCCATTGACAATGACTTAAGTTTCAAGATGACATGTACTGGGACTTCGTCGAGCACCGTACCTTTTTGATTTTTCTAAGAACTCTATTAAGGATTGTAAATGCTACTAGATTCTTTATTGAACTGCAGACCAAGTGCAAAGAAATCTATACCTAGATCTAGATCTACATTGCCTCAAACATGGCTCTGATGGCTTACGCTCTCAAGTTTTAAAGAAATGCTACATGCCTTGCAGTATGATTCTGTGCAGACGGCTTACCGTGAACACCGAAGTTCGCAAATTGCGGGCATCTTTCTCTGTCACTCTAGTTACTAGTCTTGGAATAAGATGCCCGCAATTTGCGAACTTCGGTGTCCACGGTTGGCCCTCAGGTTACGGCGTCAGCAGAAGACCTATGTATGTCTAGTGATAGATGGACTACATAAAGTTCCACCTCCAAACTTCTTGATCTGAGGGCCAAAGCCGCCTGGCCATTTCGCGGTTCGAATTGTGATATAGAATTTTCTAGTTTTCTCGGGCCAAATTGGCAGTCCAAGAAGCATCCGACCCGCGACCGGCAGTTTGTAACCCGCTGGTTTATGAGCATCTTAACTTTATCAAACATTTGGAGTTCTAGACGGATTTGCAAGACCAGCAAGATTTAACTGACGTCATTTCATTAAAGACCGTCATTTTGTTTATATCATAAATGTCGTTGCAAAGGATATCGCATTGAAATACGCCGTATGTTTGGAATGCTACTAGCAATATCACTACAATATTTCATACATATTTGTGCTTGAAAAGGAATGTCAAGCAACTACGCAATACCACGGTCAGTATAGGCCTTAATACAAGTATAGGTATACTAGCTTTTAAATATCGGCCTAGCTAACCATGTCCACTTTCGTGGTCAAATATTTCCAGTTTGACATTATCAACTGTCAAGTACTCGTAACTACAAATGTAGGTATACTATAGCCGCCAAGGGGGCGACAAAGTCGCGCCCAAAGATATAGTATAGTATATCGCGCCTATGACCCCAATATTATAGCTGTTCCAATCGGTAGGGTATCGATAAAAATAAATGTTAGCTTGGGGCAGGGTCCAGGACACCCGACAAGAACCTATCATTATACCTAAATCACTGGTCCGTGAGTCTGTATATTTACAACCTAGTATTTTTATACAATTACCTAACTGGCTTGAGCTCGCATGTGATATCGACGATAAATGTAACCTAGAAGACCTAGGGTCAAAGATCGCAGCGTCTCGGAACTTAAGACAACATATCAGCGGATCGGTGTTCAATATCAATATTTAACAACAACTATATATAACACTTCATTAAAAAACTTTTTACAAAAAAAAGCAAACCGACTTCAAAAAGGATGAAATAAAATTTTATTCTTTTTGAAGTCTATGCGTTACCAACTGATATGTTTGAAGTCGGTGCCAAGCCAAATTTTGAAGCATACCATGATTTTGGTGCGATTCGATAAGGTACCTACGTTGGATTGCCTTACACGACGACAATGAACGTACTTTCTGTAGGTACAGTCGACGTTAAAAATATGTTTACACTTTTCGCCTTATTACAAAGGAGTAAGGTGCAAAAGTGTAAATATATCTTTGACGTCGATTGTATCTAAAGCCCCCTCCAGACTATGCGCGTGAATCGCGGGCGAAGCAGCGAACGCGAGTGTGGAGTCGATTTCGCAGGTCTGCGTTCAGGACTCCACACTCGCGTTCGCGGCTTTGCGCCGCGATTCGCGCACGAGTGTGGAGGAGGCTTAAGAACACACCTCAGAACACACGATCAAACCTTCTTGGCGCAGTCTGTACCATGTTTGTCGGCACATTAGTGGAAATCCAATGCATTTTTTTCGTCGTATTTTTTAAAGAGCATTTCTTACTAATGCTCGAACAGTCTATAGCACGCAAGTGTGAGATTGGGACTGAGTAATTTCCCGTCCCTTATCCAGAGGACTACATTTCAAAATATAAAACAATTTAAGAAATTTACCTTCTTGCCAAATTTCACCTAAAGCGGTTCAGTTGTTTAGCCTTGAAAAGGCGACAAAGAGGCAGACAAAATTACTTACACATTTGTAATAGTTATTAGTGCAGTTCTAATGGGATTTATAGCCATAAAGCTGATTATTTTGACTGGTATTGTTACTACTTGGCTTGGCACCGACTTCAAACATATCAGTTGGTAACGCATAGACTTCAAAAAGAATAAAATTTTATTTCATCCTTTTTGAAGTCGGTTTGCTTTTTTTTGTAAAAAGTTTTTATTTTTCCATTTTTAGTTTTAACGCATTGTTAAGAGCGCGACGCATGAATGAAAAACAAGATCATGTTTAACACTAAATTCGTGTACCTATTACTTTAATAAATATGTATGTAATCAGGAATTTTCTCGAGTCCGTCTGGGAAATTATAATTCCTGTCACTACTACACTAAATCCATCCTCCGCCCCGCCACTGGCCCAATCCCTCAACGCCCCGATCACTCAACCTCACAGCGCATCAACCCCTGATCCAGGAACCCCTCGACCCTGAACCAGGAATTTTCTCGAGTCCGTCTGGGAAATTATAATTCCTGTCAACTAAATCCATCCGCCCGCCCCGCCACTGACCCAATCCCTCAGCCCCCCGATCACTCAACCTCACAGCACATCAACCCCTGATCCAGGAACCCCTCGATCCTGAACCAGCAACCCTTCAACCGCCATTCCCCGACCCGTTAATCTCTGACCCCTTAACTCCTAACCCTAACCCCCGATCAGTAATAGCCTTACCAGCTTACCACGAGTTTGACATTGATATATTCGCTAGCATGTGTGTAACTTACTTCCTATGCATCTCGCTCGTACTAACCTTAGTGTGAGCGAGATGCATAAAAAGTTACATTTAGATGCATAAGACGTTAGCGAATATGTCAATGTCAAACTCGTGGTAAGGCTACAGTTGCAGTACATCAAATTGGTGGTTTTCGGAAGCAAATGCTCGAGTTACTTTAGAAAACCCCGAAATCACTTAACACGTGCCTTTAAAAATTGAGGAGTTCCCTCAATTCCTCATGGATTCCATCATCAGACCAGAACCAAAAATAATACGGAAACACCGTGGAGGTAACTTCTTCCAAACAAAAAAAGAATTACTCAAATCGGATCACAGGTGCCGGAGTAATCGGTGAACATACTTACATTTAAAGAAATCATCATCATTATCATCAAAATAATCATCATCATCAGGTCTACTTCATCAAATTAGTGGTTTTCGGGAGAAAGTGCTCGAGTTGCTTAAGAAAACGCCCAAAACACCATGCATGTGCCTTTAAAAATTGAGGAGTTCCCTCAATTTCTCATGGATCCCATCATCAGAACAGAACCAAATTAAAATGGGACCAACTCGGAGGTAGCTCCTTTCAAACAAAAAAAGAATTACTCAAATCGGACTACGGATGTCGGAGTAATCGGTGAACGTACATAGAAAAAAAAAAAAAAAAAAAAATAGCCACAACCGAATACAGAACCTCCTCCTTCTATGAAATTGAAGTCGGTTAAAAATAGACGTAATTTGCTAATCATCTTCATCTTTCGATTGTAGTGTAGAAAAAGTCGAATCAATAACGATTCTTTTTAAAATCAGTTAGTACCTAACAACTATTTTGGGAGCCCTGGGAGATACATATTACCTTGGATTGACAAAACCACACGATGTAATAGAAGGAACTCACCATAAATTACAATGTCACTACCAGTAATGATTGTGGCTCAGACACCGGTGAAATTTTTTTCGGATTTAAACAAAAAAAAAAAAAGAAATTCAAAGTGGCGGACGTTTTTTACAATCTTTATCTTTTAAATAAAGAGTTCGTCTTATGTTTAGTTAAATACCGACATTATTATGTATTCAACCCTGCCATGGTTTAAAACTGTGATAGGGATTTCTTATTTGTAGCCGTTATTTGGATAATTTCGCAAATTTGTCAAAAAATGATGTGATTTGATAAAAGGCAAGATTGTATTTTTAGGGTTCCGTACCCAAAGGGTAAAACGGGACCCTATTACTAAGACTTCGCTGTCCGTCCGTCCGTCCGTCTGTCACCAGGCTGTATCTCACGAACCGTGATAGCTAGACAGTTGAAATTTTCACAGATGATGTATTTCTGTTGCCGCTATAACAACAAATACTAAAAACAGAATAAAATAAAGATTTAAATGGGGCTCCCATACAACAAACGTGATTTTTGACCAAAGTTAAGCAACGTCGGGAGTGGTCAGTACTTGGATGGGTGACCGTTTTTTTTTTGCTTTTTTTTCGTTTTTTTTTTTGCATTATGGTACGGAACCCTTCGTGCGCGAGTCCGACTCGCACTTGCCCGGTTTTTTCATCTACACGTATTTATTTAAAACTTGTTTCAAGATAACATTATTATTTGTTCTTATAAGCCTAGTTGCAAAAACGTTCATTAGATTAATTTTCGCCTTAAGACGAATATGGACGACCACCGCCCTTAAATCGCCTTTTCATACAAACATAGGTAGTCTAGTCCTCTCAGTCTTGCGATAGCTCTCGCCAGTCGCCATGGCCGAGGTTGAGCAGGTCTTGAGCAACTACGTCGTTTCAGCGGTACCTAGGACGTCCACTCGGGCGTCTCCCATTTTGTTGTCCCAAGTACCTGCGCTCTCTTCACGGCACGATCCTCTCCCATTCTCTCTAAGTGTCCGAGCCACCACTGAATTTAGCCGCTTTTGTCTCTCAATCTTTCGCCACTATATCGGACCACATCCTTATTTCTATGGCAACAAAATTATATTACGATATTTGGCTGACTGCTGACTGTACATTTGCTTATTTTTATCAGGTCGCTCAATAATATCTGAACATGCACTTTAATCTACCTACATAACTTACTATCAACTTTGTATTTTTGGCCCATCTCAGCATTCTTAGCCCGTTTCCCGGACGAATGGCAATGTTTGCCGAAGCCGTGAAAGTCAATCTGAACAATATAACTCAAAAATAAATTTAAAACAACAAAATACAAATTGATAATAATAATATAGTAATTACTTTGATTGATAAGAATGATAAGTCATATATGACATAAATCACTCGTATGGGCTCTATAGACTAAGGTTGAGGTTGACAGCACTTTTTATTTTACTTCGTGTAAAAAAACTCAGAAATACCTGTATACCAACATGACAAACATAATTTAGTTTACTTTAACTTACGGATTATTTGTTCTAATCTGCAGCACCGCCAAACGAAAGCAACCGAGAGTTGCCGAGAAATGGCCGATGTCGTAAAATGAAGATTGTTATGAAAATGTCTTTTCCTTATTGTAAATTAAATACGCATCGGAAGCGATAGTTTTTATGCTCTAGTTCTATTCCCATATGTAGATAATTGATTTGAACAGGTTTTTCTTATCATACTTGCGTCGTATTCGAGAAACGTGTCAAAACTTTTTTAGAAATTTGTAAGGCGCCATCTCGCTTCTTCCCTCGTTTTTTATCCCGTTCTGGTTTTTCAATTGTATATATATGATACCTAGAATATGTACCTACGTACCTTTCGGATCCTCAGATGTAAATTTTTATCATGATTATTTAGAGCAAATTTTCCGTCTGACGTACCGTTTTTGAACTACAAGCAAAAAACTGAATAAGAGCAAAATTTCCACAACTCCTGGAATGGAGCAAACTCAGATTACACTAATCTAATTTAGAACCAAATCTTGTTGGGAATTAATTCCCGGAAAAATCTAATTTGACTGGCCGTTCATGAAGTGTTATAGTTTGTTGCTATTTATAACAAAACTTTTTCAAAACAAGCGCACACTTAAGACGGTCTTATCATATCATAACCTTAATGTTATTTTTAACGACACGCAATGTATTTCGAATTAGCCTTTATCAGCCCACGTTCCGAGTTAACAGCTCGAGCGTAAACAGAAACACTCGAAGGTGACGGACGGACTGTTCTTAGTAAAATGATCAATGATTCTTGGTATTTTTTGTGAATCTTAACGTTCCCTGTCCCTCTTAGGTACTCTACGTCCTGTTATTGTTCTGTGGGGCTGTGCACAAATCACGCGAGGTGTTTTCGGCTACTTTTAGGTAGGTACATCCGGCTGGTCAAGGCCACGAGCTCCAAAATTTCGTAGTTTTACACCCTTATTCATAAAACTTTAGTCGGGCCTGATTTTTGTTTTATCCCTTTCTTACAAATACATAAGTCTCAAATGACAGATAAAGACAAACGATTATTAGCTAATTGAGGTTTGTAGAAGAAGGGGGTGGTTAGTATTTAACTCCTACCTATCCTCTCTAGGACTACTATTATTACTTATAATAGGTATATTTGTGTCGAAACCGTTAAACTATGGAACTATAGCATCGCCTTAATGATTTAGCCAGAATGTAATCGGACTCACCACGTCGGTCGAGCACGTTTTGCCTGCCCAAGCGCGCCGCGCGCGTAACCGAACACGTTCGGAAACCTACGCGTATTACATCCTAACTAAAAACTGTTTGCGTGTTAAAATAAACCTTATTAGGACCACAGTTAGGTTTTTATTTGATTGTGATATTTGTGAATGTATTACGTTTTAGATTGGATGAAATTTAGTGCTGATTTTGAGTAGCTAACATAAGTTGTTTGGTAAAGTAGCCGTTCTTTTGTCTCGCATTAGGTAGATATTCGAGTGTAATTTTTATTTATTGTACTCTAAGGTTAGATTTTTATGTTTAATGCTGATTTGAGGAACGTTCGTTTTTAAATTATTTTTCTGTCATTTAGCTAATTTCAGTGGCAATTATGTAAACAGTCTGATTGGTTATGATCAGCAAAACGGTATGAAACCATTGAGCAAACACCATCAGAATTTGTTTAACATTTTACAGTCTCTAAAATAAAAATGTCTAATGCCTATTAGTCAAGTAATAAAGTTGAGAATCGGTTAACACGTTAGATATGTTTTTTGTACGAATATTGATGACTTTCACATGGTGTTAACGACTGCCCTTTTTTTTGGTTTTGTTTTCACTTATGCTTAAAGTGTCTTGTCCCTTTTTTGTACCACCCGACTATTGAACTATTTAGTGATGCAACTACTTAAAAAACTTCTTATTCTAGCAAGATGGGTCAACCGGGACATATCTCATGCTAAAAGGGGGGGTTGCGTCAGGGGGATGGGTCACTAGTGTGCATAAAGCACCATACCCAAAGGTATCATACTACATTCATTGAATGCTTGGCTATAATTTGTTTTTCAAAAAACACTATTTGACCGAATCAAAATCCCGATTTCGTGTCGGGCGAATCATATCGGAGGATAAAGTGCGAAAACATTCATCAAAATGTACCTTTCGTTGACATTTATAAACATCATTAAGCATCACCTTATAAAAATGTTTGATTATTTGCCGTTGAAGATAGTGACAAAAAAACCCTTTAAGCACCGAGTATTCAGCCTTCGCTGTCTTATCCAATCTTATTATTTGAAAATAAATTTAGCTTATCTCTTTCAACCCTCAACCCCCCTAAATTTCCCCCTAAAATAAGAAACAAGCTGTTTTGACTTACCTATTCACAGTAACGTGGTAGTTAACATAAATGCTCAAAATTTTTGGTATCTACGTCAAACGGTCTTCGAGAAAAACGCATTTAGCAGATTTTCAACACCGAGGTGATCCCATAAGTGCTCCGTGAGCGAAGTTTTGTACGGAGCACTAAAAACAGCTGACCGTTACCAAAGAGAATGAGAAATAGAGAGTTTCTGTCATGGTAAATTTATGTTAACTACAGTACATTTACGGCCATCTTCCGATAGAAGATTAAAAGTGTTAGAATGCCATTTTATTATTCTTTCACTCACGTGTTAACTTGTTAAATATTAATATTAACGCCATCTAAAATCCAGGCTGAAGGTTATGGTGCCATCGCTCGAAAAGATTGTACCATACCTTTGGCCTACAGTCGAGTAGATGGCGTTAATATTAATATTTAACAAGTTAACACATATCAGTGAAAGAATAAGGGACAAAGTCAAATGGCGTTCTAACAATTTTAATCTTCTGTCGAAAGATGGCAGTAAATTTACAGTGGCTCCATAATTTACTTCGGTAATCCACTTTAATCTCTTTGCCATTACTTACCAAAGTTGACGTCATTGTTCACTCCATCTCTCAAATCCATAATGTTATTACAGCACGACGCGACTGGCGATTGTTCGCCATTGTTATGGACGACATTGGTAAACTTACAGGATTGTTCGCATAGTGCTTTCAAAACTGACGGCTTACAATCTTTTTGGTTCCCACTGCCTTAACCCTTAAGGGGCCCACTGATTAACAGTCCGCCGGACGGTATCGGCCTGTCAGTTGTTCGGAACTGTCAAAATTTTGTTCTAACTGACAGGCCGATACCGTCCGGCGGACTGTTAATCAGTGGGCCCCTTTAAATGCAAAGTGGTGTATTTATACATCACAACATAAACATTTAAACATAATTAATAGTAGATTGTTAACCAAGGGTTGAAAGGCACCCATTTCTGTCGAGGTAGTTTGGCGCTCGAACGCAGTGAGAGCGCCAATAGTCCGAGACGGAAATGGTGCCTTTCACCCGAGTTAAACACTCTACTTTTCATATCGAATGCGAGGAAACCAAAAAGACAAGGCAATTTCACAAAATCAGTAATTAAACTACCTAATAGACCTACGGCCATTATTTTTTCCTTAGGACTTACTTGCAATCGGAGACTTTACATGTGTGAAGAATATACTGCCCTCCTAAGCCGAATAGCGCTATCTGAAAAACAAATGATTTTAGAAATGGATCTTCTTTTGAGATAACGCTCCTTGGCTTAGCAGGGTAGAATAACCCCTAGCGAAAAACATATAGATTGCAATATTTACGAAAACACACATATTTTAACAAACTGGAGTAATTTTAAAATTATTTGTTCATTATAATATGAAAATCACCGGGATTGCCTCTTACTTTTTAATTTTTTACTTTTTCGTTCTAAAAGCCGTAACAGACTACCGGACCGCACCGCGACCTTGGTGCGCCGCACCACGTAATAACAGAATAAAAGTATTTTAAATAATTTAAATACTAAATAACAATTTAAAGAATAATATAAGCAATTTTTATCTTGTATTTTATTTTATTTTCATTAATATGGTGCTAAATAACTTTAAAAACCCATTTAATATCGTACAAACGTTGAACTGTGGCTGGATAAGATTCTGCCTTTGCTCATTTACGCA
This sequence comes from Cydia splendana, assembly GCF_910591565.1. NCBI lineage: Eukaryota > Metazoa > Arthropoda > Insecta > Lepidoptera > Tortricidae > Cydia > Cydia splendana. Next base: position 7,890,298 of record NC_085979.1, read on the forward strand.
AGTGTAAGGTTTAAAAAAATATTTTTGGTGTATTCCTTTTGGTTCCCGCCATATGAAATCGAGTAAATACAATTCAACGAAAAAAATCAAGAATAATTTGTTTTTAACAATTTACTTACATCATTTTTTATAAAAAAAAGGATCAACGTGGGATTAGTAAAATTAAACAATTACCAATTGTTCCAGGCGAGGAAATAAAGACACTATTTTTCCATTTTGTTTCCACCCAGTTATTCGTGGGACGGGGACGCAGAGGAGTACACCACTTTTCTGCGCTAGAGCATAAACGTATCACTTTCTGCGCACCTTTAAGAACAACAACGACCCACTTTCAGAGCATGAGATATGAAAACAAATTTTATTTGTTCCTGTATATTGTTTCAATAGTAAAACTAATCCATTTTCTGAATTATTACATAAATTTACGCAGTATTTTAATGTATAAAAATTACATTTGTTTAAAGACGAAATGTCGGAAAACTTGGAAAAACCTGGAAGTTGATGATTTTTAGTATGTGATTTGAGGCAGATTGTTGCAGACACAAATAGTGTACCTTTATGATGGCAGTAGAATTTTTCCTAATATCCTTTACTAATAGTTATACATATATTTACAAAAATATGATTTATAGCCTATGCAACTTCTAACACTGATTTCGCAGTGAAAATCGATGATATATTTTTTGTACTATTTTTCCTAGAATCGGCAAACAATTTATGTGATACATATATTAATTTCGGGCAAAAATAAAATAAATCATGCATTTAAGGGTTAAAACTGAAACAGATGTCATCCTCAAACCGCCCTGAGGCCAATAAAAAGGTTTCCAATTCCATTCTATCTATGCACTTATATCGTGCATCTATTAACATTAGTATCTACAGTCAAGGGTGAAATGGCAGATCACAATCTAACTAATATTCGCCCTTCACACAACCTCTTTATCTAGTAAACATATTGATTTAATCGTCTACTCATTGAGAAATTGCATGTGCCTACTTAAACATGCTTAAACCGAGAAAATATATGACATATGGAATAGGTCACTAGTTTCGGACCAAGCTTACTCTGCACGCCATTTGATTTGATGACAAAGTGACTTCAGACATTACCACAGTAATGTCTGAAGACGATGACTTGATTATATTGCTTGATTCCTTGATTTCCTCACGGTTGGGTCCAGGGATGTTGCGGATGCAGATTTTTTGAAACCGCGGATGCGGATGCGGATATTTAAAGCCTCACATCCGCGGATGCGGATGTCAAGATTTGGTACTTAAAAAACGTCAAATATTTCATTTTTAGCATTTATTATTTAAAAAAAACGAAACCGCATCGATTTTATGCGGATGCGGATGCAGATGCGGATGTTGAAAATATTACGGATGTTCCGCGTATGCGGATGCGAATATTCGCAACATCCAGGGATGTTTCACCTACTCAGAATAGGAGAGGATCGGGCTGTCAAGAGGCCGATTTTGGGACGATCGACTGGGCTACCAGTCCGGTGGGTCGGCCCAGGTATCTCTGGGAAGACAGTGTGACGGCGGATCTGCTTCAGCTTCGCGTCAGTAACTGGCAGGAAGTTGCGCAGGATCAGGACAGGTGTTCTCGTTTCGGAGGCCAAGATTCTCTTTGGATCGCTGAGCCAAAATAGTTAGTTTGGTTAGTTAGATTTCCGCACGTCTCGCATCTCCGCCTCTGTGTAAGGCAGCCTTAAAGGATGACTCACGTTAGACCGGGCCGTGTCCGGGCCGGAGGTTCCGGCGCTTACTTTTCTATGACATGACAGGCGATCACGTAACGCTTTCCATAGAAAACGATGCGCCGGAAGCTCCGGCCCGAACACGGCCCGGTCTAACGTGAGTCATCCTTTAAGTGAATCTTAGAGTTTCAATAGAATAAAAGTCAGGTCTTAAGACTAGCAGCTATCTGTGCAGTTCTGACAGTATCAGTTACAACAGCTATATCTATAGAGGTCATCATAACAATTACATTACGTTAATCAAACTGTCGATTGTAGATATACTGGGTCAAGCAAATCTTGTCAGTAGCAAACGGCGGCAAATTTGAAAAATCGCGGGTTAGCAACACTGTGTTCGAATAATTCGAAAATCGCGTGTCATCTGTGTTTTATCTGTGGAATGTGGATCGTGAATGACAGCCATCATCTTGTTTGTTTACACTCTGAATCGTTTCTATTTCAAGAGATATTTCTGCTGTGTCACCATTAAATACCAATAAATAGGTATATTAAATAAGATTGTGCATGACCTTAAGCAAAGCTAAGGTGCCCACAATGCCTACAGTGCCAACTGCGAAATCTAATAAAATATTAAAATCCAGTAGGACATCTACCTGCGGAAGCAATGATTTTATCCATAGGGACATTCTTGTTTAACGGCATAGTCCGCTTCTAATTTTATTTTAGGATCTTCAAGTTTGTTAATCATTTTATCAATTTCAAACATTATAATACACATAATACAAAATATTAATAACAATTTCAAACATTTTCAATAAACTGCGAGTGACAATTTGAAATGACGCACGTAGGGCGCGCTCAGCGGAAAAAAAGTTTTGGTTTGATGTACATTGCTGCTTTTCTTAGCGCAATACTACTCTTTGAGTGTGGTCCTACTTTAGTTTGCTTTACATTGCTACTGACAAGATTTGCTTGACCCACTATAGTACAGTAGGTTCCCTAACATACGTATCCACTTTTCTATACGTACAGATTGTATGGCGACTATGTATGGGTACTTAAGGGCCGATACAGACGGACTGCAATTTGTATGGGAACTGCACGGCAACTGCAACGTCGGACTGTCCGTGTGTGAGGAATGAATGTATAAATACATCGCGGTAACGGATGATCGTTACAAGTCCTTATCAATAACGAGCTGATAATCTTGCCCCCATTACACGATAACTAGTGGTTGTCAAGTGTTACAAGTGTCTTGTACTTACACCGTGGGCCCTGAGAAACGACAGATTATATTAAATATTATGAACTAACTAGCGACCGGGCCCGGCTTCGCACGGGTTAACAAATTATACACAAACCTTCCTCAAGAATCACCTATCGATAGGTGAAAACCGCATGAAAATCCGTTCAGTAGTTTTTGAGTTTATCGCGATCAATACAAACACAGACGTACATGTCATCATGAAACTTAAGTCGTTGTCAATAGAGGTGACAGCAGGGTGTCATCTATTGGGCATTAGCATGTCGAGCACTATGTAGTACCACCACCTTAGTGATAGGTATTTCACATTTTAATAAATATCGATATTTTCTATTGTCAAAATGGAAAGTTTCTTTATTACTAAATTTTTATTACCTTTCAACTATTTGAAAAGTTTCCCCAACTTACTTGTGTGTACTAACAAACCATCTTAAAAATTAAATGTTATTCCCCTCCACCTTTTCCTACACGTATGATACCTAATATTTGTTTGACTACACGCCAATAGGTATGAAAATGATGTAAGAATGCACGTAATGTCGCTGTTCAGTTATTTTGTCATTGTCGTAATATAGGCATTTAGAACTATTCAATTGTGTGTCTTCACGGTCAAGATAATATGTGACGTTATCTATGAAAAGGGACCTTATTGCCGATGGCGCTTACGCCATTGTTAATGATGCTCCGATATAAATACAATGTCGCGCGACGCTGTGTGGCGTAAGCGCCATCGATAATAAGGATCCTTTTCATAGATAATGCCCCATATACTAGTAGTATAATTGTAGTAGTAGTAACAATACTACCTAAATATTACACACCGCTCGCCGTCGGCACTTCGGCAGAGTGTTTATCCATACACCCTAGAACTTTGAACGCGCACTGTGCGTTTTTAGGGTTCCGTACCCAAAGGGTAAAACGGTCCGGCTCCCATCCGATGTTTTTAGGGATAGGGGTTTTATAGGAGTATAGGATTCTTCAAAGCAGGAGAGTACAGCTTTTTAAAGAGTTGGTAACGCGCATGTAACACCCCTGGAGTTGCAGGCGGCCAACCGCTTACCATCTGGTGGGCCGTATGCTTGTTTGCTGAATCTACCCAAGTTTTATTATGTTGTATGTTGAACAAGGTACCTACATAAACGAATTTCGATAACGTAAAAGACTTGTATATTGATAAGAAAATCGGTGCCAAGTAGGTATAATTTAACTTCGCTGAAAGTGTGTTGATTTTGTAATCCAATCGATCAGTAATCGGTCGTTGTCAATTTTTATCGATAAGAGTACCTAATGATGACATAAATGTTAAGTTGAAGATTAAAGAATGATGAAATGTAAAGTAGGTATGTAAGTTGGTACATATGTTCTGTTTTTAAGGAAAAAGATAACGGCTGTCAAGAAAACGTTAATACAGATGTTAGTGCATATTTTGTTTGCCATCGTATTTTCACAGAAACGCACGAATGTGTCAAGCTATTTCAGTTAGTCGCAATACAATAAGTACTGAGGTTGACTGAAGTTGCATGACAATTATACGAACGTTTCCGAGAAAATACGACGGCAAACAATTATGCACACACATCTACACATCATCTACATCTTTTTTTGTACTGCTACTAGCGACCCGCCCCCGGCTTCGCACGGGTTAACAAATTATACACCTAAACCTTCCTCAAGAATCACTCTATTGACAGGTGAAAACCGCATGAAAATCTGTTCAGTAGTTGTTGAGTTAATTGCGAACAAAAAAAAAAACACAAAAAGACAGACGCAGCGCGGGACTTTGTTTTATGAGGTGTAATGATAAAAAATTGCGCCAGTTACTGAAAGAGACACCTGTACGACTACGCATGAGCTTACCACTGACGTGACATTGTCAATTTCTATACATCTCGCTCGCACTAATATGATGTAGTACGAGCGAGAAGCATATAAAGTAAGTTAAGCACACGCTAGCGAATATGTCAGTGTCACATGTTCTCATGGTCTATGTTTCGCCAGTTGGCTGTGAAAGCTAGTTAGGGTTCCGTACCCAAAGGGTAAAAACGGGACCCTATTACTAAGACTCCACTGTCTGTCTATCCATCTGTCTGTAACCAAGCTGTATCTCATGAACCGTGATAGCTAGTCGGTTGAAATTTTCACAGATGATGTATTTCTGTTGCCGCTGTAACAACAAATACTAAAAAGTACGGAACCCTCGGTGGGCGAGTCCGACTCGCACTCGGCCGGTATTTTGTTTAACAACATGTTTTTGTTCCAGTTCAAAAGACGATGAGATCGACGGTAACTGCATAGTGCGCGCGCGGGGCCTGCCCTGGCAGTCTTCGGACCAGGACATCGCCAAATTCTTCCGAGGACTCAATGTGGCCAAGTAAGTACAGTCAGCTGCAGAAAGTGAACCCCCCTCCCCTGCATAGAAGTTTGTATGCCAAGGTGCTAAGCGAATAGTATTGCTGACTGTACACGTTAAATTTAAGGCGAAGAACCCACTTAGCGGTAATTTTGTATCACGGAAGAAACTTTATTACATAAAATATGTACATAACACATAGAGAATGCAGTAAATGTCTACAAAGGCGAACTTATTCCTTTAAGGGATCTCTTCCAGCTAACCTTTAATAGGCGGTGTAGGTAATCTGCCTACACCGGACACACGGCGCCGCTGCACCGCGCGGAACGGCTACGTTGGTTCTTCGTCTATTCACGTATGCTGGTGTGGATTTTTTTACGAGAATTTTGACAGTTCAATACAAATCCGCCCGGGCCGGGACCGGGCTGGACCTTCCGGCGCTTCTTTTTCTATGGAAAGCACCAAGTGATCACCGATCAGTCGTCATAGAAAATGTCATGTCAGACGCCTCGGCCCGGTCTAGCGTGAGTCATCATTTATACCTCGAATGTAGTAACTGACGACAGGGACACAGGAATACGTAGAAGTGAGAAGGCGGACGACAGGCACGCCACTATACGTGAGACACGATGGAGATATCTCCATCTCACTATGTCTCTCATCTAGTCAAAAATCTCTCAACGATGGTTCGAAATAACTTCGAAAACTTTCATTTTGACTGTGACTATTATTTGAATGACGCAGTTAGAGGCAAAACCACTTTACAAATTGTACCAATTTGTTAGTTGGATCGCAGATTTTTGAGGGAGGTATGACTAAAAAAAAGTTATGCGTCTACCCTCAAAAAGGTTTTTTTACCGATTATTATTAACTATTTCTTTATTTCCTAAAAGCATACGATTCCTGCTAACGGACTGTGTAAGTATTCCCAGTAATATTAACGATTAATGAAACAGCTATCGAAATATTATTGTTTTTCCTTAAGCTGTATCGTTTACTGAGGGGTGCCAATAAAGAGTACCTATTCTATCTGTATATCTATTGTTGTACTTAAAAGCTTATTAGAGTTAGACCAAGAAAAGTCTGCAGAGATTTTGATAGCCCACGCAGTGCAAGTGCTATTTTAAACGTTAAACTTCTATAAAATTATGACGTATAAATAACACTTGCATTACGTGGGCTATCAAAATCGCTGCAGACTTTTCTTGGTCTAACTCTATACGAATAAATAGGGCCCAATTAACTATTAATCCAGAAAGTCGTGAGTTCAAATCTTGCTGGAAGCTATGAATTTTACATTTTTCCTGTAATTTATAAATTGAAATTTTCTTAGCAGAACTATAATTTATTTATTTATTTAATTATAATTGCTTACATATATGTACATATCAAGTCTTATGTGTCCTCGAACCTCAAAAACTGACTTGAATTAGAATCTACCACACCTAACTTTGTTTTTTATTTACAGGGGCGGAGTAGCGCTCTGCCTATCCCCCCAGGGCCGCCGGAACGGCGAGGCGCTGGTGCGTTTCGTGTCACAGGAGCACCGGGACATGGCGCTCAAGAGGCATAAACACCACATAGGCCCGCGGTACATCGAGGTGAGCCTTCACTGACAATATTGTGCCAATCTCGGACTGAGTGCTTTATATATACGGCCGCTTTCGACATTTAGCTTAGCTTTACTTCAGCGCATGTAGCTTTTAGCACAGAATAAGTAATAGTACTACCGTACAGAAAGGACACTTCCTACAAAACCGAAGTTTGACAGCGGTTCAGGGTCGAATCATGATATCCCTTTCATACTTATGTCACTATCCCTTTCGGCTATTTAGGGTTGTTGAAATTCAAGTTATTATCTTATCTGTCGTCGTGCACGCAAAGGGTCGTCAAGTTGTATCACTTGTATCAACTCTAATAATTGCTCGGAGCAATGCTGAGCCGAACGGAGACGAGTTTGCCCGAAGTCAGGAGTGTCTCCCCACTGTTTTTAGTATTGAGGTGCCGAAGGTGCCTGGTATTAAAGCGCGCGCAGCGCCCCACGACGTTGGGCTTCGCCCAACTCTTTTAGCATGAGGGCGCCTTCCCGACATCGGAGTGTGCGCAGGCATTGATGGTTACTTGCGCGAGAAATATGTTTGATTAAAGTAAAGCCGTTCATTTGCATTCGTAACACAATCATAAATATGTTATCTACCTACTAGTCACGCCTTTACTTTAAAACCGCGCAGATTGTGATCTTCCATATTACTAATACCCATTATTGGAACAACAGATGTTCTTGATGGTGTAGTTAAGACCACTTAGCCCCAAGATTACTAAATAGCAATCCTTGTTGTGACTGTCCTAAATTTAGCCTAATCTGGTGCTATGAGTAAACAATTTTAGGGCTGTCTGTGACAGATTGAAAGGTGCTTGGAGGTTTTTATTTTGCTCAACACGGACTTTCTAGTTTTCCTTGCAGCAAGAAGGCAGTGTTTATTTAAGGTAAATAATACAAACTTAATACTTAACTACCTTATAAAATGAAATAACTAAAATTAAACCTAACAAAAAAAATCCCTAACACACCTACCTTCAAAGCTAAGGTGCCCATCGCGCAGGCAGCATTCCCGCGCTGTATAGCGTTGGCAATCCTTTGCGCGAGAAAGCTGCCTGCGCGAGAGTCCCATGTTGCCTCATGTAACTCTCGTCATTCTCTAAAACCACGACTCAAAAGCAATCTTGTTTCTATCAAACCTTTAAAAGTAAGTGTTTTAATGAATGTGGTCAGGTGTACCGGGCGAGCGGCGAGGATTTCCTCTCGGTGGCGGGCGGTGCGACGTGCGAAGCTGCCGCGTTCCTCTCCCGCGGCGCGCAGGTCATCGTGCGCATGCGCGGGCTGCCCTACGACGCCACCCCTGCGCAAGTGGTCAGTATGCTTCTAGTCGCTTCTTATCTCCTGTACGGTTACCATCAGTTTGTCACTGACATAAACGCCGTCGAGAACGTAATTTACTTTCTATACATCCCGTTTGCACTAATATGCGAGTGCGAGCGAGATGTATAGAAAGTAAATTACGTTCTCGACGGCGTTTATGTCAGTGACAAACTGATGGTAACCGTACTGGTGATTTTTGCTGTGCACCGACAAACACCTGCCACTGAAAATGTCTGTATATTTCCGGGCCGATAAGCCAGTATGTAGTATCAATACATGTTTGACCGAGCGTTAGCAAAGCTCTCCATTTCGGCTTGGGCAAAAATGCTTTTGTATGTCCGGAGCACAGGGCCGTCTTTAACTATGCTGGGGCCCTTTGGCACATAAGAATTTGGGGCCCTTTTGGAAAGTAAAGAAAGCGAATCAAACTAACATTTTTCTACTATGATCTTCTATTTATTATGGGTAATCAAATATACTGTTACTGTCTGTCCTTCGGGGCCCCCTGAGGATGGGGGCCCCGTGTGCCCTTATGGTAAAGACGGTACTGGCCATACATTGAATTAGTTTTAAGCTCTGCTCGCGAGGTCCACCTCATCCGAACCATATACTTCTTTTCCAGCTCGACTTCTTCGCAACCGGCGACGACCCGGTCCAAGTGCTAGATGGCGCTGAAGGCGTCCTATTCGTCCGACGAGCCGACGGCCGCGCCACCGGAGATGCCTTCGTGCTGTTCTCTAAGGAGGAGGACTCGCCTAAAGCCCTGTCGCGGCATCGGAAGCTGATCGGACAGAGATATATTGAGCTGTTCCGGTCTACTACCGCTGAAGTTCAACAGGTACTTACTGAATATTGTCTTCGGTTACCGCGATAGTTACTCATGAAATAAAACTATTAACTATGTATATTGTTATTGAACTAGCCTTATGAAACAATTGGCCTTAAAATTTATAGTTTATGATGGTTCATTATTTTGTAAGTGGGTAGTTTTTGCACTGTGTAGTTTTTCTTCAGTCACCCGTTGACCACGAACGCTGTAAAGGATTCTAAAAGTCGGGATGTAGTATGAATTCAATATACGCGATATAATCCGTTTCAATAGCTTTATTTCATGAGTTACTTACTGTTTTCATGCTGCTCTAGGCGTTTTTCAGACACCGAAATACCTACAGTAGCGTAGACCAAGAAAAGTCTGTAGCGACTTTGATAACCCACGCAGTGCAAGTGTTACTTTAAACGTCAAACTTCTATGAAATTATGACGTATAAATAACACTTGCACTGCGTGGGCTATCAAAATAGCTGCAGACTTTTCTTGGTCTAACTCTATACTTACTACTATGGCTCCACTGTTGCCTATGGCGATGAAGGCGGTCCTTATAACAAGGAATTTGAAAAAATCTCCAAGTTGCAACCTACTAATATCAACTAATATTTATGAGGGCATGTTAAAATTTAGCACCTAAAACCTACAAAATGTTCATCCGTCGAGGCAAAGATAATTTGAATACACTCTATTCTCTTTGGTCGATGCGACGGCCGCGCCACCTGCGACGATTCTGTACTTCTAAACTTTAGGGTGTGAAATAATTTATGAAGCATCCCACTATCGCAATAGGGAGTATTACTGCAATGTTCTGCCGCCAGAGTGCAGCACTAATTTGTTTAGTAAACCATAGAGTAACTTATACATACTAAGCCTTAAACAGTTTTTTGACAAGTTTTCACTATGACATTGATGCACCAACGCGGTTTGTTTACAGGTGGCCTACCTTACCGCGAAACACGAAAATAGAATAAGCTAGAGTGATAGGCCGAAACTGCCAGAAACCGAACTTTCGATAGTTTCGATTGTCGTGTTTCGCGGTAGGCCAGGATGTGATTGACCTAGTGACGCATGATGTGTCATTGATGATGTCAATGAGGTTTGTTTACTGTATGTGCTAGTGGTGCCACCTACGCAAGAGCTTTGTCTAATATTCCCTTTTCACGACAGTAGTTTAGTGGCCCACTTGCATTGTTTCCTATATAAGATACTTATGGAAAACTTTCCTGTATAATATACTTGTTTAGTCATCGCTTCTCCGAAGCCACTCTCCAATCAAATCCAGAAGCCATTTAGGTGCTTACGATCAATCATAAAACGGTTTAATTGGTTCTTATCGGCCGTAGACACTTATTTTCATCATTTAACAATTCTCTTTGATTTAACTGACATTTGTATGTACTTACTGTAATACTAGGCACACTGTTTATTAGAGATTGGAACAAATTGAAATGTTTTTTAGTCAGTTCCTTCGGTCGTCTTTTAAAATTCGCTACTCGTTGCGAATTTCCTATTTTTCGCACTTGTATCGTAAATAACTATTATATACATTCACCTGTCCCGTTGTCTGTAATCAAATCTTGCAAGTTAAATTTGGCCCACTTTCCGGTTTCCGATGAAGCTGAAAATTTGCATACATATGTAAGTCGGGTGAGAATGCAATATTATGGTACCATCGAGCTGATCTGATGACGGAGACAGGAGTTTGCCAAGGGAACTCTGTAATAAGACAACGCAATCAAATTGTGTTTAGGGTTGTTAGAATTGTCTCGATGAGTGCCTGTGGATGAAAAACAACAACAGTCAGTGACAAAAGCTTGTACCAGAAATGTACCTTTCTGGTACCAGAAATGAAAAAATTCCAAAAATACTATTTACGAATAAAAATCGTTCTAGTGTAAAAAGTCATTATCATCATTATTCATAAGAGCCTGGCTCTTGTCGGTGGTAGTAATCGCCATTCCGTTCTTCTCTCTGCCACATTTTTTTTAGCTCCTGATACGTCACTACGTTGATTTTCTCTTTGGCCTGGTATAACGAGACGCACGTCTTCCTCTGCCTCTCTGTTTTTCTATTCTGTATAATAGTGTAAAAAAAAACCATCAAAAATAGCAAAACAACCATCACTTTCCTTGAATCAAACCCCAAGGTGTAGAATCTAAAACGGTGCTCTTATCGGTATGCAATTCTTTCGATAACGTATCGATAGGTATACTTAACGCTCGGGCACATGAACATAATGTTATCGAATACTAACACCGCTATATGCAGACGTGTAAATAATACATACAGTATGTGCTTCCTACGCAAGGGTTCATATAAGAAAATTATATTATTTAACTAGCAGATCGAACTGAATGGAGATCTTTTTGATGATTTGATCTCTCTAATTCAATTCTTGTATTGTAACTTAAAACATTTACTTAAGTTCCTGCTTGCACAAATATCATGAATTTTAATAAAGAATACTCAAGACTCGTATCATCTATTAAACATGTAACATACAAAAATGAAAACTGCACTCTTAATAAGTTTTTGGCAAAAATTTCATTTCTGGTACAAGCTTTTATCGCTGACTGTACTTTTCGACAGACAACTAATACTCATGGAGACAATTCTAAAAACCCCTAACATAATTAGGTTGCGTTGTTTCATCACAGAGTTCCTGTGGCAACCTCCTGTCTCTATCATCAGATCAGCTCGATGGTACCATAATATTGCATTGTCATCCGATTTATACATGCATGCAAAATTTCAGCTCAATCGGAAACCGGCAAGTGGATCAAATCTAACTTGCAAGATTTGATTACAGACAACGGGACAGGTGAAAGTAAATAAAAGCTTGTAATAATTAATTGACCCTAAGAACTCACTTTACTCGATCGATATACTAGGTACTTATATCTTATATACCTAAACCCCGTTTTTTTTCAGACTACAAACTTTATAATCTCAAAAGTAGTGGTAACTTTTTTCCTCCAAAATTAAATCTGAGTAAATATGTACGGAAATATAGTGTCGTTTACATATTATTGTACCACGATATTATATATCATAGGAACCCTAGCATTTCGGAAGAAAAAGATAATTACCACATAGTTCAATTTTTTTGGCATTAGAAAGAAGGTAAGCAATCTTGACATGTCTTTTAATTAAAAAAAGCCTTATAAAAATCAGTAACTATTGCTTATGAAAGCAGAATAATACAAATGATCGTATTAGATTCATATCGACTTATTTTTAAATCGTGTTTTTCAATTAAAAAACACATCAAGATTGTTTACCTTTTTTCTAATGCTAAAAAAACGAACTATACTTTTAGATTATAAAAATTCTAATCTTTAAAAAAACGGGGTACTCATAGAAGAGATAGATATAAGAAACAACTATTAATTACTTAAAAGTCTGATCAGAATCATTTTGTGTTGATAGCCAGCCAAAGAGAGACGGTAAGCATTTCTTGGTAGGTCATTAGGTCTGACACTATAAGGACTATTAAATAATAGGTAACTAAGTAAAAAATGTATCGTAACTAGTAAGGCCCAGTGCAGTGCATTACAAATTGGTGGCATTTCTTTTATTTCGTTGCTGTTTTAAACAAACGAAATTCGTCCCAAATTTTTACCAAATTCTCGCCTCTATCTAAAATAAATAATGGATAATTTTAATATGTTGGCCTTACGAGGTTATATATAAAAATGCTTTTTTAGCCAATATCAATCCTAATGTATCTGGCAAACACATTTAGTCACTAGAAAAAGGCGTGAAATTAAATTTTTCATTAGGATAACTCTTCGCGCCTACATTTTTTTAATATGCCGCCTTTTTCTACTGACGGAACTGGCTTGCCAAACTATGTATATAGATTTGATGATTAAGAAATTTATTTTATTGAACAGGTGCTGAACCGGTCGCTAGAGCCGCGCACGCCAGCCAGCACGCCGGCAGCGCCCGCGCCGGCCGAGGGCCTGCTGCCCGTGGCGCTGGTGCCGCAGCACGTCATCACCTCCGGCACCGCCAAGGACTGCGTCAGGCTCCGCGGCCTGCCTTATGAAGCGCAGGTAATGTCATCGCTTTCAACCGTTGGATAAAAAATTGGGATACCATATTTATTTAAAATTTAAATCAGGCAACAAGGCCCATACCTATACCTTATATACCTTACAGACTAACATACATATGTATTTCATAAACTTAAAACTAAACACTATTTAAGGGACAACACGGCAAGGCTCCGTTAGTTCGGCTGCTCTTGTGTCGGATTCGGCAGTTTGCTCCGGAACCTCCGAAACACGACACCCTAACTACTACGATACCTACGATATTATAACTGCTATCTGTGAAAACTTAATACTTATCCCCGCCACACTATGCTCCTCGCGCTGCCACGACTGCCCTCTCTGGCCACAATGCTCTACTCGCACATTTAATCCTAACGCTCCGCACTAGATATGTATTGCCGGTCCCTTGACTCGTGCCAAAAAACTCACAAAATAGGGATCGGTGGGTATGATGTGCGGCATGACGAGTATCGTTCCCACACTACGTCTGCTTACTTTCCTCGCTACTTCCCTTGCCAACAAGATGAGTGTGTGGCACGGATAATATGCTGGGGGTGGCGCTTTCAACCGTCGAAGCAGAGTAAGGTGGTGGTACTAGTGCTCGACATGCTAATGCCTAATAGATGACACCCTGCTGTCACCTCTATTGACAATGATTTAAGTTTCAAGATGACATGTACTGGGATCGCGTCGAGCACCAGTACCACCACCTTATATGGCATATACGATCTGCCTTATAAAACGCATTTAACGTCCTATCCTATTATCAATTTCTGATTCTGATATAATTCTTTCTGATTATAACATTTTGTTTGCAGGTTGAAAACATCCTAACTTTCTTGGATGAGTTTGCAAAGAATATCGTCGTCCAGGGCGTCCACATGGTTTATAATGCCCAGGTTAGTCCAGTTCGGAAGACCGTTGACCGTGTGTTTACTGATTCAAAACGTTTAGGGATGATTCATTCACGTTAGAACGGTCCGGGCCCATGCCGAGGTGTTTTTTATTTTCTATAGATAGCCGCGGTGATCAACTTTCTATAGAAAATGAAGTGCTGAGTGCTCTTACTCTATCCTTTATCCAAACGTAGGTATACCTCTTACTTACTCTTACTTTAAATTCCGCTAGGCCTCTTATTCTTTTTTAATTTCATATAGCTCTCTGCTATTTGAAATAAAATTTAATATCTTCAACAAAAAATTAGGATTTTAGGAGATTGTGTCATTTCATATAATACCTACAACCGTTTCACTAGACTTATAAAACTGAAAAACTGTTACAACCGTTTGTTTACCCAGGGTCACCCGAGCGGCGAAGCGTTCATCCAGATGGACAGCGAGACGAGCGCGTTCCTGTGCGCGCAGCAGAAGCACCACCGGTACATGACGTTCGGCAAGAAGCAGCGGTACATTGAGGTAATAATAAAGTCATACCGTTGTTAGAAAACGGTAATTAACGAAGTTATTTTTAGGGTAACTAGTAAATATTTTTTTATTTTTAGTTGTCACGGACTAGACATTTTTTTCAAGTCATTAAGATATTTGTAGCCGGTTTCTGATGAAAACGTTATTGGCAGGTGTTCCAGTGCTCCGGCGACGACATGAACCTGGTGCTGACCGGCGGCGTGACGCCCGCCACCTCGCCCAAGGTGCTGTCCCCCGGTACGTTGGTCTCCCCCCCGCCCCCCGCGCCGCGCCTGCTCGCGCAGCACATCGCGCACCAGAGCCTGCTCGCGCGCCAGCACGAGAACCTGCTCCTCGCCTCCATGCGCCCGCCCCCCACCATGCTCCCCGTGCTGCCCACCTACCAGATCCGCTCCCCCTCCCCGGCGCCGCAGTATCAGCTCCAACAGTTCCTACCCCAACCGGTCGTTCCGATCACAAATAAGAGGTCTTACGAGCGCGCTTTCACTCAAACTACGGAGGCGCCTCCGGCCAAGCGGCAGTACCTACCGCCTCAGCTAGCACCCTCTATGTCCCTCCCTATGGGTCTGTCCTACGGAACGTCCACTCCTATATTCTCCTACGCGAACACGAGTCCGGCGATGCTCTCGTACGCGAACGCGCTTCAGGCGGGGTTACCGGCGGCCATGCCGGCCGGGTACGGTACGGCGTTGTCGGCGGCGTTGCCTCCGACTATGACTACGCCGTTTCCGGCCACGTTTTCAATGCTGCAATCCATGTATCCGTACTACCCTGGCGTTTAAAGCTTAGGAATTTGCGTTTTTTATAACATATCAATAATAGATTGACGTCAAACGGTAGACGATGTATACGAAAGTTTTTAATACGTATAGATATTTTATCTGATGAGAGCGAAATGAGAATACTAACTAAGTATACCTATAAAGTTAACTATGGTTAACTTTAGAAAAATATACGATCCTCGATCCTTATGATCTAAGGCGCTTTGTATAGCAGAAAAATGCGTTTACTTAAAAAGTTAGAATACTTATTGTTGAATTAAGGAACAGTGCCTTGGATGTTATCCGGGTTTTAAGTAAAATTTAAGTACATTTTATAAAAATAATCCCCCGTTTTAATAACAACAATATAGGAAGATTAATTAGTATTAGAGTACTAGGGTACTAATATCGTAAAATTATCGACAATTCGTTGAAACAGGGTAAACCAAGCTCAAAGTTTAACAGTGTTGTGTCCGTGTTATTGATATTGTAGCTTATTGAATTTATTAAAATAAGACAGCTATAGATTTAAGCTAAATATACCAGTTTGACGCGTTTAGGAGACACATTCCAAAATAAATACGTTGGCATTTTCGGCACATTATTTCTTACGCTTTAATGGAAATCATAAGTGTTCTCTTTACTTTGAACTTTGCACGCAAACTATCTATAGTTATGTTAACATTTAACGGTTATTTTTAACGGCAGTTATTTTTAGCAGCTTGATATTTTCGTTACGTTAAGTACTTACTATACTACAATCAAGTTCTTGTTGAATTTATACTGACTTTAATGTTGTTGAATCGTCGTGTTTTTAATCAATTAAATATAAGAATATAAGTAAGGGATGTTCCATCATTTCGTCAAATACCTTTAGCCGGTATATCATTTGGGCGATTTTCACTGCCAGAGCTTTTAATGAATCAATAAATAACTGGTTACTTATTTGCCTTTAGTACGGTTAAATAAAAATGTCCAAATAATATTTAGCTGAATTTTGTTTCCCGAGATGATAGAGCATTTTAAAAATCAGAGGTTGTTTATATTATGACAAGTTAGAATACCTAAGTGTGATTAGTTAAAATGTGATTACTTTTAACTTTAGACATTCCATGATTTAAAGACAAAGTTTTTTGCCAATTTTTTTAGAGACTGATCAGAAGTCTGAAAAACATGCTGATTTCTTTTATGTACTTATGTTAGTACTTTTTTGCGTTTTTATGAGTACAATGCACTTTTGTGGTTAGTATACACTTTTTATGTTAGGCGTCTGTATATGTATAGATGTTGTGTTTTTTGCGTTTTTAGCACGAGGAATCAATTTAAGTAATATTAAATGCCTAGTATATACCGCGAGATTTCGCATTTGTAAATCATATTTTGTTTATACTTATACATTCTATACGAGTTCGAATTTTTTGCTAAGACGTTTTTGCACAAGCGTAGCTACATATATCTATAAATAAAATACGTCCTATTTTTTGCTTAGCGCAGTTGGTTATTCGAGCAGCAATTTTATATTAGGTTTATCGTGTCGTTAGTAATAGGTGAAGCATCGCTATTCCCATCTCTCTTTCCTTTGATTCCTTTCCCTCCTTTTCTAGGACGCATTCACTTTAACAATTTTTTGCATAGATACCAAGCTTAAAGTCATCATCATTTACCTCACACCACTTAGTTTAAAAGGTATTAAAATATCAATAGATATTTAGTACGAAATTCCAAAAACTACCAGCAGTGTCATAACGAAAAATAAACGTTTCGATAACGTTTATCTTAAAATATAACGTTATACCATATACTACATCTACATATTTAGTTTTTGTATAAAATATAAAGCGTGTGTCTCTTTCACACTATGGTAACCAAGTGACGAATGCTTTGTTATTTTGCAACAAACATGAACTTTAGTTTTGGAATTTAGTACTAAACTGGGTGACCTGTATAATGAACTTAGTATTCCTTAAAATAACGTCATGTTGTCTATGGTGTTGCCATGTCTCAATCACTATAGGTCCTGGGCTTTCACACGGTGGAAAGGCTAATATATTTGTTCTGTCATTTCTAAAATGTATTTACTGATAAATTGCCCTGGTTCAAGTTTTTCATCGATCATAGTGATCCGTTCACTCTTACATGTGTAAGAGGGAGAGGATACTTTATGTCGATGAAAATTTGTTTATGGGTGTTCATTATAACCTTGATTTTGCTTTAAACAAAATTATAATGAACATAATATTATACGTACTAAGTATACCATGGAATTGTTTACATGGCGATGAAGTGTGTAACTTAATTGGTGTATCCGAGGGGTCGTGTTTTGGAAAATGGGCATGTTTTGTGGTAAATCGGTAAGTTGCACTCATTACTATATATATTTATGAAGGACATTCTGATCGTTTAGAGTTCTATTCGAGATTTTGGTAATCACTAGTTTTTAGAACTGTCGTTTTGTACGAAACCGGTGACTAATACCGTTTTTTCTGTGATTTTTTAACGTTTCAAAAAGAGTCTAACGCTGTGCATCAAATTATTCCACAGTTTGTTGTTTTGAACCCTCAGTTCCAAACAAAAATAAATCGCTCTTGTTACGTGTTCCCGCCTACCATTATAAAACAAAATCCCCCGCCGCGTCTGTCTGTTTGTGTGTTTGTTCGCGATAAACTCAAAAACTACTAAACGAATTATCATGCGGTTGTCACCTATCAATAGATATATGTGTATATATGGGATTCTTGAGGAAGGATTAGGTTTATAATTTGCTAACCCGTGCGAAGCCGGAGCGGGTCGCTAGTGATCAATATATAATATTATATCGGACTCTTTCGTTTCCTTAAAAATCACAGAGAAACGTTATTGTTAAAGTACCTACTCTAAAAAAATGTCTCTTGTTCGGCAGACTCGTCACTCGATTAGTGGTTCATAATTTCTGAATAGAAATAAGGTTAGCATGGATTGCTTAATTTATCTTATTTTAAGGACGGGGTTGCATGGCTCGACGTGACTTTCGCTTTGTAGAGTGAACGTTTTCCACAGCACAGCCGCCGGATACAACGACATATTCTATTAATTGTACAACGTTCTATACTTGGTAATATGGTCTCTAAACCTTACTTGGTAAGTTCTATTTTAAACTCACGCTTATTTATAATTAAAATCGTTCTTTTACTGATAGACAATTAAGGTTTATATTGCTAATAGAAGTAAGTATGTACTTAAATATCAATACATATTTGTACTGGCATCTTTAGTATGTTTATATAAAGAATAATCTTTTTTAATAGAGTTCTTTATGAACATAAGTCTACTCTTTTAGAACTCGACTCTACATAAAGTTAACGAGTTATCAATTTACCAAGATAACGGTTATCGAGACCATAATGTCAATTTCTGACTAGGTATTCGGGTCTCCTCCAGTCATTTAGCGCTATATCCACAGCTTTTTCTTCTGCTATTCTGAGCCTTTATATGCTTTCACTTCGAATTATATATTTCAACGATCTTTTTAGTGCTATAAAAATATTTTTGCGTCATTGATGATTTTTATAAAAGTTATGTTTTCTAATGACTTTTAAAATGATCGGTTTATTTTTAATGTTACGTAAAGTGGAGTGGTTGGTCATACTGTATTTGGAACTTTCTTGGAATTATGATTCAATATTATGGACTAACATCAAATTTAGTAACTTATAGTTAACGGTAATTAACGCATATATGGGTTTGAACACAGTAATATGAAACGATCTAGTACAAAAACTTGTTGAAATATAGTTTTGTTAAACAGTGACTGGGGGAAGTGGTGTGAGGAATAGGTAGAACTCTCGTCAGCATAACGGTTAAATTAACGGTTAATTTTAACGGAAACATTATTAATGATTAAAAATACAAGCTTAATTTCGGTTATCGGTTGCTATTTCTTGCTACTTTTGAAACACGCCCGCAGTTTATATTTGAAATCACTATAACGGAAATTTAGCTTTTATTTTTACTTTCTTAAACATCAATAAGTAGAACTAAGGCGTTCCGTGTAATTTAATCACCTTGTTAGTGTCGCATTGATTTTTATTATAATTATTTTAGTTGGCTAATTATAGTTTATTGCGTATTTTTAAATAAAGCGATTATCTTCGTGATATTGCAAGTTTCTCTGGTTGGTTGGTTGTGCTATTTTTGTTTCTTCGTAGGCTTGTGTCCATAGAATTGGTACTGTGAAGGGTCTAACACACTTGGCTTGTCCTCGCCCTACAAATTGACGTAAATATATGTTCTACTAACATATGTTATATATATATCTTACTGCTATATAATCATTTTATTTACCAACCATACCATTAAAATAATATCTATTGATTTATTTTCAGGCATGTAGATATAAGTACACAATAATAGATTTAGGTACTTACTTATGGAATACAATTACATTATACCGTATATTCAAATTCTTTAGGGTGCACATTACTACACATGTACAATCGTTCACGGAGCAAAATGTCTAAACCACTGCACATTTTTTATCCATTTGCAGGTTATCACAAAATATTCCCTTCACAGGTGACCAAGTCATTACTCAAATAGCACAATCATCCCGTCCTCCCCTAACATATAGCTTAAATTAACTATGTTTATGGCCAATAACTAGACGGTTAACAGGCGGAGCTCTCTGATTGGAAGGCCAATTGAAGTCAATTAACCAATCACAGAGCTGCTGCAGTCTAGTAACCCGTAGATAATGCCTATATACCTAAATATATGTAACATTATTACGGCTCCTTGATTTGCTCTGGACTTGTTCGAGGATCATGCAGACTGACATGCATATATGTGTTAAAAGACTTCCTAGTTAGAACATTGGCTAAAAAGTCTCCGGGGGAAGGTTCCTTCACAAAAAAGCACAGGTTTCATAAAGGATAATACGTACAATAAGGCCAGCTTAGATTACGACATTATTGTTCATGTTTTATGTGGTGGGTACAATTGCTGACGTTTTAATTACGGCGATTATTTTCTTAGACTTATTTGATATAAATAATAATTGATGATTAGGTATTATGTTGCACGAAAACAGCGTAATTAGAACGTCAGTAGTCGCTCTACAGATACTAAACAAAGAAATATATTTTGCAAAATATAAGAAATTACATTATTTTCAGATATTTTGCAGAATTATAAAGTGGAGCCAAACCAACACCCTAATATATATGAATTATAACAACGTGGCGTGTCACAAAGTTAACTGGACTGACATTATTCATGTCGCAGTCTATGCTTGCCTTTACATGACCTGCTTCCAAATGCATGTACAGGTGACAGAGATGGATAAACATGTATAACAGGGATCTCCGCTTAGTGTGTTGTAGAAGAACTGTTTTTGTGCTTAATATAGTGGATTTAAGAGGGTCCCTTAATGGCCAGGTGTAGCGTACAGCTGGAGAAGTAAGTATACATTGTTGAGGGTTCACAACAAAGTTTCCTTCTGTTTATTATCGCACTACAACCTCAGCTTAATGATTTTGCTTTTCAATTTGCTAACAGTGCTTTTGAAATAAGCGTATCTAAGTACGAAATTAAAAATTGGTTAAAATTGGAAATATGCAACGTGAGGTGGTCGATAATTAAGTTCTCCGGGGTTGCAAAATTCTGTATTAAATAGTTACTTAAGGTTGTCATCTGCTTCACTATATTTTACATTTTATATTTTTACGTTTAAAAACAACTCCGTGTTTCAGCATAATACTTATTATCTTATTTAAATAAATTTTCTATCATATACCTACTTCTGCAGGCAGACCAATAAAATCCATAATATTATTGAAAGGGATTCATGCTTAGCTTTAGTTAATCTGAGGTCGTAGTAGGGTACTAGGCAAGCATAAGTCTGGTAAAGTCCGCAGCTTGGTGTCGGCGGCGCCGTGTGTAACCGATTGGTGTAAGTTGCGCACTGCTTTGGTGGACTGTTAACGTACTGAGACTCTGATGGTGAGTGTTCATCTTGTTTTTAATACATACATTGTGTATGTCTCTTTGTACCGTTACTTACGCAATGACGTTCTATGTTTATCTGAGAGATTTTGGTGGATCTCGTTTTTTACCGTTATCAAAACAACGTTATTAAGTTTTTAATATTACTTATTAAGCATTTTGTGTAAATTTTTCTTTGCAAAAATGTTTATTAATTTTTTTATTAATATAAGTGCCAAAAACTCTCAGTTACACATGTTAACCTTCACAACAAGAAAAAATATCTACATATCTATTTATATGGGCTCTATAAGCACCTAAGGAAATACATTGGTGGGTCCTATTGGGAAATAGCATTTGGCATATTATATAATTATACTAAAATATTAACATTAATTCCGAAAAATGAAATACGTCATACATTCTAAATATAGTACCTTGTAGTTATTGCGTGACTAACAAAAATGCATGATTCTGATTTTGTGTACCGTTTATTTACTTCAATGGTTACTTGAAATATTATATGATCCGTCTCCATTGGTAATCGCAAACTTGACAAACGAAACATTTTTACGAAATTATCAATCATAAACCATGGATCAATTCATCATTAAATATAAACGTAATAAATCATTAGAATATTTGCAAAATTGTAATATGTAGTTAGTACTTTAGAGTCTATAGACTATCACAATAAATCGACCTTATAAAAAAAGTGAATATGCGTGGTCATATGTCATTTACACAAGTCTCATTTTCGTATGAGTAAGAAGTACCTACTTGTGCGCTCATTTATTTTCTTGAAAGACTTAGTTATTTGTAATATAATATGAACATTTTTATTGCTAAACATAACTAAGTTCATAGAATTCATGGCCTACGCTTAAAGAGTAATCAAAATAGTTATAGATAACTTAGTGCTGGTAGGCAAGCTCTAAGGAATCCCAAAACGTAGGTTGTGTCGTCAAAACCTAGACTCATATTAATTAACTACGTTTTTTTTTAAACATCGAGATAAACAACACAATTAGATATGTAGCAGTAGGACTTATACATATAGTCTGATGATTATGAAACTTAAATAATGTTTAATTCTTATAGTTTCACATCCTATAAACTTATATACTTATGGCGTTTTATAACATGGCATACATATAAGCATGCTGAATTAATATTTATGCACAGGGCCTCTCACATATTACTACCCGACGATGGGCCCGACGCTGCCGCCGCCGCTGGTGTACTGGACGTACCCCACGCCCCCCGTGTCGCCCGCCCACTACTACCACCCGCCTCACCATCCGCAGACTATGGTAACGAACACTTGTACGAGTTCTTGTATATCATACTAAATTTAAATTTTAAAGTGGAAAAAGTAATGTCTTGTATGAGTAATTTTTCCACTTTTAAATTTATTCTAAGCTTAATAGCATCGTTTGCAGACTTCTACTTGATAAAAATTAAAATTTTACTAAATTACCTTATTTTATAACACAAAACTAATCCGAATCCGCACAACGTAGCGGCGTGCGGACCCCATTCGATGTAAAGACCTTAACTTTGCCAAGCAATATAAGTATAGTCGACACTCGTGTTTTGCAAGCGCACGAACGGTGAGCGAAAAATCAATCAGCTGCTGATTTTTTAATTTTATACCAAGTCGGTTGCAAAAAATCATACAGCCCGCCTGAGAGTAAGCAGTTCTCGTAGCCTAGCCCAGTTTCAGTCACTTATGAAAAATAATTACTTTTAATTGTATTTATTTTTTCTTCTTTCGTAGCTTACTATGAAAACTCAATTGCGATAGAAACTAAAAATGAAATCCTATGTTTAATTGTTTTGCAGATGCCGGATGTGGTGTCAGTTGGAGGCGGGTCCCCCCTCCCCATCCCCCCTCCCGCGGCCTGTCCGGAATGGCCCATATACATGGTCAATTAGTCAAGCTTCTTGTTGGCTCAAAATTAATTGGACCTACTCGTATAGACCGTAGTAATCACAACACAACTAAAAATTAATGAACATTATTTTTTTAATATTTTGATAGTCTATTTCATGATGTTTATTCATTGTGTATATTTTTTGAACGTTACAAGCATACGTGTCATTTTAATATGTTGACAGCGATGCTTAGTTTTTAAAAAAATGTGAAAATTGTATTTTTAGATATTTATGCAACAGAAAGTAAAACATCACTTGCCATCAATGTCTAACAAAATAATAATTTAATGGCTCAAATATAGTGATATTTTCAGACAAATAATTATATCATTATGATATTATTTTTATTACAAACATATTATTTATAAATAGGTAAGCTACACGTTACGTTTTTGCAATTTTCTGAATATTTCGATGTTATTTCCCAAAAAATCTATATACTTATCTGTTGTTATTTTTAAATAATTTAGTGGCACATTAACTAGTGTACCAGTACGCAAGAATTTTCACAAATATTTTTATAACATTTACAGATTCTACCAAAACGTAAATCGTGCAAATCTATTACAATTTTATACATATCTTATTTATAAATCTTATGTAAAAATGTATTTATCTCTTTAAGTAGTTCCTCTCACAGAATTCTTCAAATATGTTGAATACATTATTTTGTATTCTGAGTTCTCACTATATAATATTTTAATCTAAAAACAACGAAACGCAGTGATATATAAACGGTGCTGTTTGTTAATTATTTTTGTAGAAAATAAACCAAATAAATATTTTATCAAAATAATATCTATTATACACTAGACTTATAGTTTAAGACAACGCTCAATTAGAAATAGCTAAATAAATCGAGAATTTTGTTACTACAGAAATAGGCCATACAGTTAAGATTTTTCACCTACTTGAGCATTTTCTCGTGATTATTGTATAAATTAAAGGATTAAAGTTACGTAATACTTGTTTGAGTCCATATTAATATGATTTTAAATCTTCAAAACATAAGACTTTGACTATGTGTTATTTTAACTGAACATTGCTCATTAGACTAAGATTCGCAATATGCTCAAGTGGCGTATACATCTTGAGCCTGCCAAGCCAGATTTGACTTTGTTATTTACGGTAAAATACAGGTCCTTTCTTGCCAAAATACTGATTGGGCTTATCATAATAAGCTAGAAACTGTTATATTTGGCTTGCGTAGTTTAGAAGTTATAGAATTACCTAGTTATTTCTTCTATCATGTTGACTGTTTAAAATTTTACTATTTTTGTAAAGAAAGGATTTATCTTATTTTTTAGATTGCCCTAATGCTAATACAGGAAAAATCATCAACATAAAAGATTTCCATAAAACAATCCTAAATCATAATAGCTATTAATTAAATCTAAGTAATTTACTAGGCATAATACCTAATTTAAATGTAAAAAGTATACAACAAAATCTTCAAATGTCTTCCAATTTTGTAAAATAGTATTGTATTTATTTAAGTATGTCACAAAATATTGTGATAGTTGTAATAACTAAAGTTTAGATACAATAATAAACCGTTATTATATGACGAAAAAAAAAAACGTTATGTGAGAAAGTGTTTAAAAACGTGAAAATAACGTTTATGTCTTAAGTAAATTAATATAAAAATGATATTAATATGAAATCTTAAGAGCGAATAATTTTCAAAATTTGTTATAATAATGTACCTATTATATTTTGTATTAGACAGTTAGTCGTTATTAGTTACGTTCAAAAACGTTGAATAAACGTCAAGTTACGTTTGGTAAAAGTTGACAATAAAATTAAAATCACGTTGAAAAAGCGATATAATATGAAAATTTAGTTCGAAAGAATTTATTTTTAAGTATTGGTCAGTACATGTTGTTTTTAAGTTTTAAACCATGACATTGGAAGTTTAAATGAATTATTATAAATACACTGTTAAATGTTTCTTATTATAACGTCGTTTTCATATCTATGTATTTGTTGTTGTTCTACTATCGATGGAAATGAGTTTATCAAATACGGTTGGCCTTGAAGCCGCTGAAAGAAACTCTTCACATTTTATTTTATTTTATTGCATGCCCTTACTTAAATCAGTTGTCCTAGAATTAGACCAAGAAAAGTCTGCAGCGATTTTGATAGCCCACGCAGTGCAAGTGTTATTCACCTACACGTCATAATTTCCTAGAAGTTTGACGTTTAAAATGACATTTGCACTGCGTGGGCTATCAAAATCGCTGCAGACTTTTCTTGGTCTGACTCTAACTGGCATCCAATGATTCTAGTAATGGCAGTCAGATTCTTACGTACCTATTAAAAGGACGAATAACGAAAATCGAAATTTCGTTATCTGACTCTATCACTAGCCAAGCTATAGTTGGTCAAACCAAATTTGTCAGTAAATAAGAACAAAGAAACTATACTCATCCTTATCTTTTGGGTTCTAGTACTTAAGACAAAGATAGTATGATTCTCTCTATGTTTGAAATGAGACAGTCCTTTGACAAACTATATATAAGCGTATTCGTGCGATAAAGAGGCAGATATCGAAATTTCGTTCTTCATTTTTCGCGGTAGGCCCTCTGCTACTCAGACCCGTTGTTTGGCAGAATATATATTATATTTAATATTTATTATGAGTAATAGTACTTTTCATATATCGTTGTTCGTACAATAACAATACAAAATATTACATGAAATTCATCATAAAAGTATGTCCATGCAATAAATTATTTGTAAAAAGTATTGAGGCATGAGGAAACTAGCGCAATGACCCTATTATACCATCTAGGGTAATCTGCCAGTAACTGGCCGCCCTAAACTAAAAATGAATTCTATTCACCTATAAACAGAATTCATTTATTTTCTTTGATATTATAGAATAGTATTTAGGTAAGGATAGTGGTTGATCAAATTAGCTAAATTAAGTGCAAAAATATACATAAACAACCAAGATACCGAAATTGAATACCGGTTAATTTGTATGAAAAATATACCGGTATTCGGTCCCTGGTTTATAGGTGAATAGAATTCATTTGGTGGCCAATTACTGGCGAATTACCCTACATATATCATTTACTTTATATTAATTACACTGCAGTTTAGGGGCTGTCCATAAATTACGTCATCGTTTTTTAACGATTTTTGACCCCCCCCCCCCCCCCCTTAAAATCATCCAAAAAACATGCTTCGAATGACCCCGTTTCCTCCTACGTCATGCTACCATCATCCGATGTCCAGACCCGCCCCCCCCTAATTTGAAATGACGTAATTTATGAATAGCCCCTTATCTGTGTTACCTATTATTTTATTTAGATCTGACAGATTTTTAATACAATTTATTATCAGAACTATTTTATATAAAATCTTTAGGACTATTGGAATAATTATAAATTTGTTACTTTTTTTATAAAAAGTGCCACTTCATAAAAATATTTTTCCTTAGAAGTGGTACTTTGAAATTGTTACCTACTTTCTGTTGATTTTTATATAAATCTGTTAATGTCGTAGTGTTATTTTTAGTATTTTAGATAGATTTAGTCAAAATAGAACGTGCAATGTTAGAAATTAGACATGTCTCGATGTTTAATGCCAAAAGTTGTTTGGTTTCATATCATACAAAGTGAATTGTTCCGATAAATAAATATAGATCCATCATATAATGCATTTTTATTGTTAGGTACCCGTTTCTCTACTCTAACCTTAGAGCATTTAATAACTGGAGTCGCCTTTAAGAGCTTACCCCTCTGCCGAAAAACTTGCACAATTGTGCAAACTTTTGTATCGACATGGCTATTTGTACGTTACGTACAAATCATGTAGAAATAGCAATACATTTGACGTCCCCTCCCCGCAAAAATCGGCACTGTTTCGTACAGAAAATGACAGCCAAGTCTCCAGTTATTAAGTGCTCTAAGACTCTAACCAACGTTCTTGTGGAATGCAAAATAAATAAGTCTGTAAAAACGTTATTTTTAACACATTCACTGCCGACCTACTAGGAGGATTATCTGTTCGTAGTCGCTTTTCACTACATAGGGATTTTCCTGTTTATCAGCTCCGGTCGTAGGGCAGCTCGCGCTCGCATTGAATATGCTAAAGATTAATTTGAGATTAAACGTTAGATAAAACCAGTCGCAATTGCGAGTCGGACTCGCGCACGAAGAGTTCCGTATCATTACGCAAAAGACGGCAAAAAAATCACGTTTGTTGAATGGGAGCCCCACTTAAATATTTTTTTGCTCTGTTTTTAGTAATTGTTGTTATAGCGGCAACAGAATACATCATCTGTGAAAATTTCAACTGCCTAGCTATCATGTTCATGAGATACAGCCTGGTGACAGACAGACAGACGGACAGCGGAGTCTTCGTAATAGGGTCCCGTTTTTACCCTAAAAAGGTTTGGCTAAAATGAAACAACCGCATACATCATTTCGTTTTATTTGTTACGTCACCACACTTAGTATGACACATAATGTAATCTTAAATTTAAGTAAACCTAACAAATTTTATAGAACTGGAAAAAACGCTATGACAATTTGATGACGCTGCCATATTCCATCGAGAACCCGCATATTGTGACCTCGACCAGTAATGGACTCTTTATAATGGCATAGGCCATAGATGGACACTACATAATTTAACCTTTTGAACGCCAAACGGCGCATCCATTTGTCGTGCCACTGACGCCACGGGGGTAAAATTTAGTTTTATGAATAAATAATGCCAACCTAAAAATGGAGTTTTTCAGGAGATTTTCATCAAAAAACGATCGACGTCAAATGCCGTCTTTGGCGTCGTTGTCACGATTTTGCGTTAACGTCAATTGCCGTCTGTGGCGTTCAAAAGGTTAAAGATCTTACGGCTATAAATTGATTGCTGTTTAACCCATTTCCAGGCCGCACCAATCTACAATGTTTTTTTCGAAAAATCCAAATATATTCCAATTAATCCAGCTTTGATGATTCATTTGAAGACAAGTCAAATTTCCCGAAAGTGCAATCTAATTTGAATCTTAAATCGGAATGCTAAAGTTGAAATTTTGGTCTGGCGCGTATGTGGTCGATAAATCGTACTATGCCTGGAAAAGGGTTAATAAATGCATCCCTTAATTTCTTTAAAATAAGAATAACTTCCGTAGTTTATTGAAGAAAAAAAATATGTCCATAAAATATGTCCATAATTGGGTTCATGTCCATCGTTTTGTGTATCGCGTCTCACATTTTGCTTAATAAGAGAGTGAAACGCACTGATATTGGACAAATAAATTGGATAGGTAGAATACCAACCCAAATATATGTTAGCTATGGATGTCACAATAATACGAGGTTCTCGAAATATTCATGTGTTTTATCTGCGCGTAAATAAAAATATTGCGAATATAAGGTAACTCGCCAGTAACTGGCCGCTTTTAGTAACTGGCCGCCCTAAACTAAAAATGAATTCTATTTACCTATAAACAGAATTCATTTTAGTATAACGTTTTAATATCTGGCCACCTCATTCTAAAATGAATTCTGTTTATAGGTGAATAGAATTCATTTTTAGTTTAGGGCGGCCAGTTACTGGGGAATTACCTATAGATGTATAATCAAGAATGTATAGTTATATTCCAAAGTCTACCAACAATAGCCATTAATAGTTTCGCTTCTGGCGAAAGTATTCATAAATGAGAAATATACATGTACAAACAGCTACACTCTAAACTATCCATCGGTCGACCTATAAGCCTTTTGTAATAAGGTTTACATATGGACCGTTAACAGTGTGGTACAAATATTTTTTTACTAGTAAAACTATGACATTGTTAACAACCAATAATGTTCGAGCTGAATGGAGATAGAAATCTTGATGATTTGTGGAATTGACTTTAACTTGTTACATTTAGGGCCACTCGCACCATCCCACTAACCCGGGTTAACCGGTTAAACCTGGAGATACCATGGTTACCAGTACAATTAGACACTGGGTTAGCGGTTTAACCGGTTAACTCCGGGTTAGTGGGATGGTGCAAGTAGGGCTTAACGCACCAATGAAACACACGCATATGAAAATGACCAATTATACATATTCGATGATTACGACGTGATACTATGTACACTACTTACTTACAAAAATATTTCGCTCGCGTTGAGTTCAACACTAGCTACATTTACCCTCCCAAGTCCCAAATAAAACGCAAATTGAATCAAATAGTTTTTAGAAAAAGTTTTTTTTTGTCTTTTTTATATTTTGAGACTTAGGTGGTTATAACACCGATATATAAGAATAGCTGGCAGGAATATATGTAAGGGCATGATTATACGAATGTTTAAAAGCACAATAGTCATAATAGATGATACTGGATGGTGTCCGCTACGTCACAGATAAGGGCGTTAGCAACTCCATAATACGAATAGACAAAATCTGTTAGGGCATTTTCACTTAAAAGTAACTTTTTTCTTTTTGGAAATACATCAACTTTTGGGTCATTTCTACTCAAAATCACGAGGCCTATCGATTAAAAAAAAAATTGTCATAAAAAATGTCAATTTTGTAACGCATTTTCACATACATTTTGTATGGACCGTTACAAAACTGACACGCAAATTTTTTTTTTAACTGGGGACAATTTTTTTGTCTCAATCAATAGTAGAAGTGATCCTGAGTCTAAATAACCCAAAAGTTGATAGATTTTCGAAAAAAAGTAAATGGTACCCTGCCTACCCAGTATCCATGTTATTTGAAAACCCCCACCAACCAGGTCCCTCATTTCCAACTACATATATTCTCCGAAACCTTTGCAACATTTCGCACCATTATCTGTTATGGCGGTTGGTCTTAATGTTCGACAGCTTAACCACTATTGGGCCTGTGTCAAGCCAGTTGGGTTACCAGCGTTTTTAAAAATTCGTGCAACCAAGCCTAGTTAGAAATTGTTCGGCACAAACGTACAAAGCAAAATTCGGATTGATAGACACTACGCTACAGACTTAAAAAATATAAAAAAGCATTAAAAAATGGTGGAAACCCACATTTTATACCATCACAACCCCCGTCTGATCACAGTCCTTACCAGTGTTACGTATAATCTATTTATATATAGACCGAGTGCATCCTTTTCTGTATTTTTATCGATCATGTATTTAGGTAGGGTAATTCGGCAATAACTGGCCGGTTTTAGTAACTGGCCGCCCTAAACTAAAAATGAATTCTATTCACCTATAAACATAATTCATTTTAGTATAAGGCGGCTAGTTATTGAAGGCTGGCCAGTTATTGAAACCTTATACTAAAATGAACTCTGTTTATAGGTGAATATAATTCATTTGGTGGCCAATTACTAAAACCGGCCAGTTACTGGCTAATTACCGTAATTGTGGGATATTTTACTTCTAGTTGAACACTCTAAACCGGTTTCAGCGCCATTCTATACCTAGTTTTTTTTTAGCATTAGAAAAGACGATCGACGAAGATCTTGACGTGTACTTTTATTGAAAAACGCTTTAAAAAAACTAATGTAAATGAACATATATGCTATATAATTGTTACATTATTAGATGTGACTTATTTTTCAAAAGCGTTTCAATAAAGAGACACGTCAAGACCGCGTAGTCTTTATCTAATATGTACTAATAAATCCAGGTATAATATTGTATCTTATGTCTGAAAAATATGCCTACGTAGTAATAGTCTAGCTATAAACGTTTTTTAGCAAGTTTTCTTACACGTACGTAGCGTTTTTCGCCGTCATGCATAGCTACATTTTAGGTATTATTTACAAATACAATCAACGTGTAATTTTCAAGTAACCTCCTTAATTTCTAGACACTTTTTAGACAACGACAACTACTTACTTATTTAATACTGATGCCGTTTCGTTCATGGCAACACAAGGTATACTAAATAAATCGTAGTGAAACTTATATTTTAAACACCGATTACAAACTGATATTAGAAGTGATTTTTTTTGTTCAGTATATTTCTTAAGAATGCGTTTCAAGATCGATAAAAGGGCAGAAAAGACATTGATAGTTCCATACAAGTCCCATTTAAGTAATAAATACGCAATATTTTTAACAATTTTAGGGTATCGTTAATTTTTGATACCCCATTGTATTATTTCTTGAGCTACAGACAAAATATCATAAAAGTACTTTCATTTTAGTAAACCATAATTGTTTTTGTAAAAAAGTGAGTCAGTCAAGCACTATATGGGGCGTTATCTATGAAAAGGGACCTTATTGTCGATGGCGCTTACGCTATTATTAACGATGCTCCGATATAAATACAATGCCGCGCGACGCTGTGCGGCGTAAGCGCCATCGACAATAAGGTCCCTTTTCATAGATAACGCCCCATATAATATTAATCTCATAATTTATCTCCTGACCGATTGACTTTTTTACAAAAATATTTAAGTATTTCCACTATAAATAGTACAGTACTATAAAACGTAGCTATACTCTGTATCTTTAGGTATTTAAATAAGAGTAAACAAACAATTTGTACATTTTCGGGTAGTTATAACATTTATTGGTTAGGTATAACCAACCAAATACAAAACCGCCTGGATCAGTCCCTGAACGCCCTGACTTTGAACCTACATTATTTGATCGTGTAATGTTTTCATCTACCCTCAACTGGCTTAAGGAGCCATTTGAGGGTAGATTTTGTTTACTTTTATTTAAATACCTAAAGAAACAGACTATAGCCGTGGGCGAAGTGGGCCCACGCCCACGGCTATCAGAGGTCAATGGAAAATGTTTACGTACCTGTTACAAAAATGGGATTTATACCAAACATGATTAGGCCATAATCCTATCGACTGTCGGCAGTTTTCCCATACTATCACAATCTCAATGGCTTACAGAGAGCTGAAGGCAAGCAGAAAAAAATTGTGTCGTTCCCAAGCAAAAGGTATCATCGTTGGTAGTCAGAAAAATGTATTAGAACATTTGGGGTGTTTACTATCAATAAACCGAAAACCTTTTGTTCGGGAACGTCACAATTTTGGAAAAATCTTAGTACTTAATTTCACTGTTATTTTCGAGTACATTATATTACGGATTAGGTTAATAGTATTAAAAAATGGGAAAACAACCTTCAAATGTTAGTCTAAACGTTAAACACGTGATTAATTATGAATTATTTAAATCCTTGGCAATTTCTAATGAAAACGCATGAAAATAGAAGCAGATCTACATTAGCTCATAAATATCTACAATACGATCTATTGTTATATCGAACATACCACTATATATTTTATTATACGCAAAAGTTCATTGTGTAGATGTTTTTGAGCTTCACGCCCGTGTAGATAAATCTGCTCACAGAATGATACAGCTATATGAAGTGGAATGCATGTAATTTACAGTGAATTTCATTATGACATACTATATTTAGCATTAAAATACATACAGTAAGGTATATACAGGGTGGCTAAAAAATAACTGCATTCCTGTTGCCAGGGAGGTTTTGTGATTATACTGAGCAATTTTTATTATAGGACCAACCCCGAAATCGCGAAAACATAATTTACCTACCCTCCCATAGAAAATGGACCAGCCAAAATGTATGAAACAGGCAAATTTTTTTTTCGCGATTCGGGGTTGGTCCCATAGTAAAACTTGCTCAGTATATTCCCAAAACCTCCCTGGCAAAGGGAATGCAGATATTTTTTAGCCACTCTGTAGAGATAAACCATTTTTAAAATGCCCGCCAACGATTAATAAATTATATTCTTGCAACGCACACATACCTACACGAACTCCATATGTGGGCTTATGGTCAGTTTATTTTTTTTAGGATTAGAAAATGTATAACCTCAAAAGTAATGGTAACTTTTTTCCTCCAAAATTAAATCAGAGTGCACTGCAATATTAGATATCATCATAGGAAATACTATATTTCGGAAGTAAAAGTTATTCACCACTACTTTCGAGGTTAGAAAAAATCTAATCTTAAAAAAACGCCTTGAAGGAACGCGCACTTTAAAGTGGTTCATATCTACCAGATAATATAAGCGGTGTTGAAAAATCAGCCTTAAAGCAAATAAATTATGTTGTAAGTACTGAACCGGCGTATATGTAGATATTTCAACTTATTATATTCAGACCAGGAGCTCCCAACCAGCGGGGCGATTATCAATACACCTCATAAAACTTTCCCCCGGCGCGTCTGTCTGTTTGTGTGTATGTATATTCGCGATAAATCAAAAACTACTGAACGGATTTTCATACGGTTTTCACATATCGATTGAGTGATCCTTGACGAAGGTTTGTGTATAATTTGTTAACCTATGCGAAGCCGGGGCGGGTCGCTAGTTATTTTTATGTATTTCCATATGTCGGGACCATAGGGTCCCGGACCATTGGGAGGCGCGCGTGGGACCGAAGCCAACATCGCAGAGTCCCTATAAGAGAATGTTTGATGTCATGTAGGACGCCTGCTGGAACCCATCCACGGGTACAACAACAACCGGTCTCAGGGGCTATTGTAAAAAAAGGAGAGTTTATTATTCTTGTAATTAAAGTTAAATAGGCTAAACATTAAGGCAAGAAAAACACACACACACACGGGAATCCTCACACTGTTACTCTTGCCCCGTGGAATATAAACAGTTTCTCTTACCTCACATAACTTTAGTCATGTTATTCTTGGGTTTTTGTAAATGGAAATGGGGTATGAAACATTTTTTAGGCTAAGGGTTTAAAAAAAGGTTGGGATCTCCTGTCATAGAGCATACAAATGCATTAAATACTAGAGTTATAAAACAGAGTAGTCTCTATACTGTAATGTGTTACATTTCTCATACTATTTATCGCAGACATAAACAGAATAGACAACGCCTCATAACATAATTATTATTATAAGCCGTATGTAGTGTCGTTTATTCATTTTAGATCTGTCTACATATTTGTGCTTCGAACACTTGTGAAAGATAGGAGGGGTGTTTTTCCAAAACGATGCCACCGTTCGACGAGTTAAGGCGGTTATCACACTGAATGCGATTGGCACGTCACTCTGATGTTTGAGCGAGGCAACGCTATACCGAGACAACGCTAATATGCGCGTATAAGAGCCACCCCACACTAGCGTCCCGAGCGTCACCGTCTATTCAACTCTATGGCTGCTGCTCGGCGCGACGCTATTTTACATAGCGCTGACTAGACGCCGACGCTCAAAAGACGCTAGCGACATCGCTCGCAAATCGGAGCGACATGCGAATCGCATCCACAGTGTTAACCGCCTAAAAATCAGTATGTCCGGCTGTTTTCCTCTAAAAGTTGCATTTCTTGTAAAATTTTGTAAGCCGGTTTGTTCATTAAAAAAATGGCGGATTTGCATTCGCGATCTTTAAAAAAAGTGTGAGCTGTTGCCTAGATGGTGGGATTTTTGAGTTTTGTTTGGAAAAATACACCTCAAGTGCGTTTAATTGTTTCGCCGGTTCTAAATAACTAAAGCAAGCACCGGTGGAGGTAGAACCTTCGAGACTGAGTACATAAGATTTATTACACCATTGCATACATTAACAACTATAATAGACGTTGGGAAATAAGTTAAATAATTTTTAAAATGTTAATAAATTCATAACTATGAGTTTTGTATAGCAATTATTTTACCTGAAAATCAGTTACTGTCAAAAATCAAAGAATCTTTAACACATTCATTGCCACCCAGCCAAACAAGACGTCCGCACTCTTAACGGCCACAACCATTTCATCATATAAAGCAGTAGTACCACGATCCCGACTATCGGGTCGTCCAGCCTGGGAACGAAGTCATAAAATACCCGATAGTCGGATTTTCGGCACTGTGTTAAAAATGCACTAAAAGTCTAGAATAGGTGGGTATTACTTTCCTTGAAAATCGCACGGCCTACTCTATACCAGAAACCAGATACCGCCCCTATGTACAAAATATTGTCCATGTATATACTTAATATATAGTAAATTTCCTTACGTCTATTATAGTTACATATCATATCTATGACATGGGCGAGTGTGAGCGTAACTTTTCATTATATTTAACACATATTTTAAGTATACAATCCACACTTAGTGCCATTTTTCTAAAACTAACGTATGTAGCAATCATTTGTAGCTCTACTGTGATCCAAGACCTAAATTTATCGGTATAAAAAGGGAAAAAGCGTGGTCAAACGTAGTAGTAGTAGTAGTAAAACAGTTTATTGTACAAAAATCAGAACAAAACAAGAAAAATAACATTCGTCATAGTACAACGGCAAACGTTACTTATGTTCCGATGTAAGATTTGAAATAAAGTTAGGGCTGATTTAGACGGCGCGCGATCTCGCATACGATTTTAGTTACATTGCGGACTGTTGGTTACGTCCAATTCAACCGACCGATCAAAACCCGCAATGTAATGAAACTCGCATGCGAGTTCTCGCATCGTCTAAATGAGCCCTTAAGCCTCCCTTTGTGACTACTAAATTCATTCTTGCGTTTTCTTTAGGATACAGACATGATTTAAATGCCTTAGAAATATCATCAATCACAACTATAAACTATGCTTGCTCGTTTTATTTTCAATAAAACAAATAGGGATAATAGGGAGTATTAATTACTACAATGTTCTGCCGCCAGAGTGCTGCACTAGCACAAACCGTAAACCATAGAGTAACTTATACATATATATTATGCCTTAAACAGTTTTTTGACAAGTCTCCACAGATTATTTGTTACGAATAAATATGACATTGATGCATCAAGGACGTTTGTTTACAGTTTGTGCTAGTGGCACCCCCTACGCAGAGTTTTGCGTAATATTCCCTATATTCTTGATTTATATTTTAATGTCCGCCCACACCCGCCTCTAACCTATGGCAACGTATAACTTAATATAATGTTATTAATGTTCTAGCAACGGCTGAAGAACCTCGAGTAAAATTCAGCGTACTTTTAACCTGAAAATTAAAACAATAGGTGAATAGTGTCAATACGCAAATATTTTTTTAAATATATTTATAAAAAATATTATATATCGAAAATATTTTCGATAACCAACTGGTATTTTTATATCCAAAACAAATATCGATATAGGCAAAGAAAAATTTTATAAATTTAAACAATAAATGTGACGTTCCCCGCCGAAAGGTACCTTATGGCGGTCGGCGCTTACGTCGCGTAGTATCGCGGCGCCGCTAATAATTTATTATTTTATTTGCAAAATGTTTACATGACCTTACAGACAGATCCAATGCGCCATGAAACTTAACATTAACATTAACATAATGGCGTAAGCGCCGACCACCATAAGGTGCCTTCCACCGTGGAACGTCAAAAATGATCGCGCCAAGAAGGCAGTCGTTATTCTTGTGACGTCATAAATAGCAGTGCAGTACCTAACAAAGAAACGTCAAATGTGCAATTGTGCAATGCAAACTCTTCGAATTTGCTACAAATTTAACACTTGTTTCTGCTATAGTGACGTCACACACCAGAAGAAAAGAGCGCAAACGGCCATGAACCCTTCGGGTGGGTTTTCAAGAGGCGAGGCAGTACATGTGGCACTGTTAATTCCGCTACTCGATGCTAGATGTCGAAAATAATAGTCGTTTTGGTACCAAAACTAATGTATAGAGTGATCACTCTATGTATTTTTTTCTCTATGACGGTATAGCCACAGAATAAATAATAGTACTACTGTACAGAAAGGAAACTTCCTACAAAACCGAAGTTTGACAACGATTCAGGGACGAATCATGCTATCCCTTTGTAATATATGGCATTATCCCTTTTGGCTATTTAGGGTTGTCAAAATTCAAGCCATTATCCTATCTATGGTCGTGCATGCAAAGGGACATCAAGTTCTATCAACCCTAATAATTGCTTGGAGCAATGCTGAGCCGAAAGGAGCCGAGTTTGCCCGAAGAGAGAAGTTTCGCACCCCTGGTACAGCCATATGATTGTCATGTAGTAGGGCCTACCTGTTCACTTGGTGTGGAACTCCTTGATGCAGAGCGCGCAGGACCAGGAGCCCTCGGGGGGGTTCTCGAGCGGCGGCACCAGGCAGTACATGTGGTAGCAGGGTCTGTACCTGTTCACTTGGTGTGGAACTCCTTGATGCAGAGCGCGCACGACCAGGAGCCCTCGGGGGGGTTCTCGAGCGGCGGCACCAGGCAGTACATGGGGTAGCAGGGTCTGTACCTGTTCACTTGGTGTGGAACTCCTTGATGCAGAGCGCGCACGACCAGGAGCCCTCGGGGGGGTTCTCGAGCGGCGGCACCAGGCAGTACATGTGGTAGCAGGGTCTGTACCTGTTCACTTGGTGTGGAACTCCTTGATGCAGAGCGCGCACGACCAGGAGCCCTCGGGGGGGTTCTCGAGCGGCGGCACCAGGCAGTACATGTGGTAGCCGCGGTCGCAGTCGTCGCAGAACAGCAGCTGGTCCTATAAACGAACAATAATTACCATTAATTACGAGTTCATGAACATTTTGATATTTTTAACAAAGTACTTTTCAAATAAATATTATTCTTATTATATTCTTCTTCTTATTATTTTAAACCATATCTTGTTTTTGTTTTCTGAACAAAGGTCATTATATGTATAAGCACAAGAGTGAATTTGTTATGCGCATAAGCGCCGAACTGATCAAAGGTAAACTGATCGTGATATTAAATCCGTCTTTGCCAAGCTCGTAAAATCGTCCAACTCGACGACGACGATCATGTGCACCGTGAACTGCAGGCACGTTGTGACCTGCACACAGTACTCACGTCGTTGTCGCTGGTGCCGCACACGGAGCAGCACTTGCACTCGATGCACTGCCTGCGGTACTTACGCACCGACACGATCATGTGCACCGTGAACTGCAGGCACGTTGTGACCTGCACACAGTACTCACGTCGTTGTCGCTGGTGCCGCACACGGAGCAGCACTTGCACTCGATGCACTGCCAGCGGTACTTGCGCACCGACACGATCATGTTCACCGTGAACTGCAGGCACGTTGTGACCTGCACACAGTACTCACGTCGTTGTCGCTGGTGCCGCACACGGAGCAGCACTTGCACTCGATGCACTGCCAGCGGTACTTGCGCACGGACACGATCATGTTCACCGTGAACTGCAGGCACGTTGTGACCTGCACACAGTACTCACGTCGTTGTCGCTGGTACCGCACACGGAGCAGCACTTGCACTCGATGCACTGCCAGCGGTACTTGCGCACCGACACGATCATGTTCACCGTGAACTGCAGGCACGTTGTGACCTGCACACAGTACTCACGTCGTTGTCGCTGGTGCCGCACACGGAGCAGCACTTGCACTCGATGCACTGCCAGCGGTACTTGCGCACGGACACGATCATGTTCACCGTGAACTGCAGGCACGTTGGGTGACCTGAACACAACACACGGCTCAAAACATGTTCTAGTATTCATTGCACTTGCAATTCAGATCACGCTAACGTTTAAATATAGTTTAAAATATATACAGGGTGGCAAACATATTAACTGCATTCCCGTTGCCAGGGAGGTTTTGGGATTATACTGAGCAACTTTTACTACGGGACCAACCCCGAAATCGGAAAAAAAATTTGGCAGTTTCATACATTTTGGCTGGTCCATTTTCTATGGGAGGGAAAATTTTTTTTCGCGATTTCGGGTTTGGTCCCATAGTAAAAGTTGCTCAGTATAATCCCAAAACCTCCCTGGCAACGGAAATGCAGTTATTTTTTAGACACCGAGTATACTCGTATTGTATTTATAAAATTCCTTTGACTCTAGTAAGGTCGGACTCCAACCAGTTGGTAGGAATCATACCTTTAAAAACTATATTCCGTTTTTTTATAAAAAAACATATTAAATATTTTTTATAGTGTTATAACACTAGAAAGAACTCCGCAGAAGATAGTCGATTTTTATAACGTATTTTACGCGGTATAATTATGAACAAATTTCAACCGATTATTGCTAATTGCTTATTAGGGTTCCTCAGCAAAAGTGGTGAAAACGGTACCCTCATAGTTTCGTCATGTCCGTCCGAATGTCACAGCCATTTATTTTACCGCATAATGAGCTAAATTCAGAAGCTCATGCTTACTTCTGCGAAGCGCTTTCTAATCCTAAAAAGAACTACAGTATAATTTACTAAGTATTGAATTTAATTTTAGTGTACGTATGTAATTCACTAATTGTAAGGCACATGGTATCTTACCTTGTCTCATATCTCGGTCAATCTTCGAAGTTGGAACAAATTCAACGGTTAATATTAAAGGCAATCAGGGTTTTATATAATGTGCCGAACAATAGTGAAACACTTTACGACACTAAAATATAACAAAACAATTATCACTAACATAAAGTATCATTCAATGGTGTATGGAAGTGCATTTATTCACTATTCTTCAGCACAACATAAAAAAAGCCAATTTAATTTGTAATTCATACAATTTTTAATGTTATAAAAATCCGATGGTATACAAAAACGCCGACATACCTACTTCTTAAGCTAAAATAACTATTCTGGTGTAACAAAGAAGCATAAGAGTAAACCAGGCTACGGTATGCACTTCCGTACTTGCATTTAAAGATACTTTGGAATATAATCTAGCCAATGAGAAATAAAATTTTAAGATCGAATAAAAACAAACATAACTATATAAACTTGGCACGTACGATGCGTTAACAAACTATAGTATAAAACGATTCAGTCCAAATTGATGAGTCAACTGTCGTTTAGTCACGTTTTAAAAAGGTCCTACTGATTAAGTTTACTAGAAGAAAAAAATAAAAATATGTAACATCTTAAAACCAAAAATAAAAGAATTTTTCTAAAAAAAAATTAAGGGAACGAAATGATACTGCCCAAACAATATTTAAAACACGACTTAACGAAAGTTAACATTCTCCTTAAAGCTACCATTAGATGCCCTTGACATGTTTTAGTTAAATCTTTGGAAAAGCTCTGCAAAAAAAAATTAAGAATATCATAACGCAAATTTTGTAAGGTCTAATGGTAGCCTTTTAAACATTGTATCTGACCAGACTGCACAAAACTACAATAATTTTATGGTATTTGTATCATATCAACTAGCAACGTTGCCTTTGGTTAACTTTGACTTGAATTTCAAAATTTATTATCTTTTTTCAGTAAACCAGTCATCTAATTTTACAAGCAAATAAAAAAGAAGGCATTAAGTTCACGTTTCTTGGCAATGTTACCAGCTTAAAAAGGTAAGAACAAATACCGCGATACAGTAAATATGTAATGTTGACAGCCATAACCAAACTACTACGATTTTGTTTATCAAATAACAGCATGCCTATATTGCCAGGAATACAATTTGGTTTTCAATACGATATTAAGCCACTGCATTTCAAATATCTAATTAGTCTCTCTCTTTGTTTTAAAAGGAACTTTCTCTGAAAATAAAATGTAGTTGTAAACATTAGAATAGTTAAAGTCGGGCCAAGCTCTGCAGTAGGAGCATTCCATGATATTGTCTACCGTTTGTCCCGTACAAACGCGAATTTTCTGAAGATTTGCAGGTAGGTATAAGAGTTTCATTTTCTATGACAAATGGTCAAAAATATGCACAGAAAAATAATCGCCTGCTTTAAATAACGAAAAAAAAGTCCCAACACAGGAAATAAAATGCGTTTGTACGGGACAGCCCGTGGAATGCTCCTATGACAGTGTGGAAGCACAACAAGTGCCTATCAAAATATGACGTTAATTCTGACACTTTTCAGTCAGTTTTGGCCGAAGAAGGGTGTACAGTTTCTGCGGTTCCGCGGCCGACTCTCTGACACTGCGGGGTTGCGTAATGCATCGCAGCCATAGCGTGTTTTGTAGTTTTTAGTTATATATTTTTTTATAATAATGATCCACTAGTTGCCTGAATTAAAGATTTTTCATTCCAAAGTCAGTGCTGGTCCTGTGTGGACTTTTGTATATTCATTATTAATTTTCTGAAATGCAGTAACTGGTAAAATAACGCATTCAAGGCACCAATGGCAAACGTTCAATTATTGCACGACAACACAAAACATACAATACCAAGTAAGCTAACATACATGTATACCTCCAATTTACTATATAATATAAAGCTACATGATATATGTTCGCAAATAAAACTCATAACATTCAAATACCTTAATTGTCAAACCTTAAAATCTCTAAAATTTATATTTAAACAAAACAATTAACATTACAGGAATGATATAATATATTTTTAATTGATAACATCAAGTTAGTCTTTCGTTGAAAATAAACATTTAGAATTTAAGTAAAATTTCGTAACAGAATCTTTGGGTTATAATTTTATAAGGTATATTAAAGATATGGACTATTCTAACGGTGTCAGATATTGCTTTAACAAGGCACTTACTAAGCTCGTACCGTTAGTAGTGTTGGGCAAGACTCGAGTCCTTCGAGTCCTCTGCTTTAAGACTCAACTATGTATTCAGACTCATATAACTAAACTTGAGTTCTTTTCGGCTATTGAGAGACCCGAGTCTTATCACGAGTCCGTTTTAGAGGACTATTTTTTTTACAAAATTATAATTATAGCAGCATTGTCTTGATGTAAAATTTATGAGTTAGAATAAAGCTGATTCTCTTTACTGCTACTAGTATTTAGATACAACTTGAAAATTGTGACGGGGTCTTTATTCGGAGGCTTTGAACAGCGCTTAAAAAAGACTCAATTAAAGGCCTAAAAGACTCGGAAGTTTTTTAAGTGCTGAGTCTGGTAAAACGAGTAGAGTACTTCAAATTTGGACTCAAAAGACTCGAGTTCCTACCAACACTGACTGTAAGTAGACATCCGATC
This sequence comes from Cydia splendana, assembly GCF_910591565.1. Classification (NCBI taxonomy): domain Eukaryota; kingdom Metazoa; phylum Arthropoda; class Insecta; order Lepidoptera; family Tortricidae; genus Cydia; species Cydia splendana. The sequence continues at coordinate 7,932,294 of NC_085979.1, forward strand.
ATTTTGGTAATATATCGAATAACTAAAATAATATATATGAAACTCTATTATCTGCAGACAAAATATTAGTTTCACATTTATCTGTTGCAAAGCTGTCAATATATAGTTTATCTTGCAATAATAAAAATAAAAGAATTATTCTCTCTATGTTAATATATTTCTCTGTAATATTGATACACCCTTAATTTTGTTTTTTTATGAATCTCGTCTAGCCCTCAATGATCTTACATACAAATGTGACGTCCCACAGATAAAGGTACCTTTATATGGCGGTTGGCGCTTACGCTATTATTAACGCCGCTCCAATATTATTGCGGTGCTATGCGACGTAAGCGCCAGCCGCCATAAAGTACCTTTTGCCGTGGAACGTCACAAATATGTATGTAGAAGTAAACGCAAGTACCTATATTGGTATTAGGTGGCCCTACTGACCCTTCCTCTCGTTCCACAGACTTAAAGTTTGTAACTAACTTGGTAAATATTAACACATCAATACATGAGAAAACAATAGTCGGTTTTTATTTGACTTGTCTGAAGACAGACCGATATCAAGGACACGAGATAATTTGACTATAACATTAATATTTCATATTTATATAACTATAGATTAATGTGCTTTGTCTAGATAAAACATTATAATGAGAGTGCGTGTCGATTTCGTCGTTTTCAAGTTCACTATAAAATAATATTCCAACAATTTACCAAATTAAAATAATCAATGAAATATTACATTTCAATCATGCAGAGTAAAATCATATAAATATACCATTTCTTAGCTATAGAAATACATATAACAGTATACCAACTCATTTATTTTTGATCATTTTGGTTTAATAACGACCTACGTTAAAATATGAATTACGATATGTCGAATTAATTTCTTCATTACGATATATGTCTGACAGATACGTTTATCACGAGATAAGTACAAAATAAAACAAAAGACTCAGAAGTCATTATACTCTTTCACAAAGTCACACAAAAAATAACAATGCTTTATTTTGTTATTGGACAATGACTCTACCAAAATGTTCCTTTAATATCTCGTACAGATTTTGGGACAACATAGTCAAATCTAAAGGACTAAGTTATGCGTTCTTCCGCATAACTGTGTCCCATAGATTGGCCTAAGATGTCCGCAATATGTGTACCGGGCATAATACACGAAGTAAGCGAACGCTACAACCCCCGAGCAAACTGCACGAGCGGCTCAAGCGGACGCTATTCCAGTATCAAAACAATTTACAATTATACTTGGTCAAGCAAATCTTGTCAGTAGCAAAAGGCGGCAAATTTGAAAAATCGCGGATTAGCTACACTGTTTTCGAATATTTCCAAAATCGCGTGTCATCGGTGTTTTATCTGTGGAGTGTGGAATATGGATCGTGAATGACAACCATCATCTTGTTTGTTTACATTCTGAATCGTTGCTATTTCAGGAGAAATTTCTGCTGTCACCATTAAATACCAATGTATTAAATAAGATTGTGCATGAATTTAAGCAAAGTCAAGGTGTCTACAATGTACAATCATGCCCGTTGATCGTAAATATTTGTAAAATCTGAGATAATGATAATTACATGTTTTGGTTCGATGTACATTGCTGCGTTTCTTAGCGCAATACTGCTCTTGAGTGTTGCCCTACTTCATTGCTACTGACATAGTTTGCTTGACAGACTATATTAACAAACTCTTTATTTAGTGATTCGACACAACTTACATGCTTTATCTAAACCTCGAACCGGGACGCGTGCACTCTTTTTTGGCGCAGTGACTAGATAAGCTAGGTAATGAAAAATTTGGCTTACGAGCAGTAAAAGCAAAGCTACTAACTACTAATATGTAAATAAGATCTATGTTTGGCCGTCGTAAAACCAAGGCACATGCGACCGCTACAACAGATAACATGTTAAAATATTTGGCATCCTTCTTCACAATAGAAATTTTAAAATGGCAACATTAACATCACATTTGCTTTAATGTATACCATAGACGAAAATTAAAATAAAACTTAATATATGAACGCAGCTAAATATATTGAGAGTATGATTTCTGGAATGTATCATGGATAGATTAAATAGATGAAGCTATGAAAATAATATATTCTGTTCTTTGGTTAGCAAGGTCGCAGGAGCAAAGAAAATAACAGAGTGACTGCAACTAAGTCTGTGAGAATATACTACAACCAGAGGAAACGCACAACCTGAGACTAAATAAGGCCCGGTTCTTAAGCTTGCTTCCAAAATCTCATAGTGTGAATTGGTTACAATTTAGCGTCCATGTCTGCTAGTGCCATAGACCAAACGGCAAATTCATATTAAACATAAGAAAATAAAAAATAATAAAAACAACGGCATTATTCGGTGCAAGTACCTTGTTGGAGCACAGTTATTATGTTTCTGTCACTCTGTTATGTTCGTTAGCTTCTGCGGCAGAGTACCAAATTCTTGTGATGAACTTTGTGACACACAAGATAATACTCGAATCATGAATGTAAGTATATCGCCCAATTCAGATAGTATGATCAATATGATCTAGAAGCTAGGGCTATAAATAAGCGAGAATCTGTAGATTCTAAACAGACCACCGAACTAACTGTGCAAGATTCGAAGAAAATAACAGACACTAAATAGTTCCGATATGCCGCCATCTATACTCAAATTTGCACCGCAAAATCTCTATAAAAAAACCTATGGAAAAATCTTATCTAGATCGATTTCGCGTTCGAAATCGTTAGAGGCATTTTAGACAATTCATTTACAAATGTATTTAGGCACACACATTTTAATTGTTGTTATACTGTGTACTAGTGCTCCACATGCTAATGCCATAGATGACACCCTGGCCCCAATTTCACCACGGTGACAGGTGCGACAATTGTAAAATCACTGTTGCTGACGTCACAGGCATCCATGGGCTACGGTTACCACTTACCATCGGGCGGGCCGTATTCCTGTTTGCCACCATCATTGTATTATTTAAAAAAAACTGTATTATATCGAAAAAAAACAGATATTTCTTTTGCGAAGTTTCTGACAATTGTCAAGATTTAGAAGAATTGTAGGTAATTCTTGACAGGTAATGAGTTATATGTCGGAATTTCGTGACAATTGTAGTGTTTCTTGTGACAATTGTCATAAACTTAGCAAGAGAAATATCTGTTTTTTTCCGATATAATAAAGTTTTTTTAATAATACAATGATGGTGGCAAACAGGAATACGGCCCGCCCGATGGTAAGCGGTAACCGTAGCCCATGGATGCCTGTGACGTCAGCAACAGTGATGTTTTACAATTGTCGCACCTGTCACCGTGGTGAAATTGGAGCCTGCTGTCACCTCTATTGACAACTTGACAATGACTTAAGTTTCAAGATGACATGTACTGGGACCGCGTCGAGCACCAGTACCACCACCTTACATATTGTTAAATATGATCTACATACAGTAACAGTTCCACTTTGCTAAGTGTCCCTTTCCAAAACGCGCTATATAATAACTATAAAATAAAGACCCAAAATCAGTATAAGCGTGCTAATAAAAACTTTAGCCCAGCCGTTTTCGAAAAAACAAGGAACATACCCTAAATTTTTGAAGTAGGTTAATTCAAATTTATACTAGACCCAGGCCTTAAGCCTTCATAGTCATTTTACGGAGTTCAGACCTCTTTTATATGATAGTAATACAATTTCTCTCTTTATAACCCAACGATTTAGAGTGGTATATTTAATCAACCCCAAATACCATCTCACGTAGCAAATTCAGAGTATAGTGACGCTATTTCCTTCACCCCTTGCACTAAGTTTCTAAAGTACACAGCCTATCGCCACTCCCTAGGCGAGGACGGCGGCGACAGATAATAGGCATCATTCTCTAACAGTTTAGTCTGCGTCGCGAACTTATCGAACGCGTCCGCGGAATAACTCATGGAGTTTATAATTTCCACGACGCCATTGAGTCTTATGTTGGCGAGGTGTCTGTGGGCGGCGCAGGCGCGGGGCTCGTGGGTGCACGGCCTCTTACCTGATCGTCCGCAGTCGGAGCACGAGACGAGCTCTTCTGGTGTGCCCGTCTTTTTGTTTTCTCGGTCGTCCCCGAGGCAGAAGTCGCAGTAGGGGGAGGGGGAGGCCTGTAAAGGGATTTTAGGTTATTTCTGATGTAATAGCATAGATCAGGGGTCTCCAAACCCTAGCCCGCGAGCCAAATCCGGCCCGCGACGCGTTCCAATCCGGCCCGCGGAACCGAGTGCCAGGCTCCAGGGGTTCACCATTCATTGAGAGTGGAACTGTTCCTAACAGCAGCAACCAGGCACCCTCCCCCGGCGCAAAAACCGGCGGTGGCCCGCGCGAAAGTTTCCGAGGCGCAATATGGCCCTGAGCTAAAAACTTTGGAGACCCCTGGCATAGATAAAGGAATACTCGGGACCGAATAGTTTGTCACCGAATTTAGTTACGATTCCTTGTATGAAACATTTTCCAGTTCTATTTAGCTGCCACCGCTATGTTTAAAATTGATAGTTCTTTGGTGCGTGGTGCTAGGTTTTTTTTTATGACCAATTTCATCCCGAGCGATAACTCGCAATGATGTCGAGGGAGATGATGATTCGTGAATGTCAGCTGCCGCCCCGTTCACGAGTTTAAAAACTATAGCAACCAAAACACATAAAAATTGTATCACTTGCTGGTTGTACTAATAGCAACACTTAACAAGGATCAGTGGACCTTGTGAGTTGTGACGAGCGAAGTACTGGATCTGAGCTTCTGAGGAGGCGCACTTGTAAATTCGTAAATACGTAAGTGTGACAGGGAGGCAACACCCCGAACGTGGTTCGCGGTAGGCCCTCTGTAGAATAAAAAGTTATCGATCGAAATGCGGAAAAGCGCTCATTTCTCCATACAAACGTACTCCTCGTTTTCCTCCGTGGTTTTTGAAGCTAGAGCAATGATTTTTTCAACACAATTTTTGTTTAGCTATAGCCCTTCAAAAATGGCCAAAATGGCCTAATTGACTATGCCGCAATGAGAGGCGTGGCATTCAAAACTGATATCAATTAGCCAAAAAAAGCAAAACGGTCCGACACAGATACTTTCATAATCATTTAGATTTCCAAATTTGGTTACGATTGGTTAAGTTTTGGAGGAGGAAACAGAGGAGTACGAAACCTCGATTTTTGAGATTTTTACGCAGGATTTTTCGCCTTGTCCTTATCGCACTACTTTTAGGTGCCGCTTCCGTTAGCGAGACGGGTATATTTACCTAAAATATTTAAAACTCAGCTCCTGTTTCGTCTTAACTAATCAATTATGGTCCTTACGTCTTTAGAGTAAGGTTCGAAATACCTTGACGGCGCTGTCCTGCAGGAGCTTGAGCTCGGGCACGGAGGAGCCGGGCGGCACTAGAGGCGCGTGCGCGGAGTCGGAGGAGCTGGTGTCGGCGGAGGCGGGCCGCGGGGGAGGGGTGGGGCGCCGCACGGGGGTGGCCGCTGCTGGTTTGTCTGCGGGAGGAACATTTGTTGAGTAATTGCTGTATGAATATTGTTTATCGGTATATTAAAGAAAACGAGACAAAATATGGTATTTGACTACTAGTCAAATCAGTTTATTATTTCCAACTGTCAAAACGATTTTGCTACTATGAAATTTATATGAAACACTAGCATGTGACGTCACAATCAAATTACCTACTCTTTATAGTTTTATACGGGGCTTAAAATAGAAATTGTGTCTAAAAGTAACTGTGCTTTCCTTCATGCATTGGGTAAAATAATTTATTTTAAATACAGTCAAATACCCTATCACTTTCATTGGAGCACTTCAGGTTCGTTTTTTTTGTATGTCTATAAGATTTGAGGAGTTCCTTCGATTCCTCATGGATCCAATCATCAGAGTTAGATTTGGACAAAAATTGGACCAATCTGTAAGTAGATATGTACTTTCAATTAAAATTCCGCTGAGAAATACGGAGTTCTTTGGTAACAAACATAAAAAAAATCATACAACCGAATTGAGAACCTCCCGCGCCTTTTGTAATTTTGAAGTCTGATAAAAATAATGATTAAAACAAAATATTAGTTCAAGCAAAGGGCAAAAAGTGAAAACCTTAAGAAATGTTGCATCACTGTAATAAATAGTTAAGAGTGATATAATATTATCTATTTAATCTATAATACCCTATCTCATCCTAACAAAAACCTCTATTTCGTCTCAAGAAAACCCCAGTGCACTACAGTAGGTAAACCCTATCACTTACCAATCCTATCTCCCCCAATAAATAATCTTTACTCAAATAACCCTATTTCAGACCAAAAAACCTGAATCTCACCCCAATAAAACTCTACCTCATCCCAATAACCCTCTTTAAGTAGTATTAATGTCGTGCACACAGCCCTTACGGTAAGCGTGGGCCCTAGCCAACGGACGCTCGCCGCGCTGCTCGGTACTAACCTGCAGCGGGCCCTCCGGGATTATTCAAGAATGTCACGTAACTGTCTTGGTACTCTGTGGCGGGGGGCTGCGGCTGGGGCGGCGTGTGCGCGCCGGGGCGGCTGTGGCTGTCGCGGGAGTCGCCGTCGCTCGTGGCCGCGCCGGCGGACTCCTTGTGTGTGTGCGTGAAGTGGTACGTCAGGCCCGGCCGGGTTTTGTATTTCGCGCCGCACACTGTTGAGAGAAAGGGTTATTAGCGTGAGGGGAGTTTTAAGTGCAATAATATAGAAATATATGCACACTCAGATGTATTGAAAATGTAACTGGTGACCGAAGAGCTGGCGGCTACCTCGCACGACGTATCAGCATTGCGATACAGCGAGGAAATGCCGCCAGCATCCTTGGTACAATGCCTCAAGGGCCTATTTTAGATTCAAGTAGTTATTAATTTCTTTTAGTAATACCACTGTATATGTCTTGATTGAAAATTAAGTTATCAATTTCATTCTCGATACATCTGATAATTAAAAATAGTTTTACATTGTATTAAAATAACAATATCAATCCACTTACCGCAGTAGTGCCTCCATCTGCCTTTTTCACTAATCATCGAGTTATTATCATTAATATTTAAGTAATCATTAAATCAGTCTTCACATAGATGCTCCTCTAAAGTGTGCGAGCGGGCCATCGCTATAGCGTGGTCCCGCTCACACACCTAGGTGTCCGGGCATCGGTGTGATGACCTCGTAAAGGGGTACGGGCCTACGTCATCAGAACAGATCATGAGGCACTACGACGGCGGCGGATCGTCATCATCATCATATCCAAGCATTATCCGTCATCAATCAATACCTATACTACAAAAGTTGATGTATACGAGAACGCAATGTTTTGTATGATTTTAACCCTTAATCATTTTTTTTTATTTTTTAATGTAACTTTCCTTGGCCAATTTGAAGTTTAAAATATAGTTTTTTCAATTGATAACGTTTTTTGTGAGACTTCAGAATGCCTTTGAAGCTTAGGTAAATTAGTCTAGAGTTAAACCAAGAAAAGTCTGCAGAGATATTGACAGCACACGCAGTGCAAGTGTTATTTTAAACGCCAAACTTCTATGAAATTATGACGTATAAATAACACTTGCACTGCGTGTGCTGCCGAAATCTCTGCAAACTTTTCTTGGTCTGACTCTACATATACATCTTTTTGACACATATATTAACCGCAAAAGATTTACAGTTATTTGAGTCAAACCAAGCTCTGCACAGACTTTGAACTGTCAAAGTGTAAAGTGTCACTAAAACGTCATATTTACACAAAAAACCGTTCATAGTGGCACTTTCACAATTTATCACAGCAAAACCAAAATTAGTTGGTCCGACTGTGTTTTTTGAACAAAATATACTTGATTTAACTTCTCTCGGGTTTTCAAAACCGTAGGACATATTTTTGCGTTCTTGTATAATGTCATAGATAGCCGGCTCGCCGTAATAGTCTATGGTCAGTTCTAGAGGACGCAGGCCGCTGGGAGGGTTCGATTGATGACTTCAAATCACTGGATCTGCCACGAGGCTACAATTCTGTACACACTTTCACTAAAAACATTACGGTTTCGTTAAAAATGTACAAGTTGCGGACAGATTCCAAAAAAATTATACAAATCTGAGAATTAATTTTTAAAATTAGTTTTTGATACCAGCTTTTATTGCGGACTGCAATTTTCTTTTAACAAGCAACGAATAATCATCGAGACATTTCTAACAAACGCAAACACAGGTTGCCTTTTTTTTATCACAGAGTTTCCTATGGCCTCCTCCTGTGTCCATCATCAGATCAGCTCGATGGTACCATAATATAGCATTGTCACCCATGTATGTATTGTATGTGAAGTTTCAGGGATGTGGGGCTAATTTAGCTCGCAAGATGTTACCCGAATATACGTAAAAATATGGCATGTTAAATAAAAGCTTGTAACAAAGGCACTTTTCCAGATTTGTAAGAACTTTTTGAAAAAAAAAATCCGCAAAATGAACATCTCGAAACTAAAAGATCATTCACCAAAAGATCCAAACTTGGAGTCCAATCAAAATTAGCGAACAAATAACAGGTACATTGGATACTTTTATTTCTTATTCAACATAAATATTCTTGTATAAATTCATAACAATCTTTGGGTGCTAATAATAGTTTGGATCTAATTCCCTAATAATTTACAGCATTTTTTTATAAATACATTAAATAAGTTGCCAACGGAACACATCCAAAAATACAGTGGCGAAAGTTTTGCTTCTAATAAGATTACTTCAAAAACTAGTAAAAAATGCAGCGAGTATTAGGTAATTTATTACTGCAAGCGAAGAATTTTCAAATATAAAAATTACTTGTGAATACGTATCTCTTTTACTTTTCCATTTAAGGTAAACGTACTGGTGCTCGACGGGACCGCCCAGTACATGTAATCTTGAAACTAAGTCATTGTCAATAGAGGTGACAGCAGGGTGTCACCTATTGGGCATTAGCATGTCGAGCAGTAGTACGTTTACCTTACACGAGCATCTGAGTCACGAGCATCGAAAATCGAAATTTCGTTATCTGCCTCTTTTGCTCTATCATATTTGAGCGATAGAGATGCAAACAGACGATTGACCTAAGTGGTTCGCAATAGGTCTTCTGAGCCGTTAATAAATTGGTACATGTTATTTTAAGCAGGTTATCCACGTATTATTAAGTCGAATAAATGATCGACATGAGTGTACACGTCGCGCGCTCGATCAGTAGAGACGGTGCTCCAGTCGAAGAGCCTCGAAACAGATCGAAACGTCGTCTTAATAATATGTGAGTAACCGTTTAAAATAATTTTCAATGGGTACATTTATTAGGTAGTTTTCGAAGTAAATCATTACGAAACTGAATAAAACATTAGGCACTGAAAAATACATGTAAAATTCCTAGTACATATAAATTAGTTGAGGATGAAATAAATAATGTATCACAGACGACAAACCGTTGAGTGCACGATGAGTTAGGTACTACTAGGATTGTGATTACAATTGTGATTCTCATAAGATCCCATTTAGAATAATGATAGGGCAGGCTGCGACACGCCTAAGATTGTACATACAATTGTTCCTATCTGAAAATGCCTTAACTTGCTGTTTACCCCTGCCATACATATGCGGCGACGAATGAAAATTATTAAAATCAAAAGTTTAATGGAGTGCAATAATGATCTGTTGGGCTAAGATGGTCGGCTCTTTATCATTTGTCACCATGCCTGTCACGCTCTAACAAATATCTAAGTGCGAAAGTGACGCATGGCATGACAGGTGATAAAAATGCGACCGTGATACCGCTTCTGAGTACTTTACATCAAAACTGAAATTTCAACGGTTTACTGGACGTTATATAATGTTATATAACATCGTGTGACACGGACATGATAGTATTGATAATGTTATATTGTGTTGACCCTGTCACACAATGTTATATAACTGCCAGTGTAGGAGAACCATAAATAACATGTTAGAATATATCAGCATAGTGATGGTTTTCCTGTAAAAGGTTCTAATCTAAATAATCAATCAATAATGTACAGTATTTTCAGAATATGTCCCATCACGTGTCTATATGCGTATTGGAAACGCTCAAAGAATGAAAGAAGTGCATTCTGGTACACATTGCCGTTAAAAGGGTTAAAATGTGTTTTCTTTTCTTATTTTTTTGTTTTTTTGATAGAAGAAAAACGAACGTAGATCATAAGCCAGTCGCAGCCGCTCTTTACAAACTACATTAAAAACATAAACCTATGCTAACCTACACAATATGCCAACAGTACAATACAATACGCCTACAACCGATCCGTACAAAATATATTACGTGGCAGTGTCAATTTTATATTTTATTTATTTTAATTGGTGTTACAAATTCCTGTCACATTAACATTTTATATATGTGTTATACAAATTTTGCACTTTCGGTTATTTTTAATTGACGCTAAGGGCCCTTACATACCAGGGATTTGCTAGTGTGTAACAGCCCTTATGAGAAATTTATCTACGTTAAACTACAATAAATACTTTGCCTAAGCCGTATTATATTTAAATGCACAATACATTTGAAATTTGATTAAAATTAACGTGCAATCCGTTTTGGATCATACATTTTAACAGGTGATCTAAAATTTTTCATAAACTTACTAATTATTTAATTTAATAGCTGCTAATAAAATACGCCGAGTATCTTATAAATAAAATTTAAATATTACATACAACACAGAGTAAAGAGTAGAAAGGAGATAAAGAGTTATATAGAAAAGCCATTTAATATTACGTTGTTGTTATAATCTCTATCTTAAGGTATTAAAAAAACAGTAAACAAACAATTTGTACATTTTCGGGTAGTTATAACATTAATTGGTTAACCAACCAAATACAAAACCGCTTGGATCTGTCACTGAACGACCTGACTTCAACCTACATTATTTGGTCGTGTAATGTTTTCATCTACCCTCAACTGGCTTAAGGAGCCATTTGAGGGTAGATTTTGTTTACTTTTATTAAAATCCCTAAAGATACAGAGTACAGTGTGATTTGTTTTTGGACGTATTTTTACTAAAACCTCTTTACTCTCTGATTACACTGAGAAAAAGGCATCCATGTTATAATATAATAAATATGGCGATAAATCTAAGAAACATTAAAAGTAAAACCAATAAGCGTTTTCTAAATTGCGAATAGGTACATTTCTAACAACGTTTTTAAAGTCACAATATTTTTCCTAATTTATTTTTGTACCTGTTTCGGCACAAAAATAATGTTTCGGTCGAACTTCGGTTTCGGCCAAAAAGCTTGCCGAACCTTTCGGTCGCGGCGAAACTAACAATATTGTATTTTCGGTAGTGTTCGACCGAAGTTTCGGTTCCGGCAGGTTAAGGCATAAAAATCTATAATATTCAATCATTCGGTATATTTATTTATTAAACCATGTTTCGGCTGAAGGTTCAGTTTCGGCCGAAACTACAGCAAAACGGAACCTTCAGTTTCGCATAAAATCTAGTTTTGGTCGAACACTATATAGGACATTATCATCTTGAACTTCGACCATTCTTGCTCTAAGTCCACATTTAAAGACTTTATAGCATGTTAACCCCTTAAGCCCAATACCAACCTTAGTGCATTACGACAAGGTCAAGGTTCAGGATGACGCACCGCGCACGACAGGCGAGAAGTTCAAAGGGTTAAAGGAGTCTTCTTCATCCTCGCGTTATCCCGGCATTCTGCCACGGCTCATGGGTGCCTGGGGTCGGCTTGGCATTTAATCCCGAGAATTGGCGTAAACACTAGTTTTTACGAAAGCGACTGCCATCTGACCTTCCAACCCAGGGTAAACTAGACCTTATTGGGATTAGTCCGGTTTCCTCACAATGTTTTCCTTCACCGAAAAGCGACTGGTAAATAAATATCAAGTGCACAAGTTCCGAAAAATTGGTACGAGCCGGGGTTTGAACCCACGACTTCCGGATTGAAAGTCGCACGCTCTTACCGCTAGGCCACCAGCGCTTCGGTTAAAGGTGTAAACTTTTAAAAACGGCGCGTCTTTAAATACGTCCTAATTTACCATAAAAACATTTTAAAGGTACACAAAAGTGAAATTTAAAATCTACACACATGATTGGAAGTCAAATACAATCAATATTTTTATAAACAGATACTCATTAAGAGATTCGCTTAAACTATACTATCATACACGTCCATACACTATAAAAGGCATGTGACTCAACCTGCTATATACATACCATTTGTGTAGTTCTCAAGCAAAAGGTCTGTCGGATGTCAATAGAGGCAGTTCACTTTTGCATGAAAACTTCACTTGTTATTCTTGTGTGTCAAATTAATATTAAAGGACCAATCACACCGAACGTTAATTGGATTTAATAATGTTTGACACCCAAAAATATATCAAATACTGATTCGAGTAGAGCGACATTAATAGAGTATTTCTGTGACCGATGAAAAGTCACTCTCCACGAAATATCTAAACGCACTTTCAATATAAGGGCGATTTTTAGAAAGATACAGCTATTCTAAAATGAAACCCCTGTCTGAAACTGCGAAATTCGTGTATTGTTTTTTTTTGACAGTAATACTTATTGAAACTCTAATGTAGAGGCCCAACGGAGCCGACATGTCTCATTGATAAAGGTTTCTTTAAAATATGTAGATAAAAAAAAAGATTGGCATTAAAAGTTAAAACCTTGTAGACTTAGACCAAGACAAGTCTGCGACAATTTTGATAGCACACGCAGTGCAAGTGTTATTTTAAACGTCAAACTTCTATGAAATTATGATGAATATGTATAAACGTGGTGTGACGTAACGCGCTTAGCACACTGGATCCGATTCGCAAGTCGAAATATTTAAAATTAATTTATGGATATGGGGCTGTTCATAAATTACATCATCTATTTTTGACGATTTTTGCCCCCCGCCCCCCTAAGATCATCCAAAAAATATGCTTCGCATGACCCAGTTTCCTCCTACGTCATGCTACAATCATCCAATGTCCAGATCCCCCCCCCCTCCCCCCCATTTGAAATGACGTAATTTATGAATAGCCCCTATGTAAAAAAAATACTGTCTAAAAATCGCCCCGGATTTATTGCACGCCTGAGTCAATTATCATTAAACTACAGTACTCATTGGCCCTGTGCTACTAGACTACAACTATTACCCTTACTTTACTTGATATAATCCGTAAAGGCATTTATCTAGAATTACCCCATTCGACCACAACCTTCCCAATAGCTACATAAAATACGGGTCTTGTATTTAAGCCTAATCCTAATAACTCTAAATTTAATACCGCCGACCTAAAATGATAGCAGCGCCATCTAGTGACATAAGTTTTAAAACGACGCTTATAAAACACCTTAGATGACTTTTTTCTTCCTTTTTTTGTTTTGTTTTAATCAGTGTTGGCTTATGAGAAGATTGTGGCTAAAAACTTGACCTACATTACAGGGATGATTTATTTCGAGTTGAAACATTATTCGAAAAAACAAACGCAAGATATTTACTGAGAAAACCAATTTTTCATTGCAAAGTATTGACGTATTATTATCACAGTTCTGGCCTTACGGGAAATAAGAATGGTGCATGAATGGGGCCAGTACAGCGGTGTCACACCGCTACAATGCGATTGGTTGATAATATCACATCACGCGCGCGATTGGTCGCAACTAGTTGCGTTAGATTGCACGATTGGCTTGAATCCGTGAATGACACCGCTGAACTAGTACTATTTTTACTATTTTTAGTGCCTGTAAGGCCAGTCCTGAGATATACGTCTATGTTGCAAAATAAGTTTTTGGCAAAAGAATCATTTTTGGTACAAGCTTTTATCGCTGACTGTACTTTTCTTTCCACAGGCAACTAATACTCATCGAGACAATTCTAAAAACCCCAAACACAATTAGGTTTCGTTGTTTTATCACATAGTTCCTATGGCCACCTCCGGTCTCCATCATCAGATCAGCTCGATGACACTATAATATTGCATTGTCACCCGACTTACGTATGTATGCAAAATTTCAGCTCAATTGGAAACCGGGAAGTGGATCAAATTTAACTTGCAAGATTTGATTACAGACAACGGTCAGGCCCCAATTTCACCACGGTGACAGGTGCGACAATTGTAAAATCACTGTTGCTGACGTCACAGGCATCTATGGGCTACGGTTAACACTTACCATCGGGCGGGCCGTATTCCTGTTTGCCACCATCATTGTATTATTTAAAAAATCTTTATTATATCGGAAAAAAACAGATATTTCTTTTGCGAAGTTTCTGACAATTGTCAAGATTTAGAAGAATTGTAGGTAATTCTTGACAGGTAATGAGTTATATGTCGGAATTTCGTGACAATTGTAGTGTTTCTTGTGACAATTGTCATAAATTTAGCAAGAGAAATATCTGTTTTTTCCGATATAATAAAGTTTTTTTTTAATAAAACAATGATGGTGGCAAACAGGAATATGGCCCGCCCGATGGTAAGCGGTAACCGTAGCCCATGGATGCCTGTGACGTCAGCAACAGTGATGTTTTACAATTGTCGCACCTGTCACCGTGGTGAAATTGGAGCCAGGTGAAACTAAATAAAAGCTTGTAAAAATAACATTGTATTTCCTGCTATCAATATAAACTAGTGGCCTGATATTATAGTCATCCCCGTAAACCTAAGCGGATGTGAATCAATTATCACAGTTGTACGATAAAAAGGTTAGAACGTTCACTATTACAGGTTAGTCAATTTTTGGGTCAGTTTAAATTTAATTTCGTACTATGTTCAGTATGTACTATTTTCTATATAACATTGGGCCGGTATTTTTATCATATCATATACTATGCCTGAAAACAGTTTTTTGATAAATTTTCAGATTATTTGTTACGAATTAATATGATATACATGTATCAAGGCGGTTTGTTTACAGTTAGTACTAGTGGTGCCCCCTACGCAGAGTCATGGGTAATATTTCCTATGTTCAATCATTATTTATTTTATCAGAACTATTTCAGAAATGTCGTTAAAGAACTGAGATATTTCAGGAAAGTTTGCGAGGTTTCCATATCAATAAGAGATTCACATCCGCATTTTTTTATTCTACGGAAGCTCAGGTCCTATTCAAACTCCATGTATTGCAATTAGTAACTATTGAGCAATGAATATAGTTCAGCTGAGGTACAGTGTATCATGTAAAACTCGCTTATAAAACCATCTCTATTATTTACTCTAAGATTTTTCTAAAGATTACCGACCAAGAATCTTACATTTCAACTAGGGTCGGCAAAACGCGGTTCGCCAAATCACTCAAAAAAAATTAACACCCGAGTTCTTAGACCACTGAAAACAACACAAGCGGCTCTTTGAGATTCCTAGAACTGTGTGTAGCACTATGTGTGCGTAGCCGCGCACGCACACGTCACGCAAGCGGTGTGCCGTCTCTCATAGGGATCTGTATATTACCACGCGCACGAGCACGTCAACGCATACGCATCCGGTGTGCGAGGCCTTTAATCTAGTTGGCTGTTCGTCTCAAAAGTTTGCCGACCCATGGTACCACTCCTTGAGGTTCGAAATGACCTAGAATGACGTTACTTTGAAACTATCTCTTTCTGCGGGTGATTCTCTTCGAATGTTCGTTGTAAAGCCTTGAAAGTAGTTTAAAGCTACTTTTAAGAGAATCACTCGCTAAAAGCGATGTAAAACGAGTGTGATGTCATTCAAGGTATGACCTGCATTTCAACTGAAGATACAATACAATTTAAATGTAAGGTTCTTGCTACCAACTAGCAATATTGAAATCAAATTTCTACTGTTTTTTTTTTCATGGGTTAGGCACGCCTATTTAGATATTTTTTATAACACACATGTGTAAAGGGTCGGCCTGTCAGTTGTTCGGAACTGTCAAAATGTTGTTCTAACTGACAGGCCGATACCGTCAGGCGGACTGCTAATCAGTGGGCCCCTTTAGACGTAAACTGTACATTCACACCAGGATTAGATCTTAAGTTTGATTTTATTGGTACAATTGATTATATACGAATAACTTGGTCAAGTAGTATGGTAGAGAACACATTAAGGCATTAAATCCTCAATTGTACAGTACTCGTGAACACAATTTAGTAGAATAGCCATTGTTTGTGCCTAACTTTTTGTGGAAATACTTCAACTTTAACACATTCAACACCAAGAACCCGACTGTCGGGTACACTGTTCGTAGCGACTACGCGCTACATACGACGAAACCGTGGCTACGCGCTACGAGCGTAACCCGTAGCACTTAGTGGTATTGAATGTGTTAATTAGTTTACAATAGTTTCCCTGAATAAATGTAAATATATATTTGCTACATTTCTGGAATCAGATTGAACAACTCAAAATCAAATACTTATTTAGAAACACAGGAAAACTTTTGCCGATATTTTTATTGTGAGAATGCTAAAAATAATATTTACCTAAGCAGGTGGTTTCTTCACTGATAATTGTTTATTTATAGGCTATGGTTATGGTTGCTACAAATCTATTTAGGAGACGTTCGACCCATGCTAACCGAAATATACAAATAATACCTATACCTTTAGAGCACTATCAAAAAAAAAATGTAGTGGGTTGAATATAGATTTAACTAACCCTTGGGTCATAGCATAAATGACAATTGTTTATTGGCAAACGATAATGTATCCAGATGACAGGGGAACTAGCCAAGATGCCAATCGCTTGCGCCGTAGCGAACGAATCGGTAATATTAGCGTCTTTGCATGTTGGCTAGGCCCCGTAACTTTGCCTGATTATTTCCACCCATTATTAAAGTTTCGATTGGCGTTTTCTGTAAACGGTTGTCACTATACTATTTTTTAAGATTAGAAGTTTTCTAATCTCATAAGTAGTGGTAATTAACGTTTTCTTCCGAATGATGTTTATGATATCTAATATTGCGGTACAATAATATATGAACAACACTATACTTTAGGTCACAGTTACTCAGATAAAATTTCGGAGGAAAAAGTTACCACTACTTTAGAGGTTATAAAATTTCTAATCAAACAATAAACGGACTACAGGCCCTGGCCCCTTGTTTCGTTCCAATAACATCTACTAATAGTCAGTGTATATAGAGTTAGACCAAGAAAAGTCTGCAGGGATTTTGATAGCCTACGCAGTGCATGTGTTATTTATACGTCATAACTTTATAGAACTGCGTAGGCTATCATAATCGCTGCAGACTTTTTTTGGTCTAACTCTATCAATGATGGTTTAATATTATACCGCGTGGAGATTTTTATGTGGATTACTGGATTGTAAGGATGACATCTCTAAAATTCGAATCAACTAAAAGGTTAAGTATAGGTACTCAGAGTTTAACTATGTAAAAAAAGCTGTATAAAATGAAAATTACATGTAAAAATTATTTTCTGTGGGTAATATCCGAACGTCCCCTTCTGGCAGCAGACTGGCTTGGAACTGGTACACAGGAATGAACTAGTATTGGGTATAAATGCTTAGGATTGCTTCTATTATACTTTAACAGTTTATTCATTAAGCTGACGGTCTCTACGAAAACTAAAGAGGTGAATTGTGACCTATTTAATGTAAATTTAATGTTGGGTAATCCGCCAGTAACTGGCCGGTTTTAGTAACTGGCCGCCCTAAACTAAAAAGAACTATTCACCTATATAAACAGAATTAATTTTAGTATAAGGCGGCTAGTTATTGAAGACTGGCCAGTTATTGAAACCTTATACTAAAATGAACTCTGTTTATAGGTGAATAGAATTCATTTGGTGGCCAATTACTAACAGTGGCCAGTTACTGCAGCTATGAAGGTTTTTTCTTATCAATTGTGAGAGTTTGCAGATAAATATTTAAATTCACATAAGAGACCGTCAACTGCTATTTCCCTATAACTCCATAGAACCGGTCTATTTTTAGGTTTACGGTAATGCCAATTGAGAAATGAATACGTTATATTTTGTGATATAATAACAATAAGGTAGTCATTTTCAGGGTTTTCAGGACATCCCGTAAACCTAAAAACGACTACCACCTTTAACTCTAAAATTAGTAAAGTTCTATGGAAGTTTGAGTCGTCAACTATGTATAACCGTAGTAGGACCTGAGCAGTGAAGATGAGACTAGTGTCTCCTCCGGGTGGACTTACGTTCGCATCCGAAGGGCTTGTCACCCTCGCCGGGGACCTCGTAGGGGAGTGTGACTTGACCCGCGCGCTTGCGGCCGCGGCCCTGTGGAAAATAAGGACTTCATTCAACTAATTGCTAAAATGTAAAATAAATAACTAAAAATATAAATATATATCTGGGGACATCTTACACAGATCAATCTAGCCCCAAACTAAGCAAAGCTTGTACTATGGGTGCTAGGCGACGATATACATACTTATATAGATAAATGCATACTTATATACATACATAGAAAACACCTATGACTCAGGAACAAATTATTGTGTTTATCACACAAATAAATGCCCTTACCGGGATTCGAACCCAGGACCGTCGGCTTCACAGGCAGTGTCACTACCCACTAGGCCAAACCGGTCGTCAATATATTTTTGATATAAACCAAAAAATGTACAGCTTAAAGCCAGATTCAAGCTCGTAGCATCCCAACCTACAGCTTGGCAAAAAAAAGTAGAAATTAAAAACTGGCCAAGGGCGAGTCGGACTCGCAAACGAAGGGTTCCGTACCATTATCTATAAAAACGGTCACCCATCCAAGTACTGACCCCGCCCGACGTTGCTTACCTTCGGTCAAAAATCACGTTTGTTGTATGGGAGCCCCACTTAAATCTTTATTTTATTCTGTTTTTAGTATTTGTTGTTATAGCGGCAACAGAAATACATCATCTGTGAAAATTTCAACTGTCTAGCTATCACGGTTCGTGAGATACAGCCTGGTGACAGACGGACGGACGGACGGACGGACGGAACCCTAAAAAAGTGGCAACACTGTAGTGTCGTCCCGTTTTCTTATATAAATTGGTTTGAAAGGGACGACACTACAGTGCTGCCACTTTTTAATTTCTACTCTTTTTTGCCAAGCTGTACTAGGCCTCCAACTAAGCTAAAACAAAGCCCACCCAAATATTGATATTGATCAGTATCTAAACTTCATAAGTATTTATGGGCAGACTGTTTTGAACAGAAAATTACAGACAAGGCGTTTCAAGTTAAGTACTAAAGCCCTAAGAATTGGTCTTAGGGCATTTAGTAATAGGAGACGCCTTGTCTGTCATTTTTTGTACAAAACAGTCTGCCGATTTTCGCGGGGGAGGGGCACGTCAAATGTAATACAAAAGTATGCGCAATAGTGCAAGGTTTTCGGCAGAGTAGCTCTTAAAGGCGACTCCGGTTATTAAATGCTCTAAGGCCAAATTAGAGGAACGTCAGCAATGCGACATGCGACCCATGGGTTAATAAAGTACAGCAACCAATTGATAAGGGTCGAATCAATCAATCCAACAATACATACATATTGCACATTACATGCACATTATGTGCTACCACACAAAAATGTGTCCTATGTTGTGATCAAATTAGTTAGAACATGTCACATTGGTCGTTTTTTTTAAGTATGAAATATGAAATGGAAGCTAACTGGCTAGCTTACACTTTATACTCTATAGCCTATGACAGGGGTCGGCAAGCCGCGGCAGCAGCCGACCCCTAGTCTATGGTAGTCGCTTACTATCAGGCGGGCTGAATGCTTGTTTGCCACGAAACCAAATAAACATTAATAAGTGGTAACACACCGCGCTCGCAAGCGCTGGTGGCCTAGCAGTAAGAGCGTACGACTTTCAATCCGGAGATCGTGGGTTCAAAACCCCGGCTCGTACCAATGAGTTTTTCGGAACTTATGAACGAAGGTCAGATGGCAGTCGCTTTCGTAAAAACTAGTGCCTACGTTAATTCTTGGGATTAGTTGCCAAGCGGACCCCAGGCTCCCATGAGCCGTGGCAAAATGCCTGGATAACGCGAGGAAGAAGTGGTAACTCACCGCTCTGCCTCTCTTAGCCGGTGTATCATCCGGCTGTGATTTCCTAGTGCGTCCGCCTCGGGACCCGGGACCTGTAGGCGTGGCGCCTCCTCGCCGCTTACGCCTGTTCGCGTACGTGTCGTCGAAGTAATCCTCGTCAGACTCCGCATCCTGGTCGTCGCCGGCTTCTATCTCGTCCATCGCTAGCTCGTCGTAGAACCATTCCTGTGAATCGAGGTTTTTATTTAATCTCCTTCTCAATGTATTTTGAACTTTAATTGAATAGGCACCCACACAATGGTTCGTTCAGAGGCAGTTCGTTCTGTGTGGGCCAGCCTAATAACTAAGAGTTCCAAATTCAGAAATATAAGCTGCTTGAGAAGAAATATAAGAGACTATAATGGGCAATTTAGATGATAGAGTGGGATCCCAATATATAAGACATCATGAGTTTTTGCAGTTTTATCATACCTATAATGCAGTTGGGCTCACACTGCTAAGATTCTATAGTCAGATTCATGCCAGACTACTTTTAATTATTTAATTCAGTATAGTTTTCTATACTCAAGTAAAAAAAAAAATACAACAAATAATAAAAATTGGTGAAGTTTGAGTCAGACTTAGGGAACAAAAATATTGAAAAAATGCCAAGGAACCCTGAGGGTGTGAGAGTGGCTCACACTTGGCCATTTATTTTGTAAATCATACACTAAGAGTTATATGAGAGCTGAAATCCATTATCAATTACTAAATAACAAGCCAATCATGGAAAAATAAAATTGTAACTAATTCTAAGTACCTTAGGGTCATCCTTGGCAGCAGTTTGTGATCCGTCCCGGCTGTCTTCCCCGACCAGTGCCTCGCCAGGTATCCCTGAACTGTTCTCACCCTCCCCCGTGTTGTCAGGCTTGATGAAGTCTGATGCACCGCTCCAGCCCCATCGGGAGGAGGCCATGGTGAGGTACTGCCGACGGGCTTTGCGCCATCTACAAATACATGCATATTAAATGTATTAAACTTTGGATATTGTAACCGGGTAACTTAGAAATCCAGTAAGGTTCAGTTTCCTTGTTACGATGTTTGAATTTAGAACTCTATTGACATTGTTATTTGTGCAGTATTGCACTATCCCGACAATATGGAGTTCGTTTTTTAAACCCAATTTTTTAAGGACATTTAAATTTCTAAATTTAAGAGATAAGAAATGGTAATACAAAACCTACATGGGTTAATCAACTTTTTCTTGTCACTCGTTGCCATCATTAAGGTCTCCTGAGACACTCTTAGAATCCTAGTTTTTTCGTATTTATATGAACCACACTTGCTTTTTTGTGGTAGTTATAAGGCCTTTCCATAGTGGGACACCTACTAAGCATGTTTTTAGAACATTGTATGGCAGTTTTTCTAGCAAACTATGCTACTATTGTCTCCTCGCTTATGGGACAGAATAACAAGAAATAGTTGATCAACCTACATACACTGCTGGGCACTGGCATCCTCTTATACATATTTGAGAGGAAATGGGCGGTTTTAATTATTTTGCAAATTATTGTCAATGTTTCTAAACATTTTAATGAGATACCTACTCTACCTAGATGCTGTGTTATCCATAAAATTATTTTCTGAATATTATTTTAAAGTAGTCACCTTTGATTTTATTAAGGAGAACCTGACGTGCCATACTGGGTGCCATAGTTTTGTGACATTTTTTAAATTAACTTACAAGATAATGCGTAATAACTATTACCTCTGTGCAGGATATGTATAAACTTGTCCCTCCTTCTGACCCGGCATACGCTGCTTTCTGCTCATAAACAAATTGCAGTGTGTCTGAGCGACGCCTAAAAACATAACAAGAAGTATTACATCAATCGCCCTCTCTTTCCCTCAACAGTGATTCACATAAACATAGACAGAGAC
Organism: Cydia splendana; assembly: GCF_910591565.1. Taxonomy (NCBI): domain Eukaryota; kingdom Metazoa; phylum Arthropoda; class Insecta; order Lepidoptera; family Tortricidae; genus Cydia; species Cydia splendana. Next base: position 7,954,184 of record NC_085979.1, read on the forward strand.
GAACTATGCAAAATCAATATTTTTTAACATACCTGTTTGGGTGTCTATAAACGGCATACGCATCCTTCTTTCGGCACATAGTCGTGTATTGAATGTTGACGAGTTTTCTATAATTTCTTTATAACTAGGATCACTGAGAAAACTGAAACAGGAAAAGCGAAAATACGTAAACAAGCGAAGTCGAACTAATTTGACCAAACGGGATTAATAACCAAGAAGTTACATGTTATTTATTTTGTAAAGAACATCTGGTTGATTCTAATGTTAAATACATAAGAATTATCACAATTACCTCTCAATTTTTGCTAAATTTGCTGGATTCACGATCTGAATCTCGGCGGCCGCCATTTTAGCAGACGCTTGACGTAATGACGTTTCTTCATGAAGTTATAAGATGGAGTGAACTGTCACTTTTTTTGCCATACTAAATTTAACCTTATCACCGAGCCAGAAAGACGTTCTTACCAGACTAGAGAAAACGGTCCACTTGAGATAGCAAAGGTGGGTCGCGGTGTCTCACTCGCACATGTTGCCAATGTTAAAAATATACCATTGTGGTAGTATTTATATCAATATACTACTAAAGTTAAATACCTTCTTATATTATTTAAGTGCTTTATTTAGAGTAAGGTTCTGATATCTTTTAAGAAATTTGTAAATAATTATGATGTCAATATTATTAACTGATTTAACCAAGCATGTGCATAACAAAAAAAACATTAATTTTGATATGGTAGACATTGTAGTAACATTGAATATTAATTGGTATCCCTAACGTGTGATGACATGTTATCAAAACACGTGAATGAAAAATTTCTTAAAAATGGTGAATAAATGTTGCGTTAAAGGTCGTAGGAGTGAAAGAATTTCTAATTGTGGAATATTGTTTCACAAGGAAGCCACAATTATTACATTTTGCGATAAAAATACAAGTCAACATTGTCAAACTCATTAGGGTGACCATGATGTCGGCACGATGAGAATCAGTGTTACACAATTCTTATTACGTACTTAAAAGTAAGTTTATATGAATAGGTATGTATTTATTTCGGCTTGTTTAAATTGGTGAAATGAGAGCCAATACAAATAAATAATTGCCAAAATTGAAATCCAAAGTCCTTAAACACTACAGACACATGTATACATTGTTATAATAATAAAAAAACACATTGATAATAAAAGAAAAATAGAACTTTATGGTAATTTACTGACTTTTGGGACGATACCAGAAACGTTACTGGGAATTTACCGTCTTTGGAAAATTTAATACTGGGAAATGCACATCACTCGTTTCTTTACATTTCACGACTCTTCTCTTTTCGCACAGATGGCCTACCACCGTGAACACCGAGGTTCGCAAATTGCGGGCATCTTTCTCTTTTACTCCTATAAAGGAATAATTACAGAGACAGAGAAAGATGCTCGTCAAACGATGCAAACTTCGGTGTCTATGCTCCAGTGACAAGCGTCCTAGTTAAAAACTATAGCAAACGGGCGTAGCGGTCCCACGCGACCCTGTGGCAGTGGCGGATTTGCCCTAAGGCCGAGTAGGCCCGGGCCTAGGGCGGCCAGATATTTTAAGCGGCAGTCTATATGATGGGTGCTGAGAAAGGGGCGGCTAGTGCTTGCTATGAAGGGCCTGGGACCTAACGCTGCAAAGACTGTAAAAAGCTCTCAGGACAGTAGGGGTGTCCTGAGAGCCTACCCCGAGCCGCTTTCGACGTGTTGCCTCTTTGTAGCACTTTCGTACGTAAGTGTGACAGAGGGGCGACACGTCGAACGCGGTTCGCGGTAGACCCTCTGGTTCTGTCAGCATATCTGTCTCTCTATCTCTCTCACTCATACCTGTATTCTTGACAGACGTTACGGCGGACCACCTTCCTGAGGATCGACCATGTTCGTGGTCCAGTTTTTAGAACAACTAAATTAAGTACCTAAGGTTGTGTGTAGCGTTATACAGAAGAGAAAAAAAAACTATATCCATCCCTTTTTAGGCCATAATACTAGTACAGCGAAAATACAGTATGATTCTTTATAACTGATATAACTATGCATGAATAAGAAAAGACCCTGGCCAAACTATATATTCAATGTTATCCTAATATCCCACATACATATGACTTATGGTCACCCTAATTAGAAAGAGATGCAACGGCCCACCTTGACTTCTCATGTGGACACACTTTTTGGCTAATGTACACTATCCGGTTTACTCTCTAGGTCCGTGCGTTTCTTATAGTGAAGTAATGACGTAGCCATGATTCATTTCCGGTTAATGTTGCCTTTAAAATAAATGTTCAAAGGGCTAACTTAATAACAATTATCCAAGATCTAGGCTGGTAGTAACTTAACAACTTCAGCATAATTAGTTTGAATGGTTAAAATATCACTTTTAAAACGTCTTAAACAAATTATTCATTGTGATAAAGTTTCAGTCAATTGTTACATTACCGGAAGTACGAACAACCAAAAGAGCATACAATAATCTAGCAACACCATCAATACGTCAAGCTTGTGACTGGTCATCGGTGGACGAATCGTGGAGGTGGCGCATTTTCAGTAATTGGTGATTGGAGATCTCCAAATATTAGTCTGATTATTGGTTACTGTGTCCCATTAACTTTGGACCGCGGCTAATATTTTTCTAAAACTCTTTTGTAGTAAATTAATTTCGTTATTGAATTGCTGTAATTTATTTTGACGAGGTCGTCCATTATCGGTGTTGTAATTCAAGATGTCGGTGTGTTTCTTTGTGCCTGCGTAAGTTCCTGAATATTCCGATTAATCTTTTTACCTCAATCTAGTTGTTCAAATTAAATTCAATTTGTTTATGTTTAACTATGTTTGGTCACTGTTATGTGTTAAAGCTCATTTGGCCAAGTTACTTTGTTTCGTCTCCTTTAGTAAGGAATACAATGTCCAATATAAAGCGACCCGGCTTTACGTGTTTTTATTCAAAAGATAAACCCAAAATGATAAAACTTTATACCTATTATGTTTTTCACTTTTGAAATCATGAATGTAACTTAAATTAATAAAGCATTGTTTTGATAAATAAAAACTATTTCTAAATTAAGTTATAGGTTATTAATTACTATAATTACCTACTGAGTATAAAATGATTTTTTTTTGGTTTGATAGTTATAATGTATGTAAATTAAATTAGTCATTATATATAATTTATTTATTTCTTTATTTAGAAACAAACAGTCTCTTATAGTAATAAATTATTACAGTAAACGGTTATTAGACTTATAGACCTACAGTTTCCTTAATAAGAATATATAAACCATACAACTTATATAAGTAGTACTAAAACTAAATGGAATTTCAAAGTTGAAATGAAATAATGGATTATATAATATATAATCCATGATTTTTTTGTGCCTTTTATTTTATTTTTATAATGTAAGGAAATTTGAATTAAGTAATATTTTATGTTTTTTCTCTAGATAATATCAACTATGATGGTTCTATTATGTCTTACAATAGTTACAATCCAATTTAATACTTATAAAAAAGCTAAATAGTTTATAACAATGGAAATAATAAACCGTACTTACAGTGACCAAGCCGGGACCTCAACAGCGGAGGAGTCTCTCGAGCAGGAGGGGCCGGCAGAGGACTCCGCTGACACCCAGCATCAGAACCTGCAGCAGTTTTGGGCCAAGGTCACTGATGATATCAGGAAGGTCACTGCGGTGAGTTTAGACATGGTTATAATATATGTGACGTTATCTATAAAATGGGACCTTATTGTCGATGGCGCTTACGCCATTATTAACGATGCTCCGATATAACTACAATGCCGCGCGACGCTGTGCGGCGTAAGCGCCATCGACAATAAGGTCCCTTTTCATAGATAATGCCCCATATATTATTATAAAACCTTGAATGTATAGCTGACTATCACTCTCTCTCTTTGGGTCATAGGTTCACTGTTTTGTAATAAAGTAACAGTAAATAAGAAAACCGGACAAGTGCGAGTCGGACTCGCGCACAAAGGGTACCATTACGCAAAAACCGACAGTAAAATCACGTTTGTTGTATGGGAGCCCCACTCAAATATTTGTTTTATTTTGTTTTTAGTACTTGTTGTTATAGCGGCAACAGAAATACATCATCTGTGAAAATTTCAACTGTCTAGCTATCATGCTTCATGAAAAACAGCCTGGTAACAGACAGACGGACAGTGGAGTCTTAGTAATTAGGGTCCCCTTTTTTCCCTTTGGGTACGGAACCCTAAAATAGTTATTTTTTTTAGGAAGACTTCAAAACCCAAGCACTGCCTTTAGCCCGCATAAAGAAGATCATGAAGCTAGACGACGAAGTGAAGATGATATCTGCCGAGGCCCCTGTCCTCTTCGCCAAGGCAGCCGAGATCTTCATCCACGAGCTCACCATGCGGGCCTGGAACCATACCGAGGATAATAAGAGGAGGACTTTGCAGGTACTTGCTCTAATAGCCAACCACGCCAAACATTGCTTCTTTATTTCTAATAGAATCATGAAGCTAGACGGCGAAGTGAAGATGATATCCGCCGAGGCCCCAGTCCTCTTCGCCAAGGCAGCCGAGATCTTCATCCACGAGCTCACCATGCGGGCCTGGAACCATACTGAGGATAATAAGAGGAGGACTTTGCAGGTACTAGCTCACAATAGCCAACCACGCCAAACATTGCTTCTCTATATCTAATAGAATCATGAAGCTAGACGGCGAAGTGAAGATGATATCCGCCGAGGCCCCAGTCCTCTTCGCCAAGGCAGCCGAGATCTTCATCCACGAGCTCACCATGCGGGCCGGGAACCATACCAAACATTGCTTCTATATAACTCGTGGTTTACATTCGCGTGCGAGCCACGAGCCGAGCCAGGAGACGCGAGTGTAAACGAGGGCTCGTGGCTCGGGTCGCGTGTAGTAGCGGTTTTTTGGGCACGAGTCAAAGGGGCTCGCGCGGAACGCGCGCTTGCTGTTTACATTTGCGTTCGGCTTGTCATTCGGTTACAAATCTTATACCGTTTGTGTTTAAAATCGATTAGCTCGAGGAGCTTACGAGCTGTGGCCGGGACACGAGACGAGCCACGAGGCGAGAGTGTAATCAGTAGCTCGATGAGCTTACGAGCTCGAAGCGAACACGAGACAAGCCGCGAACGTAAATAGAGAATAAAATTCGTACATTTTGGAAAAGTGACTTGTCTTGAAATTAATCATCAAAGCTGGATTAATTGGAATATGTTTGGATTTTTTGGGAAGACCTTGTAGATTGGTGCGGCCTGGAAAAGGGTTGTATATTCTCAAACCCACTTTGTCAGTCGAAAAAGCCGCGATTCAAACTTTCTATGGGAAGTTCAGCTCTCCGTGCCATTTTGTAAATTTGCCGCCTTTTTCTACTGACAAGGTGGGTGTGCCAGAGTATAATCACATTTTGAATGCGGATCTGTTCTTCGAACGTCATTTTTTGTACTATAGAAAACATATCGTAGCAGCAGAAATATGATATGGATTATGTATAGGGACCGTGCGCGTTGGATCTGCCATCTTGTGGCCTGAATCGGAAACATATGTGCGCATGTACATTGCCAAAGCAAGTGCTACCATCTACCGTTCTTGTCGGTACGTTTCCTTGTGCATAGTAGGTTCTGCCATCTTGTGGGCTACTTCGGAAGCATAAACGACACATTTACGCCTCGCGCTAAAAATCTGACGGCTATGCTGCCATTGCTGCCCCCTATAGCTCATCCACGGCCTATAAATAATAGCAATATATTTGCAGCGCAACGACATAGCGATGGCGATATCCAAGTCCGACCAATTCGATTTCCTAATCGACATCGTGCCGCGACATGAGGTTAAACCGAGCAAGCCGCGAGAGGATCCCCCCAGGCATACCGCCACCGAACATGTGAGTTTTATACTGGGCTGCCGGGCTAGCACATGATTGGCGCGACAGTATCTCGCCGCGAGACTACTACCCGTCCCTCTTTAATTAATACAGTAAGAAAAAGACGGGTCTATCTCGCGGCGAGATACTGTCGCGCCAATCATGTGCTTGGCCTACTGCTCCGAAGATTCTATTCAGTATTGTTTTTAAAACGACAGACCGGAGGCGCCATAAAATCTAGAGATGCCCCGAATAGTGAATTTGGCCAAATACCGAATATTCGGCCCCCCCTCTCGGCCGAGTACCGAATATTCGGCATGACATGCGAACATTTTGAGTCACAATTATTACGAAAACTGTTCGCCAACAAAGCACAACGTTTGCTAAGATATATTTTTATGTTGAACAGAATTAATGAATATAGTTATTAGAGTCAATCAAATCAGACCCATGATAAAAATAAAATATTTTGGATTCAACAAATGCTCAAACACGTTTAAATATTATATATATACCTAGTTTTTGGTTATTTTTTTGTGAAATTTTTCTTTTCAGGTAGGTGCAACAGATATTCGGTATTCGGCCGAATACCGAATATTTGGTATTCGGCCGAATACCGAATATTCGGCAAATTGGCCGAATACCAAAGAATTATATGACAAAGAACAACTGTCAATCTTCGAAAGTGTGACCAAAAATGAAATGCAAGTGTGTGCGTAAATTGTCTATGTGAGATCAAAAATAGTGATGTCATGTTACAACATATTAATAATCTGTCGATGTTTGATTGCTTTATCGACTACTTTTTCAAATGTGTTATTTTAAACGTTAAAATTCTACGACATTATGACGTATAAATAACACTTGCACTGCGTTTGACATCAAAATCGTTGCAGACTTATCTTAATGTAACTCTTACTGTGTTGGAAAGTGAAGTTTAAGTTTACCGCTATACATGAACACCTTCAAAAAGGTATAACAATCGTTATTATTTGAAGTCGGTTATAAAAGCTAATATCTTAATGATGTCTTGTGAAGAAATAATTACATAGCTATTAATATACCGACAAGTTATCGATACTGTCATGTGAACATTTTGTCAAGCCCTAGCGTAAAGTAACAGATTATGTTTTTACACAAAATATTTTAAATTATAGACTAATATGATAAAATATTAGCACACAAAGGAAAAAAACTTATAATGAACTGTATAAACCGGCTTCTTACACTTTTTACGCTGTTAATTTGACAAAATATCGTTATGAAAATTTCGCTCGGAATATCATAAATCCTCTGAAATGAGTATTTGCTTGGACTATTTGGCCCTGTGACACTGCAATCCGGCACACTACAAGACACCATCTTCACTGAATTACTTTATTTAATACTTTTCGTCCTAATCCGAGTATATTTTTCAATTTGAAAATTACCGTGATAAGCTCTTGGCCGTCCGCGGCCGTCGTCAAACTCAAAAGTGGTTACGTTTTGTCTTTGGTAGTCTGACTCTTTTGCACTCATGGGATGTTCATATACGTGATGGCTTCCCTTTCGCACACTTCAGCTGTCTGTCAAGCGCAAGCGAATCCTAGGTCTATGCCGAATACCTAATAGTTGCCGAATATTCGTGGCATCTCTAATAAAATCTATACTATACTGTACTAAAAATATACTCTGATATACTAAATAGATACTATAAATATATCCCATACACTCATAGACAGGTTTACTCGTAGAATTTTTAGCAGAACGCAAAAAAAAGTTTTAATTACTAATATTGAATTACACTTCTAAGTAGTACTGTAATCCAACCTTTTCCTGCGTACCTCTAAATTTGTCCATGAGAAGGTATAGCTAGACGTATAGATAAAAATTAAAAACATTGGTGAATCAGTAGGACTACAACATTAATATACTGTATTATTCAGAAATGGATTGGTTTATTAGAAAACACAATTCCTCTAATGAGGGCGCCACTGGACGGTAACTCATTGTTGTCGTATTAGTATTTTACTACTACTAGTCTGTTATTTGTAAATTAACACATTCAGTGCCGAAAACCCGACTATCGGGTATTTTATGATTTCGTTCCCAGGCCGAACCACCTAGTCGGGATCGTGGTACTACTGCTTTATATGACGAAATTGTTGTGGCCCGGCGCGACGTCTTGTTTGGCTGGGTGGCAATGAATGTGTTAATCAAATACATAATAATTGTCTATTGTAGGTGGTGCAGCAACAGCAAACGTTGCAGACTTCAAACCAGCAACAATTTGTCATACAGCCGTGCGCCCAAGTTGTGCAGGTACGTTCTATTAACACCTCTATAGTCTGTATCTTTAGGTATTTAAATAAAAGTAAACAAAATCTACCCTCAAATGCCAAATAAATGTTATAACTACCCGAAAATGTACAAATTATTTGTTTACTTTTATTTAAATACCTAAAAATACAGACTATAATATCAGCCGGCCTAGCCAAGGTTACAATCGCTATCGCTTCGACAACGAAACGCTTTGTGTCTCTCTATCACTCTTCCATATTATAGTGTAAATAACATTATTTGCGGTATTTGACGTCTGTCACTCACAACAGCAATACTACGTAAAATGTTTTGCACATCGAAATCACAAAGGAAAACAACTGCACTGCGAACGTTTACGTTCTACGTCTTTTTTTTTTTAATTTTAGGGTTGGCCGGACACCACCGTTATGAATCGGTAGTCGTCTAAGTAAATCGATATGAATTTTTCATTTTTCTTTTAATAAAAATATGGAAAAGGTGGATAATTAACTGTAAATATGGATATATTTATCGTCACTTAACAGACAACAAATTTGACACAGAAATAACATAAATAAACTTTAAAATAGATCCCCAGTTAGTTTCAATTTTGACAATGGGTGCGACCTACTCGGTCGGTGTATTAAATACACCGACCAACCGGTAGCTTGCGGGAAAACCATATAATTCTAGCTTTATTTAAATCTCAAATAAAAATTAATTATACGTCACAATTCGATACCTCAGTCTACGTGCCATCCAATCGTAATCGCTTGCTGTGACAATCGATTTGCGTTAGCTACATCTCTATATACGTCAGTCATAATGTGTCAAATACCGCAAATAATGTTATTTACACTATAGTACAACAGTGACAGTTGCGTTTCGATCGCTACGGAGCGTAAGCGATTGGCATTTTGGCTACGCGGCCTGGAATACCGAACTTTACTCGGAAAACATATAAAAACACAAAAATGCGCGTTTTCCCGGAGATAAGACCTATAGTTCGTTTTTTTAGTATTAGAAATAAGTTAAACAATCTTGATGTGTCTTTTAATTGAAAAACACAGTTTAAAAATAAGTTACGACAAATATGTAACAATTATAAATCTAATACGATCATTTATATTATTATATTCTTCTGCTTTCATGAGTAATGGTTACTGATTTTTAAAAAGCGTTTTTCAAATAAAAGACATGTCAAGATCACTTACCTTCTTTCAAGTTCTTTCTAATGCTAAAAAAACGAACTATAGCTAGATCCATTTATCGCCCTCGAAAACGACAATAGAGCAAATTTCATCAAAATGATTAGAGCCTAGCCGTTTCCGAGATCCCCGAAATATATATACGTATATAAATAAGTATACATATAAATAAATAAACAAGAATTGCTCGTTTAAAGGTATATAAAGGTACCTCTATTTAAAATGTAGCCGGGCAAACCCAATCTGCCAGATAATAAGAAAAAAAAATAGACCCCTCTCTTTCTTTTGGTGCTAGTACTGGCATAACACAAAGACAGTATGATTCTCTCTGACTATATTTGAAATGAAACAGGCCCTGGCCAAACTACAATAAGGTATTTGACTACTAGTCAAATCAGTTTGTTTTTCGAACTGTCAAAACGATTAAAACTATCTACCTATATATTCGGCCAAAATGACATGGCATGGGTGACCCGTATTGAACGTATAATGTCCGTTGTTGCAGCAACAGTCCCACAGCGCGGCCCCGAGCGTTGTGCCGCAGCCCGTGACGCTCGTGCAGCAGGTGGTGACTCCGCAGGGCGACGTGCAACAACTGCCGGTATACTACCACTCTGTCTGTCTGTCTCTAACACAGCGTCGTGCTTTTACCAGACTGTTTTTCACCTATGTTTAATATAAAGTACAGTCAGCAGCAGAAGTTGCTAAGCGGGCGAGGTGTTCATAATTACCTTGACACGCTCGTATTCGTTTAACAATAAAGTCGCGTCAAGATCATTTTGAACACCTGGCCCGCTTAGCAACTTCTGCTGCTGACCGTACCTATACTGAACGATTGAAGCTATCGAATAAGTTTTTGACAAAAAAAGAATTTTTGGTACAAGCTTTTCTCGCTGACTGTACTTTTCTTTCCACAGACAACTAATACTTATCGAGACAATTCTAAAAAACCCTAACACAATTAGGTTGCGTTGTTTTATCACAGAGTTCCTATGGCCACCTCCTGTCTCCATCATCATCAGCTCGATGGTACCATAATATTGCATTGTCATCCAACTTACATATGTATGCAAATTTTTAGCTTCATTGGAAGTCGGGAAGTGGGTCAAATTTAACTTGCAAGATTTGACCCGTACAAACATACACACATAGGTACATTGCAAGTTAATAAAAAGCTTGTAAAAATTGACCTTATTGCGAAATGAAATTAAACAACTTTTCCTTTTTTTGTGAATTAACACATTCACTGCCCCCGACGCACATGTGCGTTCACCGCCATACAAGTTTGTTCCTAGGCCACGCCCCCTCACTACCGCTGTGTATAACCACATAGCAATTTTGGGTCTTAAGCCCCATCTTGCTCCTGCCATTCGACAGCATGACCACATGGCCACTTTCTGTATAATTCTTCTCCTGATACAGGTATACATATACTTACAAGGAGGACTCAAGTCTAATTGTATACAAATTGTACTGTTTAACACAATAAACATTTTTCATTTTCATTTCATTTTCATTTTCATAATGTTTCTCAGGTGAGGGTTCCAAGTTAACTTTTGGTCGAAGGTGACCCCTAGATACTTGACCTCTTCCGAGAACGGTATTATTTGTCCATTAAGTCTTGGTTTTGTGAGTTTATCGAGCTTCCGTTTCCTAGGTACAATGCCTCAAGGGCCTATTTTAGATTTAAGCTAGTTATTAATTTCTTTTAGTAATACCACCACTGTATATAACTTGGTTATATAAATGTGTGTTGGTTACAGTTGCAGCTAACGCAGGCGCAGTTGAACATGATCCGGCTGCAGGTGCAGAATAACCCGACGCAACCCATCATAATACAGGCGCAGCCACACAACTCGCAGATTATACAGGTGAGCTTTCATATATCAATACATTTCCCATTTTACCAGTGGGGAGACACTCCTCCTTTCGGGCAAACTCGGCTCCATTCGGCTCAGCATTGCTCCGAGCAATTATTAGGATTGGCACCACTTGACTTCCTAAAGTGTCATTCTATAGAACTTGCTAACTATGTAAACAAACCGCCATATTGAAACTGTCACTGAATGATGATTTCAGTATGGTGGTTTGTTTACATAATTAGCAAGTTCCATAGAATGACACTTTATAGTTCGTTTTTTTAGCATTAGAAAAAAGGTAGACAATCTTGATGTGTCTTTTAATTGGAAAACATGTTTTAAAAATAAGTCACGGCAAATATGTAACAATTATGAATCTAATACGATCATTTATATTCTTCTGCTTTCATAAGTAATAGTTACTGATTTTTAAAAAGCGTTTTTCAATTAAAAGACATGTTAATATCGCTTACCTTCTTTCTAATGCTAAAATCAACAAACTTTATTTGTGTGTTTACCACAAATATTTGTTCCTGAGTTATGGATGTTTTCTATGTATATAAGTAATTATATATTATATAATATCGTCGTCTAGTACCCACAACACAAGCCTATTGAGCTTACCGTGGGCCGTGGGACTAGATTGATCTGTGTAAAATTGTCCTATAATATTTATTATACAGGGTGGAAAGGCACGACGATCCTTCCCGGAAGTATTAGGTCGTTTAAGTGATACAGAGACTATTGGTAATGGTAAGAATCGTTAATTGAGTAAAAAATAAAAATTGCAAAAATACTACTTTTTAACTGTGGTGATAACCCTATAGCATGTGCACATGACGGCTAGATTAAGGATCTCCGTCGGGAAAGCTCGGGACTTTACACTTTTTTCCGATCGTTGACAGTATCGCAATGATGTATGAATGACGCATAAATGTCAAATAAATCAAATGCATGCAAAAATATTACAAACAATTTTATTACTTTCTTAGATAATTACTTTTTTCCAATATTTAATACTATCTTCTTTTCACATACGGTGTTCAAATGTACCTCCGTGTATTACAACGCCGCCGCAGCCCGTACCCGAGTATGTCGATGCACATGCGATATAGTGTATGCTCTTCGTCATTTATCCTCCGCAGAAAGCACCAATTAGCCTTTGTCTCATTTCGTCCGCAGTTTCACATTCCGTTTGGTTTGGTACACCATATCTTTTACACAGCCCCACAAATTTAAATAGCCACGAGCATCTAACATTTTTATTTGAAGAATATGACATTCAATAAGTATAGTTCAATGAAAATTTAATTTCAAACATCAGACGTCTTGTCTATTTCCTACCACGCAAGAAGGTTTGTTAGTTTGGTATTGAAGAAGTATTTATTTTTGATTTATTCTTAGTATTTAATTTTTGCAAGTTCATTTGGTGCAACTAACACAACCTACTTGTTATTTTTAATTATTTTAGATAGTTTCCAATTATTCGAAAATAATTTTGTGAAACGTGTTAAGAAACTAAAACCTTTTTATCAGTCAAGGAAACCAGAGATATTTATAAGACGATTGCGTACTTTTGAGTGGTTGTCAATGTCACCATTTGAACTGTCGTTGTAAACAATGTTGTGGTTAGTATTATTAATATTAAGGAATAACTTAACTATTTCATTCAAGTATTGAACAAGTGGAACCACTAAGAAAGCGAAAATCCTGCAATGATTCTTACCGTGCTGTAAGCAGACCTAAAAATGGTTAGATGGCAACAAATTAGCATAATTTCCTGTCGAATACTGATTGTTTACAAGTAAGTTCATTGACCCTGTCACCTGTTAGGGTTAGAACAAAGTAGTTTTTTGCGTGGATGTTTAAAAGGTCATAATTTAGAAACGGTTGCCCATATTAACATAGTTTCTATGGAGAAAATATAGAGCTTAGGCTAAACTATCTCCCATTTCCGGAAAGGATCGTCGTGCCTTTCCACCCTGTATATATCAATACATTTTCCATTTTACCAGTGGGGAGACACTCCTCCTTTCAGGCAAACTCGGCTCCATTCAATTATTAGGATTGGCACCACTTGACGTCCTCACGACTACAGATAAGATAATGACTTGAATTTTGACAACCCTAAATAGCCGAAAGGGATAGTGCCACACATTAGATAGCGACAGCATGATTCGTCCCTGAATTCGTATAGAAAGGAAACTCCCTACAAAACCGAAGTTTGAGAGCGGTTCGGTAGAGAGGCGAAAAACGTGTCGAGTATTGTATTGGAGGTGGTCTGTTATATTTATTTGCGTATTTATTGAAGTGAAAACTTCTTTAGCGGCGCTGGGCACTTTTTGAGGTGGGGAAAAAATTATAAACTCGAGACAGCGGAACGCGATCACGTGACCGTAAGGTTTAGATGGCCACTCATTTAGATGGCATTTAAATCAATAAAGAAAAACTCAATGACATTACATGAAAAAGGTTCTAATCTTGTACGGGTTGAAATACGAGGATCTCACAGTTAGGCCAAGCGCGCACCACGATTTACATTTTTGCGACACGATTTTAGAATCGCGCTGTAATATATCGCAGAAAATTCACTGCGCGCACTGCGATGAAAAAGTCGACGATTTGTTCATTCTCAACATGGATTTCGCACCAGTCGTTTGTCATGAAACGTGTCTTTAATATGCGATCGCTGTATGACTTTGAGCATTTGGTGATCCCCGTCTATTTCCATAATTAAATGGTCAACATCTAGCGTCTCATTTTGAGACTCCATTGGAGAAGCAGGTGCCGATATGTTGAGGCTTGGAGAGCGAAATGCCGACTGAGGTCCGGCCGGGGTGCGATTTTATTATCGCAGTGCGAGCGGGGCCATACAACTCCGCATGCTGCAATTCACTTTGCGACAATCGCGTCGCGAGCAGTCGCGGTTTAAAATCGCTGCGATTTTTTTGTCGCATATGCGCGCACTGCCATATAAACACATACGTTACATTTCTGCGACTAAATTATCGCGCGACAAAAAGTCGTGGTGCGCGCTTGGCCATACATTCTAACTTTATATCACTCAAATATAATTCAATAAAGCTACATCTTGATGAAATCGCTAATAAAAGTGAACTCTAGTACTGGTAAATAAAACTCAAAATATCATGACCAAATATATTTAGATGCGAGGTCTGCAAGGTAACTTTACAATTTCTATTCGAATTTTAAACAGTTAACGCCACAAATTTGAATTTCGAATTTTAAACAAGCTCACTGACCAGCAATTTCGGAACTAAAGTTTTTCAATAGAAAGGAGGATGGGTCAATTATACATAGTGCTGCAGACATTTTGGACTAGTCATTGAGTTTTCACTTCTGTCGGCACTCCCGGAGTGCAACCCGTTGTTTTTTTTGCGGTGGGAGGGCGGGAACATTCATTGCATGTAAAAAATACGCAAGTAAGTATAACGGGTTAGCACTGACTATACTCTAGTCTAAATCATAATTAGATTCCAAAAAAAGTAAGACAATGTTGCCACTTTTTACTAGCGCGTCTTGTATTTATGTAAAAATAAGTAAATAAAAGTACTTTTTTAAATCGTAGGCGTAAAATTACCAATGAATAAATTATCTTAGCGTATTTATTTATAAAAAGGAATTTACTATTTTACAAACAAATGATTGCAGTGCAACATTATTTGGAATCTAATTATGATTTAGAGTTTAGCACGTTATGTTTTCGCGGATTAGCAAAGTAATATTTTGGTTTTGATTAGATATTACATATATGTCAATGTTTATAAGTTTTATAACAAAGTATTCTGTGTCAGGTATCGTCGCAAGCGCAGCACCAGCCACAGCAACAGGTGTTCCTGCAAGTAGCCAGCCAGGAAGACTCCTAGTAAACTCGACGCGGGACTCGAGTCTCGTAAAAACGAGTCTAGTCTTTCAAAAGACTCGAGTTCCTACCAACACCAGTTTCAGTCTTTAGTATCCAGACTAGTCAATTTTTCGCCAATCTGATTAAATTGTCCGATCGAATCAGGACGTGCGGACGCAAACACCAATTTGGCTCGCCGAATTCAACCGCCGATAATGACCGGTATTACCGATAAAATGAGGTAACGACGCAAGAATACCAATTTGTGACGCCAGTATTTTCGTTCTGGGGCATTTTTTCAATTTAGAGGGCACTAATATCACCATAAATCAAAAATTGGTGATTAAATTGGAGATTGGCGCCAATTATGTTCCTGATCAAATCGACCGATTAGATCAGATCAGGCCCGTCTGGATACCACTTTAACCTTTTCGACGCCGTGTCAAACACAAAAGCTGTCACTCGGACGCCACGTCACGGAAGTGCCATAACTGAAATTGAACTTTATGCATATGCACGTAGGTCTATGTTGCTCCGAGGTCTGTGACCGATTAATCCGTCTTTGGCGTTGGACCTGCAGTGCGGATATATCGGTCATTGGCGTCCAAAAGGTTAAAACTCGGCTACCTTCGACTAGAAAATCAGCAACTTCTTTACTAACCGCCTTGAGTAAGCGGTACAGTCGCCATTAGATATATCGGAGCGGCCAAGGTGCTCACAAATATCTGTACACGCCTCTATTGTCAAGCCAATTAAGCTCCCATATTGTACGCCTCTGGGGCAGGACATTGAAGACCGTTGTACAGTCAGCAGCAGAAGTTGCTAAGCGGGCCAGGTGTTCAAAATGATCTTGTCGTGACGTAAGAGAATAAGAGCGTGTCAAGGTGATTTTGAACACCTCGCCCGCTTAGCAACTTCTGCTGCTGACTGTACATTAGAATAACATCTCTGTGACTCATGACCAATAATAAATATTTTGATTAATTGCGTGTTCAGATTTGAGCATATCGGCCGCTCCGATATATCTGATGGTACCTAACTGCGTATAAAACTCGACGCAGATTCGAGAAGCTATGCGCGTATGCGCCATTGACTGATGACAGAAGCTATTGATCGTGTACAGTTATGTGATTTTGTAAATAATTTATTTTTAATATATTATGTTTGTAATTAATGGAGTTTATTTCAAATTTTCTATTAAGGTTCCGTCACACAGGCACGTTTTCCGTGCGGGCGTGAGCGTTTTATATGTAAAAGCGGCGCGCCCCGCTCACGCCCCGCCCGGAAAACGCGCCTGTGTGACGAAGCCTTTAAACGGCCTCATGAAAGTCTAACAATATCTATGTGTGACCTCAAACAGAACCAAACTGCCAGAGAGTACATAATGAATAGTAGGTAGGGTAAAGCAAACTGCTGCCAGAAAAGTAAATATATCATAATAATGTGAATACTATAATTTTAGGTAATTTACATATTAGTATTGTAACTTTTAGAATATTCACACTTATGCTATAGGTACGGATTATGCGTATAACGTATGCGGAGTGAAATTTGGACAAAGTTCAATATTGTTTTAAATAAAAAAAACACCAAATATTCTTTTTTTAAATAATTATGTTCTTAATATTAATAATGTATATATCAAAGCTTAATGTAAAAAACAAATGGACACCACGGATTATCTTGTCAAAAAAGTGCAGGCCGTTTTTCGAGACATGCGTCGCTTAATGACATAGTCCGTCGGTCTCTTGCCACCATCAATGTGCCTGCTCTTCTTGAGCCGACTGGCATTATCAGAGATGATGGCAAGAGGCCCGATGGAGTGTCCTTAGTTCCTTGGAGCTTGGGACGGATGTTGGTGTGGGATGCTACCTGCGTAGACACACTGGCACCGTCCCACCTCCAACGGACTACTGTAAAAGCGGGCGGAGCGGCGGAAAGCGCCGAAATTCTAAAACGTAACAAATATAAGAGCCTCGGTAGAGAGTACCATTTTGTACCATTTGGTGTTGAAACTCTAGGTCCATGGGGTCCCAGCGCGCATAAGTTGTTCGCAGAAATCGCGAAGCGTCTGGTTGACGTAACTGGTGACCGAAGAGCTGGCGGCTACCTCGCACAACGTATCAGCATTGCGATACAGCGAGGAAATGCCGCCAGCATCCTTGGTACAATGCCTCAAGGGCCTATTTTAGATTTAAGCTAGTTATTAATTTCGTTTAGTAGTACCACTGTATATATATTGTATGTAAATAAATGATTTTTTCCTCCAAAAAAAAAAAAAAAAATGTAAAAAATAGTTTACTCCCATGCGAGATGCTTTACGGCAGTTCTGTGGTACTTTGTCCATCGCTGTCGAAAACACAGATGTCGGCATTTTATTCAGCTCCGATTTTATTTTTCGAATCAAACTCTGTACATTTTTGGGACGAATATTATTGCAATATACTCGCCTCTTTAGATTTGACCAAAATTTTTCTATAGGGCGAAGTTGCGGAACATTAGGTGGTTTTTTTTTTTTTTTTTTTTTTTTTTTATTATAGGGACATTCTTACACAAATTGACTAAGTCCCACGGTAAGCTCAAGAAAGCTTGTGTTGTGGGTACTCAGACAACGATATATATAATATATAAATACTTAAATACATAGAAACAACCATGACTCAGGAACAAATATCTGTATCATCATACAAATAAATGCCCTTACCAGGATTCGAACCCGGGACCATCGGCTTCATAGGCAGGGTCACTACCCACTAGGCCAGACCGGTCGTCGAATTCGATCGAAGTCGATTTGAAGTCTTCGGTACGTATGGGATGTTTAACTCCGCCATTTTGCTAAGGGTTTTTTGGAATAATGGCTTGAGGCTAAGTCTGGCCAAAACCCTACATTTTCTCCTCTATGACTCGTATTTATGAAATCCCGCACTAATGGCAAACAACGCTCTATGTAGCGGTCGGCGTTCACGGCTAAACCTGACTCAAAGAATACAGGCTAAACTTTTTTAGGAAATTTTGTATGCTCAACATATTTCACGTTCTCATCGGTTGGACCATTGGTGTTCTCAAAATAGTGATTGCCGTGCCACTCGTTTCCATCTAACGTGAAATATGACTCGTCATGCAGAACGCAAGTGACATTGTTTTTAGCGTAAAATATTTCTTTGACTAATTTACGCAGCCGTACTTTCTGAGTGATTTCTTGGTTTTCAGAGACAGTGGGCTTAACTTTTCTACATCGCTTATCGATGCCCATGTCTTTAAGATATTTTTAACAGTTTTGCCGTCAGTTTTTAATTTTCTTCCGAGCTCTCTATAAGATTTTGCGACACGGCCGGCCGTAATTTTCTTTGGCTACAAATATAATGACCACCAAAAAATACTTTGGTACCCTAAATAAAAAAATCATGCTTACCAAAAAAAATTACTGAACACCAAAAAAATAAGGCCTAAAAATACAAAAGTACCACCACTTTAATTACGACTGCACTTCAAATTGTATTCAAATACCAAATATATTGAATGATCACCAAAAATCATTAATGATCACCAAATCTTGAAGACCAAATTAATGCGATATTTTCACCTAAATAAACCACTATGATTACCAAAAAATTTATACATATTACCAAATAAAGTAAACTGATGCCAAAATTACTAGCCCCTCCCGCTCAACCCCCCGTAGCCCGCACCGCATACCTACCTAACCTAATCTACTTTTCTAGTAGCATTTCGTTATGCTACTAGAAAAGTAAGTTAAACTGCTATCAGTTAAGTGGGTTAGGTTAGGTTAGCACTGCGACCCTTACAGAAACGAAATGGTACTAGAAAAGTAGGTTAGGTTAAGTTTCAACTGCTACCCATACAGATACGAAACGCTACTAGAAAAGTGGGTTAGGTTAGGTTTGAACTGCGACCCTTACAGAAAAGAAATGCTACTAGAAAAGTGGGTTAGGTTAGGTTTGAACTGCGACCCATACAGAAACGAAATGCTACTAGAAAAGTGGGTTAGGTTAGGTTTGAACTGCGACCCTTGCAGAAAAGAAATGCTACTAGAAAAGTGGGTTAGGTTAGGTTTGAACTGCGACCCTTACAGAAACAAAATGCTACTAGAAAAGTGGGTTAGGTTAGGTTAGAACTGCGACTGTTACAGAAATAAAATGCTACTAGAAAAAGGTGACGAAGTGGATTAATTAATTTAATAGGATAACGATATATTAAATGTTTGCACATTTTTAATTAAAATGTGGTTACAATTTTGTGATCATTTACTATTTTTGCGTTTACAATGATTATTTTGGAGCCATTTGCTTTAATAGGATAGCAAGATTTAAAAATTTGGTTATCATTTTACATTAAAATGGAGTTCTAATTTTGGTGGTCATTTACTATTTTTGGGTTTACAATGATTATTTTGGTGTCATTTTCTTTAATAGGATAGCAAGATGTAAAAATTTGGTTATCATTTCACATTAAAATGGGGATTGAAATTTGGTAATCGTTGACTATTTTTGGGTTAATAATGATTATTTTGGTGTCATTTCCTTTAAAAGGATAGTAAAATGTAATAAAATTGGTAATCATTTCACATTAAAATGGTGTTATAATTTTGGTGATCATTCATGATTTTAGGGTGGTAAAATAGATTTTTTGGTATTAAATTTTACTAAATCTGGTGATCAGTTAAATAGCAGCCATTTTCTTTAATCTAGCTCTCTCAGAAACCTTGCTCAAGCTGGAATAGTTTCCAGAACCAGGCTTTCTTGCAGTGGTTTTCTTCAAGGCAAAGGACGCCAGGCCCCAATTTCACCACGGTGACAGGTGCGACAATTGTAAAATCACTGTTGCTGACGTCACAGGCATCCATGGGCTACGGTTACCGCTTACCATCGGGCGGGCCGTATTCCTGTTTGCCACCATCATTGTATTATTTAAAAAAACCTTATTATATCGAAAAAAAAACAGATATTTCTTTTGCGAAGTTTCTGACAATTGTCAAGATTTAGAAGAATTGTAGGTAATTCTTGACAGGTAATGAGGTATATGTCGGAATTTCGTGACAATTGTAGTGTTTCTTGTGACAATTGTCATAAACTTAGCAAGAGAAATATCTGTTTATTCCCGATATAATAAAGTTATTTTAAATAAAACAATGATGGTGGCAAACAGGAATACGGCCCGCCCGATGGTAAGCGGTAACCGTAGCCCATGGATGCCTGTGACGTCAGCAACAGTGATGTTTTACAATTGTCGCACCTGTCACCGTGGTGAAATTGGAGCAATATTGTAAATAGTGCTTCGACTCTCACCCATTTGCACAAAATTTCCACCACCTTTGATTTCGGCCATAGGGGATGGCTACTATAGAAATTACATACTGTTTGACGACGGCGTTCTTGTTGATTTACCATTTACAATTTTTTTTTTTATTAGTATAAATGGCTTTTTTGCTACCAGGGCACTTTGCCAATGTCAAGTACATACAGGATGATTCATGAGACATGAGCAGGACTAATCCTGCACACTCAGTAACTGATAATTGATCGATCACCGTCGTATTTAGGTGAAACAACCACACTTTATCCTATTTTTTTACTTTTTGATGAGGGCAAATTTAGTTCTCTACAATCATGGTTACCCTACAAGACACAATTAATAAACATAAAACTCTTTAACCGTAATGACAGCATTTTGATTACGAAAAAAATAAACTGTCAAACTTGAGTGAGATACGAGTTTTCAAAAGTAACCAGACCGTGATGACAGTGATGACATTCAATTTGACACAGAATATCGGTAGTTTAGTATCCTAATTTTAGGGCGACCATGCATGTCGTAAATAAATTTATTCATTTTTAGGGTTCCGTACCCAAAGGGTAAAACGGGACCCTATTACTAAGACTTCGCTGTCCGTCCGTCCGTCCGTCCGTCCGTCCGTCCGTCCGTCCGTCTGTCACCAGGCTGTATCTCACGAACCGTGATAGCTAGACAGTTGAAATTTTCACAGATGATGTATTTCTGTTGCCGCTATAACAACAAATACTAAAAACAGAATATAATAAAGATTTAAATGGGGCTCCCATACAACAAACGTGATTTTTGACCAAAGTTAAGCAACGTCGGGAGTGGTCAGTATTTGGATGGGTGACCGTTTTTTTTTTTTGCTTTTTTTTTGTTTGTTTTTTTTTTGCATTATGGTACGGAACCCTTCGTGCGCGAGTCCAACTCGCACTTGCCCGGTTTTTTTTCAACACGAGTAGAAAATTAACGTTAATCTTACTAATACTGATACGAAACAGTTGCTTATAATTTACAAAATGCGCAGTGTTAGTCCTGCTCACGTCTCCTGAATCACCCTGTATATTAGAGATTATATAACAGTAAGTCGTCGATATCCAGTCATCCGTCGAGGCCTTCACGATGCACTGGAGGATAGCTGGAGCAGCAGTACAAAGCATAATGGCGGCCGAGACCACGAACCGCCGAATGATGTCCAAGGAATTAGTTATTCGTATTTCCAGAAGAATTCTTCATTAACTGCACCCATTGCGCTTGCCATTCACTGCATAATATCCTATCAAAATTATACATTAAACAGCAGAATGCTAATAATAAATAAAAATGTCTGGAGCACGATCCGCCATGTTCCGTGGATCATTCAAAAGTCCTAATTACAAAATTAAACACCCAATCTTTATGAGACTTACCGAAGTGATTGACAGATATATTGACTTTACATTGACAACACATATTTTTTATTTAGATTTTTGTGTTTTTATATTTTATATATACAAACTTTGTCCAAATTTCGCTCCGCATATTGTAGGACGGATAACTCATAGCGCTACTTCCACCATCCCACTAACCCGCGTTTAATCGGTAAAAAGATAACCCAGTGTCAAATTGTACTGGTAACCATTGTAACTCCAGCTTTAACAAGTTAACCCCGGGTTAGTGAATGGTGCAAGTGGCCCTTAGGCAAAATAAGCTTATGCGTATAAAAATTAGGGTAAGCAATTAACTCGGATCAATTGTTATGCCAATAGCCAAGAAAAAATGATGCGTTTCAATATAGGCCGTAATGCCAGTAACTGGCCGCCCTAAACTAAAAATGAATTCTAATCATCTATAAACAGAATTCCTTATCCAACAAATATCACTGGCCATTCAGCGGGGTAATGCCGCCAGTATTTTTGGCACATTTGATCCGGGAGACAATCAGAGTGGGGGGCAATATTTTATTTGTTAAGTTCGTTTTACTCATTCTTAGGTTTATTTTAGTTTATAATTTGTATGTTTAATCTATTGTAATCTAAATGTTTTTAATAATTAAAATTATTAACTGTTTGAAAAAAAAAAAAAACAGAATTCATTTTAGTATAAGGTTTCAATACTTAACTGGCCAACTTTCAATACCTGGCCACCTTATACTAAAATGAATTCTATTTATAGGTGAATAGAATTCATTTTTGGTTTGGGGCGGCCAGTTACTGGCGAATTACCTATGTAGACCCGGGACA
Organism: Cydia splendana; assembly: GCF_910591565.1. Lineage (NCBI taxonomy): Eukaryota > Metazoa > Arthropoda > Insecta > Lepidoptera > Tortricidae > Cydia > Cydia splendana. The sequence continues at coordinate 7,976,795 of NC_085979.1, forward strand.
GACATTAAAAATAATAGACAAATATTATAAACGCAATTTATTTTTAATGTGAATAATGGTATTCAACTTCAACATATTCAGTCTTTTACATCAGTAACACTTACTACTATAACAATGATCAACTTTGATATATCTTAGAAATAACATAAATTCATCAATAAAAGAAAAACAGCCAAATTGCACTATAACGGCAAAATTATGTAATAATAAACGAATTCATACATGAAATAATTTTGAAAATAAACGTAATGTAGTCAACTGTAAAAATATGGGTGCACAAATCATCTCAAAAATATGTCCCATAGCTCTTATGTCAGCGAATTAAGAACTATGGGACATATTTTTGAATAAGTTGGCTACACCCATATTTTTACAGTTCACTGTACCTACGTAAAATTAAATATAAACAATATTCTATAAAATAAAACACCTCAAGTCTTATATGAGTAGGTGCATACATAACAAAAATAGTGGGAACAAAATTAAAGAAATTCATTAACGACAATAGTTATTTGCCACCTAGTGAAACACATAAAAATTCACCACACCAACGCAAGGAAAATACTACTTAACTGTAGCTAAAATATCAAACAAAATCAAAACAAAAAATCCAAATTAACGTTATTAAAACATCATTTAAAAGAAAATTCCACCGGCCAACATAAAGAAAGGCACGTATTTAACCGGTCAACTAATTAATCGAGTTTACAAAAATAGATATGGGTACTAAAATGAATAGTTTGGCAACAAAAACGGAGCCTTAAAATATATCAATATTAGTTGTATTTTAATGCCGTTACAGCTTTAGATTATTTTTAGGCAGGTACCAAGTATTTATTTGGAAACTGAATTATTATATTGGAGATCATTTATGAAGCACAATTTAAAAAGAAAACGACTATCTATTAATTCAAAAATGAAGTTCTTTTAAAATATTTTGTTTGGTCACTACACGGTCAACCTAACACGCTCCTCCTCGCTTCGCTCGTCGTCGCACCTATCTTTTGACTTTGGCAGAACACAGTGGTAACTATGGAAATTGGTAATTAAAAATTGAAAGATCTAATGGTATAATGGCCATTAGGTGTATCATGATTAGGCATTTCGACTATAAGTATACTGACCATTGTAAATTAATATGAGGTGTTTTGGGTAAATAGTGACCAATATTCATTGAATTTAACTGCTTTCGTATTGAAATACTTCCTAAAACGATAATTATGCTCAATATGATTACTTAGATGTGATCAACTAGAATTCAGCGGTCGGCAACCTGCGGCCCGCGGGCCGCATGCGGCTCGTGAAACTGTCACTTGCGGCCCGAGAGGCGCCTTGGTTATTTTGTATGTAATAGTGACAAACGACAATGTCTCATAAAGTCATAAATATTAACAAAGTACGGCCCGCGTCAGCTCCGTTAACTACTATATTTAAGTAATAATAAACGAAAATTCATATGAAATAAATTTAAAAACACGAAGTAGGTACCTATCACTTATGTACCTACGTAAAACTTAAATATCAATAATATTTTTTTTAATAAAACGCTTTATGTATTTTGTGAGTAGAGTAAGCAGAGATAACTGACCCCCCTGCATAGAAACTTGTTTGCAGGGGGGTCAATTATTTCTGCAGCTAGTAAGAATACAAAACAAAAATTGTGGAAGCAAAATAATAGTATAGGTACTTCACGTTTTTGTTACTTGGCATAACATTAAAGCTTAACATAGATGGCGCTCCATTGACAGATATAATGAAAAAACCTAGGGTTCGAATAGGAAATATAACTGCGTAGGGGGCGCCACTAGCACAAACTGTAAACAAACCGCTATTACGGTATTAAATTAAAGCTATTAAAGTATAAAACTTTATATTCCAAAAAATCTCTATAAGTAGGTACCCTGATTCGTCCTTAGATTCCGAAAAATCCACCAACGATCTCACTCCAATGAAGAACATATATTTTACTGATTCAATCAGTACAATATATTTTCTTCATTGAAGTGAGATCGTTGGTGGTTTTTGGAAAGGTATGGGACCTTCGAAAATTTTACTTATTAAAAAGGGTTTATTTTAATATGCGTTCTATGTCCTCCTTAAGAAGTGCCACCAGTCGTGCCTTCTTCTCGGCGTCCGCGCGAATGACAGAGCAAGCACGATCCATTTCGTTCTTCCGAACTGCGGTGATTCGCTTTTCAAGGCTGAAAATTGCAATATATAGATGGTCAAGCAGATCTTGTCAGTAGAAAAAGGCGGCAAATTTGAAAAATGTAGGCGCGAAGGGATATCGTTTCATAGAAAATTTGAATTTCGCGCCTTTTTCTACTGACAAGATTTGCTTGACCATCTATAAATATATTTTTGGTACAAGCTTTTATCGCTGACTGTACTTTCCTTTCCACAGGCAACTAATACTCATCGAGACAATTCTAAAAACCCCAAACACAATTAGGTTGCGTTATTTTATCACAATGTTCTTATGGCCAACTCCTGTCTATCATCAGATCGGCTCGATCATGGCATCATAATATTAGGTCCTTACCTATGAAATTGGCGTTTTTGTTCATAGATATAAGTCTGATCCTAGTTTTTTTTTTTTTACAAAAGTACATACACAATTACAATAAAACTACAGTGCACTCAATAAACAACGATTTTACATACAATTAATTGTTATTTTTTATTGTTAAGTGTTCAGAATTAAGCCTTGAAAATAGGTCTTTTCATGTGCTGTCGGTTCGAGTATTAAAATTACTTATATTTTTCTAATGGTACCAATTTTCAAGAAATGGAGATATTGAAAACATACCTTAAAGGTGTCAAAAATTACTGGAAAATTTTTGTTTGGTTTGAATTAGCCATCAAAAAAATATCCGCAAAATTAATTGTATGGAAATTCGTGTTTCGTTGAAATTCTCCGAACAAAACGCCAATTTCATAGGTAATGACCTAATATTGCATTGTCACCCGACTTACATATGTATGCAAATTTTCAGCTTCATTGGAAACCGGGAAGTGGGGCAAATTTACAAACATAGTTACATACATACATACATAGGTACTGTCAGCAATGGTTAGTTAGTTAGTTATACTGGGCATTTTCCGCAAATCGACAACCATTGTGCCTATTTTGAAAACGAGGTTCACTACTCTAGCCACCCCAGCTCGTCCATGAAACCTAGCAGTGTCTTCAGGTTGCTAACTGCCTCCTTCAGTGTGCACGGAGTCCCTAGGTATTGGTTCCTGTATGCTTCTATCTGTTTACAGTGTAGGAGGATATGTTTTGCTGTTTCTTCTTCTTCCATGCACGCTCTGCACATCTCTGTCTGTTTTACCCATATTATGTAGGTGTTTGTTTAGTGTGTTATGTCCTGTGATTAATCCCACAATTTTGCGTAGTTGGTGTCTGGGTGTTTTCAGTAGTAGTACACTGCTGTCAGCAATGGTATTCGCTTAGCTGACTACATTGCAAGTTAAGAGCCCATCAACGTGCACACTAGCGCCACTGTTAAATAATCGTGATTATTTAAATTTAATAAAGGGGGCCGCTACGTACTGTATTATGTATTTAAGTACCTCTTGAATACCTAGTATATCTGAATATATCTAGTGTTCCAAAGGACTCGAGCCCTTTTAGCCCGAAATTTAAGGCTCCTGAGTTCTTTTTAGAGCTGGCTCAATGAAAAAGGTTTCAAAGGGCTAAAGGTTTTAATAAAGCTAGTCTTAAAAAAGGCTATAGCCTTTTTTTTTAAATTATAGCCTTTTTAAGAGCTCAAGCCTTTTTTTAAGGTTAAAAACTTAAAAAGAACTTGAGCCTTATACAAACTCTTAACTTTTATGAATACATTCATACTTAATTACTTAGATAATAGTAGGTGTGTAAAGATTTGATAGTCTTACACTACACCGTATGGAGATAAGGTAAAGTATCCCTTATAACTAGTTGTAAGTACCAGTTTTTCAATTAAAGTTTAGCATATTATGCTTACTTTAATTGAATAGCAATCATTCAATTAAACTTTATCCAGGCGCTATAGTTGTATCTCAAATCCGTAATAATATACTATTTTATTTATGGTATGGTATCATATGGTAAGGTACGGTATGGTATGGTACGGTATTTTTGGTATGGTAACATGGTATGGTAGTACTATTGTTCAAATTGGAGGGGGGGGGGGTGTCTGGACATCGGATGATGGTAGCATGACTTAGGAGGAAACGGGGTCATTCGAAGCATGATTTTTGGATGATTTTAAGGGGGGGGTCAAAAATCGTCAAAACTAGATGACGTAATTTATGAACAGCCCCTTTGCAGCCAAACGAAACGCTAAGATAAACGTAAATAGTGTATAGATATAATAGCGTTTCATTCGTTCGTTTTCTGCGAACGTTTGTCATCGTGGCTAGGGCCCCTGATTAATATTTAGGTACCTACGTTGTTATGGACAACTCTTATTTTGTTTTGTTCGTTTTATTCGTTTTGTTCGTTTTGTTCGTGTTGTTCGTGTTGTTCGTTTCGTTCGTTTCATTTCATTTTCATTTTCATTTCATTTATTTTGTTAAACATAGGTTACATGAAAGATGGTAGGTACATAAATATACATTGGCCACTATGCTTTACCCACTATGCAGGTGTACAAAATTGTCTAGTGCGGTTATCAAATAAACGCATGCTTATGTCTAAAAAAACCTACCTATTTGAAAACATAGTCATACATTAACATTAATACTACTACAAATTTCACTTAAAATACAAACTGAAATATTGTCTTACAATTATAATACAAAATTTAAATCCAATGTCAATAGAAAAGAAAATACATTTAGATATCAATAATCAATACAATTCTAATACAAGTCTGAGCCATTATCATCATTTATGTATTCACTAATAGTATAGTAGCATTTGTCAATAAGATACGAAGTAAACTGTTTTTTGAATTCATATATGTCAAGTACTTTAAAATTGTTTGGAATTTTATTAAATATTATCGGTGCCATGCCTAAGATGCCATTTTTCACCAGCGCGGTGTTACAACACTGTAGGGTTTTCAGATTCTGACTATATTGTTGACGTGTTGGAAATCTCCGGCCTTGAGAAACGCTGCTGTATAAGTTTAGGTTGGTTTTGACAAATATAGCTACTTCTAGTATGTATAACGATGCCAGTGTTAATATTTTAAGTGACTTAAAGAAAGGTACACAGCTCTCTCTAACTTTTAGTCCGCACATTGATCGTACACAACGCTTTTGCGCTTTGAAGGCTATTTCTTTATGAACTGAGTTGCCCCAAAATATGATGCCATATCTTAACACCGAGGCTACAAGACCGTGATATGCCGTCAACATTGCTTCAAGGTTAACAGTTTTTGACAGTTTAAATAATGCAAAGGCTGATGTACTTAGTTTTTTACATAAATACTCTATATGATATTTCCAGCTAAGCTGGTCGTCAATCATTAACCCTAAAAATTTTGTTATCTCTACATTCTCTATTTTTGTGCCATTGTAGTCTATGTCCATGTCAATAATTTGTGTTCGCTGTCGAAAGTGCATTAGGTTCGTCTTTGTTAAGTTTATTAATAGATTATTTTCATTTAGCCATTTAATTATACTGTCCAATACGCTACTGATGTCATGATTATAATCATTCAAATTACTACATTCAATAATTGAGGTGCTGTCGTCAGCAAAGAGCACCATGTGATGACGGATAGCACTAGGAAGGTCATTAATATATACCAGGAACAGAAGCGGACCCAGTACACTTCCTTGGGGGACGCCGGACATAACGTACTGTTTTTGTGACACATTTTTATATTCCCTTTTTCTTTTAGGGCATACTGCAGATATTTCCGTGTATTGCTGTCTCTGACTTAGATAAGATTTAATAAGATCTAATGCGTTTCCCCTAATGCCATATCGACTAAGTTTAGATAGTAGTTTACTGTGATTTACGTAGTCGAATGCTTTAGTCATGTCGGTATAAAGTGCGCACACTGGATTTCTCTTGTCAATATTTCCCATAATCACACTTAGAAAATCATAAATTGCCATATTGATTGTGATATTCTTTCTAAACCCTTTTTGCTCGTTACAAAATAGATCGAATTTGCTTAAGTAGGAATACATTCTGCGATATATTGCCTTCTCAAATATCTTCGAAATGATAGGGATTAAAGCAATCGGTCTATAGTTGTGAATGTTTTCTCTTTCGCCTTTTTTAAATAGAGGTTTGATAACTGTTGTTTTAAGGCCATCTGGGAAAATGCCTGCAAAAATACAAAGATTGATTATATAGCTTAATGGCTTATGAAGTATATCATTTACAAATTTTATAACCTGGGTGCTTATACCGTCATAACCTGTGCTCTTTTTGTTTTTTAAAGTTTTAATTATAGCTTTGATTTCTTCTGGCGTAGTTGGTGACATAAACATCGATTGCATATTATTTGGAATGTTCGTGTCAAAACTACCACAATTAGAATAAGTTTCTCTGTATATAAAATGATCATTGAACGCCATAGCTATTTCTTTGGGATCCGTCAGTGTGTTACCAACATGGTTAATTATTTTATGGATAGGTCCCTTTGGATATTTAGTTTTGGTTTCGTTTATTATGTTCCAAACAGCTTTTGGTTTATTATGTGATGTTATAATCTTATGATTATTTTTTGCCATTTGTGTCAACTTTATTATTTTCTTAAACGTTTTAGAGTAGTTTCGTAGCTTTATTTTATTAGCTAGAGTTCGATTTAACCTATATTGCCAAAGCAGTTCTCGTTGCTTCTTGCTACATAAAGTTATACCCTTAGAAATCCATTTTACATTATTATTGGCTCTTATCATAATCTGCATAACTGGAAAACATAAATTATACAGCAATCGAAAAACATCAATAATTCGTTCGTTTCGTTCGTTTCGTTCGTTTTGTTCGTTTTGTTCGTTTTGTTTGTTTTGTTTGTTGTTCGTTTTGTTCGTTTTGTTTGTTGTTCGTTTTGTTCGTTGTTTGTTTTGTTTGTTGTGACAGGGAAATGGGGGTTACTTACGTTTGTATGAAAATGTGATTTATGGGCGGTGGTCATACATTCGTCTTAAGGCGGAAATTTATCTAATGAACATTTTTGCAATTGGGCTTATAAAAATAAATAATAATTTTATGTTGAAACAAGTTTTAAATAAATACCTACAAAAATACCTAAAAAATACAATCTTGCCTTTTATCAAATTATTTTTTTATAGAAATTTGCGAATTAAGTTATCCAAATATCGGTAACAAATAAGAAGTCCCTATCACAGTTATAAACCCTGGCAGGGTTCAATACATAATAATATCGGTATTTAACTAAACATAAGACAAACTCTTTATTTCATTTACGCGAGCGGAGCTGCGGGCCCGTCTAGTAGTTAAATATTTGCCGTGACTTATTTTTAAAAAGTAATTTTCAATAAAAAGACACGTCAAGATTGTTTACCTTTTTTCTAATGCTAAAAAAATGAACTATAGTCACAGAAGAAATAATGTAAGTATTATAGTACTACCGTAACCGTACAGAAATGTCACTTCCTACAAACCCGAAGTTTGACAGCGATTCAGGGTCGCCCTGTCATGCTATCCCTTTCTAATATAAAATTCAAGTGATTATCTATCTGTGATCGTGCACGCACAAGGAGGTCAGGTGGTGCCAACCCTAATAATTGCTCGGAGCAATGCTGAGCTGAACGGAGCCGAGTTCGACCGAAGTCAGGAGTGTCTCCCCACTGCTATAGTGTCCGACCGTAGCATAGACTAGGAATCCTCTAGACGGAGTTTAGAGCAATTATTTCATGAAACCGATGCTGCCATAAATACCGGGGTGCGGGAGACGAGGTGAACGAGGTCCCGTGCCATGATTGGTCCGTTCAAAGACACGGACGTCACACAAAGACACTTTCGACTCGAAAATGGAGTAAAACTACCGTATATTGTGGCAGAGGGGGTAGAGCTACTATGCTCAGTCTGGAGGATGTCTTGTCTGTGGACCGTAGTCAATAGACATACATATAAATGTTCATGTCAAGTTTCATGTAATTCAAACATGTGGTTTTAAAGCGTAACTTCTATTATATGGGAGCAGCATTTAGGCGGCGGGTTCAAGAAGGAATTAAGTGATATAAATACCTGTCGACAGCGTCTCCCAGAGAGCGAAGCTGTTCTACGGCACGTGTCACAGTGTCTCCCAGAGAGCGAACCTGTTCTACCACACATGTCAGCTCTTCTTGGTCCTTTACGAAGGCCGCTTGCATCCTAAAAAGTGACGTTAAAGTCAGCTAAGGCAATAGGAAATATAACGCAAAACTCTGCGTAGAGGGCGCCACCAAAGAGAATAGATAGTATAGAGGGATCCTGTTATAATAAAATTTGTAGTCACAGTAAATTTACTGCCATCTATCGACACACGATTAAAACTCAAAATGAAAATGTATATGGATAAGTGATTTTATTATTTTTATATCATTTGGACCCACGTTCTTTTACCTATGTCACAGAATAATTAATAGTACTAAGTACAGAAGCCTCACTCTCTAACAAAACGCGTCTGTTACGATCAGCACAGATATGGCCGCTAGGTGGCGACAGCGCCACGCGCGGCTTATGGCAAACCCCAAAATTGGGGCCGAACGGATGTACTTTTAGCTACCTGTAGCAAAGCGACGAAATCGCGGAGTGAGACACGCCTGCCTATGTGTTAAAATTGTTAAATATGAAACGGTGTCAACGCCATCTAGCCGACCATAGGCTAAAGGTGTGTGCGCCATCTATCCGAGAATGACTTTTCTTGATTTCCGAGGCACGTTTTTTCCTTAGACTTTATTTATCTTATACGGAGTTACATATGTAATATGCCACGTATGTAATTAGCAAAGGCAATTGGAAATTAAACGAACTTACCTGTAAGTGAAGTTCTATTTCAATTATATTAGCTGCACAAACTTCGAAATGATAAATAACTTGTAGTAGGCGCAATCATAAGCCTCTGGCCATGTTAAGTATTCAGAGTAAAAAGTTAAAATTTCTCAACGAGAATTCAAAATTTTGTATCAGATTTCTGAACGCATAGTCGCGCCCCCGCGCGCGCGCCGCTTCTGTCGCCCTCATTTAGTTTAGAGTAACAAGCCAAGACATAATACTTTCACTGCCAGTGACCCGCTACCTAGGCAGGTTCTCTAGTCTTAGGAGCTTTTCGCTACAAAGCGGAAAACGCATATTATCAGCTTCGCTCGTTGCTCGCGCTGGCAGTGAATATGCCAACTGATATGACAGCTTGGCCCGCAACTCAGCAAAGCCAATATTATCTTAAACTTTGACAGGGATTTTTCACTATTAAAATCCCTGGTTGTCTCAGGACAACGCGGGTACTGGGCGGGAAGGGATTATCATTTCGAAGTTTGTGCAGCTAATATAATTGAAATAGAACTTCACTTACAGGTAAGTTCGTTTAATTTCCAATTATTATTACGCTGCACAAACTTCTTCAATGATAAATAACTTGTAGATGTTTAGAGATAAGTATTCAAAGTTTGTTTTGGCTTTGTATTACAATAATGAAATCAATGATTAACAATGATTAATGATTTCATTTTTAAAGTAGGTACCTTTTTAGTTATCATCAACTATTTTCAATATATATGTATATTTAGTTAACAACATTATTTAGAGATCTAGTGATTATAGAGATCATTATTTCATCAAACTGCCTGTCATATGATGATTGAAACAAAATTAATTTGTTTCTTATTAATAGGTATTTCATTAGTACCACCAAGTACCACTTAAAACTCAATTATTATAGGACTATCAAAGAAATCAAATGTTAGCATGAGATGCAATTTTTAACGAATTCAACAACTATAAGCAACTCTTGACAGTGTGTTGCTGCTTACAACCTTTAGTAGGTAACACTTATTTTCTCATTAACTAGATAGTAAGGATATATCTTTATATAATTATTAGAATTAGATGGAACTATGATTATGAAATTGAGCAAAATTAGTAGAAGTGTCATGTTTTCTTCCATCAATATTAACTCCTAAACGATTTTTCTGCTTGTCAGCCTAAGCAGGAGTTGGTGTCCCAACGCATAATGGGTTAAATGAGTGGTGAGATTAAAAAATATCAACACCACTATTTTTTAAGATCAGGACTTAGTCCATCTACAAATCGTTAGGGAAGAGATTTTTTCTCTGAAATAGACATAGAGTTTTATTGCTTGAGATGTATTAGGTATAGAAATTAGGAGTTAACATGCAATTTTGCATGAGGTTTTTTGAAGGCAATAAAATATAACCACTAACAATTTAACAATCACGAATATTATCATTCATTTATATATAGCTAACCAATGTTTGGCTTAAGCAACCTTACTCAATTTCAATTTAGTTTTATCCTGAAAAAATAATTTTGAAGGTAGCAAAGGTTACTGTAATTTATAAAGCCATAAAGGTCTTTATCAAAAATCAGAATAAAGTTTCATATTTTATCAATTACTTACAGGGTTTGCACGTTGTGTACAATCACAATGGCTAATAAAAGAAATACAAGTAATTTTTTACTTTTTCTGTCTGTACGTAATGAAAGATTTTCATTAGTTGGTGACATTGTTTATAAGTAATTTAAGACTGATTAAGGTATCAGCTCACACTTTAATGTTGAGGTGGGTGTAATCTAAAAAACGTTCTTCCTAAAATGTTCAATTGTATCATTTGAGAAAAGCCTATTCCCCAATAAAAACCCAAGAACAGATTTACAGAAAATTACACTTCTATACCTAGCATAAATAATGCTATTAAAACGGCAAGCACTTCTGGAACAGATACCATAAAATAATTAATGTAATTATTTTCACAAAACATACACCAGTATTTCAAGTGTTTAGGTATCATGCTGCTTGACGGTGTTGGGCGCAAGGGATTACACCATACTGTTGGCCTCACCAATCAGAAGTTCCTCCTGTCTCCTCCTCCTCTTCCCTGCTCGTTCAGAGATGGCTGATGGCACTCCCCGGATAACACTGGGGTAACCAGGATAAGACGCTGTTGAAACTTGAAACCGGTTAATAGAATAAGTTTATTTAATTGAGAGCTGGGGCTCTAATCTTTACAATTATATGTAACATATACTCATAATTATTTTGTAAAACTGAGTAGTTTCAGTGACCGTGCCTTCTGGTTTTCCTATAACTTTAATACCTTAGATTTCATTTCAAATTAAAGGAAAGCATAGATAAAATAATTTGTATATTCATGAAAATGTGAAAGCATCTTCTGGGTTACTTCACCAGGATATATGTGTAGCGTTCACATATTTCATCTGCACGGCTACCAATAACTCGGTAGGTATATGAAGTTCCAAAATGTTGCAAGACATTTCAAATTTAATTTGTATTAAAACTCTAAAATCCCAAGTTATCACTTAATCAGCTTATAACATTTATAGCACAAATATATCATTTAAGTAGAATATTGTAATGTCTTTTTTCACACCACTGCAAAATGTTCCTAGACATAAAAAATACAGGATTTAATTTCACCTATTCGGTTTATAAATAATTGCGATAGCTGTGTTGTCTTCTCTCAGAAGCATCTCACAATCTGGTAAACCGGAAAGAAAGTCTTTAAACATAAAAGACCACCATACGCTGAACAAATATAATGTAAAATATATATTCTTTTTGACTCCTTCCATAATCCACAGCTAACTCATTTCTAATCGGCCGCCCCAGCGTGTCAATAAACTATTACTGTAAGTAAGTAAATATCTGCAGAAAGTATATTTATAAATCTTTATTTTAATAAGCCACCAAAAAATGTCACACTAGGTTTCCTTAAAATATATTTAATTTAGTATAAGTATGTATTTTTGTCTTTTCAGCTCTTAACCCTTAAAGCGTTTGTGTAAACATACACATAGCCATATTCATTAGCCAAACTTATAATATAACTATACAAACAACCAATTGTATTACATTGTACCAATTTATAAAGGGCTTTATCTTTTGATTAACTTTGAATTTTTTCCTTAGTAGGTAAAGAAATAAATCTATATAGTAGCCAGCTTTCTGAGGTACTATGGAGCTAGTTCCATTTGATTATAACTCCACATAGGTAATGGTACCAAGACTATAATTAAGTGTATCCTGTATAAGTACCTACATAGTATAACATTTGTTGAGTATCAACAATAGATATATCTATCATCTAAACAGTGTGTGTATGTGATCTTAAACACTTCATAAAAGGTCTTGCACATATATCTAGCTAGAGAGATATCTAGTTTAATAGTCTAGGTATGTTAGGACTAAAAACTGAAATCTCATCTTTCCACATGAAACAGATATGTTTTCTACATTCAAGAAATCAGTAAAAACATCTTGGAGCTAAAACCGCTCAGTTGCACTACCTAAATGTGCTTATGTTAATATATGGATCTTGCCTTGCTGTACCTATAAAGTGAACATTATTTTATAAGGTCATCATAGGCATATATTTGTACACACAGTATATACCACAGTCACATATTTTTCTAGTATTCGACTATCAATTTCACAGAAGTGATCATATTTCGGAATACTTGTAGGTGTTGGCACAGATAAAAAAGGAACTTTGTATGAGATAGCCCGGACAAAATCCTTGTATGTGAAAAAAGTAAACCACAGCTTTTAAGAATTTGTTCTAAATGAACACAGGCTGTTGTGATGTCGCTGTGTGCGACCACATTGTGACTGCAGAGAGGAAGGTCTTGCTCCGCTTCCTCTTCCTTGCTTTTGACCAGGGGTCTTTGTATATTGTTGTTTAATAAATACTTTTTTGTATGAAACAAATACAACAGCAAATCATACGTTAGAAAATATGATTGGTGGTTGGGCCTTTGAAGTTTAAAGTGCCAGGCTTACGGGCTGGGCTGCCGGAGTTTAAAGTTTTTCTGCTAGATTTCCCTAAAACATAACTTGTCAACAGCATGTTTAAAAGATTTAATAAACCTCTTATGCCATTTATTATGATTCAGTATTTAATTTCAAGATATGAACAGAATCACTTAAAAGTGACAATTCCTTCTTATAGCTGGTACGGTACACAATTTTTTAGAGCTAAATCATCACAGTTAGAGAACAGGAAACTTTATTTTGTATCATTTCAATACTTAGCCTCGTTCCCCACTGGCAAAATCTCGCCAGCTGCAGCTTAAGTCTTCATTTTCGGAGGACCAATAATTTCTTACAGCGCAGAGTAGTATTTCGTAATCTTGTCCGGGTCATACTTCTTTTATAATGTTCTTAATTATTTATCTGTAATCAAAGAACAACACTATCCTATAAGGATTTTTTCTATAATATCCAAAATTCTGGTGCCTCCCTCCGACAATGTCAAGGTTTGCTCGCTTAATTCTTTGCTTGCTGACATTAGAATAAGTACCTACTTAATTTCACCTACTTGAAGATGAGTATATATCAAGAGACGGCCTAGTAGTACGGCATACCACATGATTAACTCATTTGGTTAAGAGCGGTGTCTAGTCGAACACGCCACAAAACCCAGTAGGTAAGTTTATCTAGCAAGACTTGTAGGTGGCTTATAATGCACCCTATTATCAGGTAGGACATGAGCAATGTCTCAGTGCTGTTGGCAAGGAATATGTGACAATATCCCCTGGCTACTGGCAGTGAACGCACCTAGTGTAGTACGCCAAGGTTGCCAAGTGCGAATATCAAACAGAGATGTCTAGATTAACACTCCAAAATGATTAGCACAGCCATTTTATGCAGTTAGAAACAGAGAATAGCGCTCCAGAAGCATATGCACAGCATAACCAAGTACAGGTTAGCAACCAGTTGGCTAGTTATAACACTCCAACGCACAGCACTAACACCAGATAGAAATAACATAAACAAATCATATTTTTTACCTGATTATAATTAATATTCCTTTTCGGAATATTATGTGTATTAAATAATTAACCGAATGCTGCCACTATTGGAGAGCGAGGCTTACATCTGGATACCGAGCGACATCTACTTCTCGACGCCGTTGGCGGAGATAGGGATCTAGATGATGCGGAATTGCAGACATAGAATAGGTTCATGATCATGATCCCATCGATCGGTATGTAACGCGTCTAACGGGCCTATACCAATGGAAGGACGCCGCATTTGGATTTGAACGCGTATGCTCTTGAATCTTCTCCAATCTTCTTATTTTTTCTTCTATTCCGCAACATAGATCATTTAGGTATACTATTTTATTTTCTTCTTTACATATTTCGTCCTTTATTTTAATAAAAACACTTTTTTATTTTAATAGGACGTAATGGCCGCGGCTGATGAAAAACGTCAATGAGGGCGACAGAAGCGGCGCGCGCGCGGGGGCGCGACTATGCGTTCAGAAATCTGATACAAAATTTTGAATTCTCGTTGAGAAATTTTAACTTTTTACTCTGAATACTTAACATGGCCAGAGGCTTATGATTGCGCCTACTACAAGTTATTTATCATTGAAGAAGTTTGTGCAGCGTAATAATAATAGGAAATATAACGCAAAACTCTGCGTAGAGGGCGCCACTAATATAAACTAGGGCCTATCGCGAAACACGAAAATCTAAAATTCGTTATCTGCCTCTATCACTCTTGCATATTTGAGCGATAGAGTGGCGGACAAGCGGATAATTTCGCGTTAGGCGCATAGAAAACGAAGCGCCGGAACGGAAGCTCCGGCCCGGAAACGGCCCGGTCTAACGTGAGTCATCCTTTAAGCACGCAAGTAAGGACGCACAAGGAATTTCGTACATTGCCCATGGTGTCGGCGGTCAATGCCTGCGAGCGAGACATCAATATATATACTGTGTGTTACTGACTATGGGGCTTTAAATCCAGGGCTCGATTCTACTCGCTAAACTGAGCTACTTTTACTATGGCACCAACCCCGAAATCCCGAAAAAAATTTTTACTTTTACATTAGTGATGTAGGTACCGACTATTGATTTGGCCGACTAGCCGACTAATCGGCGCTCGAATGGCCGATTAGTCGGCCGACTAGTCGGCTAGTCGGCCAGATCATTAGTTTCGTATAAGTTCAGGTGAAAAGCAATAGTTTTGCTCCTTTGGTTGTGCTATTCATCATAATTTAGCTTGGCTAAAAGCTGTTCTCTACAGTTTCAAAGACCTATCACAAGAATCCTCGTTCAATTTCTGTCTTTAGTTCTTTTATTTTGCGATCCTGAGCAGACCGTCAGTACAGCTGCTTGTAGGAGGTATTTCCAAGGCTCTATTTCCCGTACGTAGTCGCCAGTTAAGAACCTATCCCCTGTGGTCAGCGTCTTTACGTGCAACGTGCCCTGACTAAGTCTCTAAATTTTGCAATAACATTAATAGTTCCTCATGGCTCCACCATTTAAAAAAAAACGAAAACTGAATAATAATAAAAAAATTTAACTATCGAACTTGCGCATGAAATTACACGAGAATCAGTCGAGATCGACCTGGGGCCCGATTTTTGAAATTCGATCGCTCGATTTCGTCACTCGAAAATCGGTGGAAAACGGCGAAATGCTAATTTTTGAAATACGAGCGATAGAAATTTGGAATCGAGTGGTATTGACCACTCGTTTTCAATTCTATTAGTAGAATTTAAATGCCTAAGTAGTGGAGATATTATTGAACGAAATACACGAAATCGAGCGGTCGAATTTCAAAAATCGGCCCCCTGTAGAGGAAAACACCAGCCCACCAAGATATGATAACGATCAAACGGTCAATTATATGAACAAAAGTTTTCGTATGCACCATGAATAGGTATTTTAGTAAAATAAACATAAAACATATGGTAAATATTGACTGTTGATTTCTTTTTTTTCTGTTTTTCTTTCACTAATAAAGTGCCGGGCCATTTTTGCCGACTAATCGCCGACTACAAATGTGGCCGGATAGTCGGCTTTCCCGACTAGTCGGCGACTAGTCGGTACATCCCTATTTTACATACATTTTGGCTGATCAGATGTCGACGTTTTCTATGGAAAAGCCAAAAAAATTTCCCCGATTTTAGGGTTGGTCCCATAGTAAAAGTAGCTCAGTAAGAGTAAAATCAAGCCCTGGATTTAAAGCCCCATGGTCAGACACACCATGTATATGCGCGTGCGATAGAGATATGTAGGAACTTCTGCTTAGCGTTAGCGTCCTGCTTTTTAGAGTTACCCAAAGGGTAAAAACGGGACCCTATTACTAAGACTCCGCTGTCCGTCTGTCTGTCACCAGGCTGTATCTCATGAACCGTGATAGCTAGACAGTTGAAATTTTCACAGATGATGTATTTCTGTTGCCGCTATAACAACAAATACTAAAATAAATTAAATATTTAAGTGGGGCTCCCATAGATTGTTCTACGTGATTTTTTTGAAGTTTTTTTTTGCGTAATGGTACGGAACCCTTCGTGCGCGAGTCCGACTCGCACTTGGCCGGTTTTTATTTTAAATACATAAATAAAAATATGTACTTACGCTTCACCAGTCGCTGCATTGATTTCAACCACGCGCGTGTTCAATGTTTCCATCACCTCTTGGTACAGCATTTCTTTCATTGTCGCTTTGTCTCCTGAAATGTCACAATGCATTTAGCCATATATATCTAATTTATTTATTTAGGGCTGATTTAGACGGCGCGAAAACTCGCATGCGATTTTAGTTACATTGCGGGCTGTTGGTTACGTCCAATTCAACCGCCCGATCAAAAGCCGCAATGTAATGAAACTCGCATGCGATTTCTCGCACCGTCTAAATGAGCCCTTATTTGTAAGCCTGCTAGGCAAAGGCCTCTTCTCTCTTTCTTTCACGCGTCTCGTTCTGTGGCAATATTAGGCCAATCTGTCCGAAAAACGTCAAGATCGTGCCGCCATCTCCGCCGCCGCCGCACTATGTTTGGTGTCCACCCGGTAGTTTTCTTGGCCCACAAGTCGTTTGGCATACGGCAGATGTGTCCGGCTCATTTAGTATTGTATTCTATTCAGTATTGTTTTTAAAGGTTAGTTCCCGATTCGCCGGATTCTCTTACACTCAGATTGTGACTTCTTTTAATAAATCCGACGAAACAAGAATCCGACAAATCTGGAACTAACCATTGTAAAACTACAAACCGGAGGCAATGGTGAATAGATTCATCGGACGAGCAGAGTTTCAGTTAAGGGGCCCACTGATTAACAGTCCGCCGGACGGTATCGGCCTGTCAGTTGTTCGGAACTGTCAAAATGTTCTAACTGACAGGCCGATATCGTCCGGCGGACTGTTAATCAGTGGGCCCCTTTAAAAAGCTAAGGCTATATTTATGTATATTTACCCGTCTTCGATGACCCCGCGTTGACATTCTTTCTTATCCAGCTCTGTACGCTAGCCACACTTTCACTAATTTCTGACGGAGCCACAGTAGACCTAAGAGTCTTCTTATTAGATATATTGCTGGTTTGAGGGGTCTCAGCTGATTTGGCCACAGTTTCTTGACTGCTTACACCTTGGTCATGTAATTCTTTTGCCAAAGTCTCGACACTATTTGATATAGATTTCTCTATATTTGAACAAGATTTAATTGTTCTTACGGAAGATTGTCTTCTGCTTCTGACTGTTCTTCTGATTCTAGTGTCTCTAATTTCAGTTTCGTTCGTAAGATCTAGAATTTCGAAATTTAATTTCACTGGGGAAATTGTTTTTTCAAAGTTTTCGCATGTAAAACAGGGTATTGATACAGATTTGCGTCTTTCTAGGGTTTTTCTAGGGATTATCTCAGGTTCTATTTCGACAACATCTTTCGTTTCTGGCAAAGGTAGCCATTTGTTAATTTCGTCAGAAGAAATCCTATTTAGTAGGACTACAGGTGATGATTCTGTGGTGCTTGTGCTTGATTTTTGTGTACGGGTGGGAGTTACTATTTTTTCTATCTCCTCAGAAGACATTCTAGTCAAAACTACCCTTGAATCACTGACTTTTGACTTTGGTGTAACGGGATTCACTTGTGAATCAATGTCTTCAGATGATATTCTTTCCAATACAACTCTTGGGTTACTTTTATCAGACCCGATATAAGATGAAGTAACGCTTGACTTCCTATTTAAGTTGGATATTTTTTTGGCGCATATATTCGACCGCGCACTATCTTTTGTGGACATTCTAGTAATAGGTATGATGGGAGAAGTCCTTTTTACAGTTTTACTATTTATTATCTGATTCCTCATTTTAACCAGGAAATCCGTTATGGATTTCCTCTTGCCCTCAACATCTACATCTCTGTGTTGGAAACTCTCGTCCAGTGCGTCCAAATTTGGTGGAGGTTCATCAAGGTCGTTATGGCCAGTAATGGGAGATCGACCGCCTGTTTCTATTGATTTCTCCGAATCTACATCTGGTATATCCACAGCTTGTAAATTATCAGCGGCGACTGCGTTGTCATTAGAGTTGTCCAGGTCAATTGTCACATTTTGATTATGACAGGTTTTATTTAATAAATCAACTTCTATTCTATCATTATCTTCGTTAAGCAACAAGTTTTGAGTTGCACAGCTCGTATTCAAGTCGTCCACGTCTGTGTATATCTTTTTGAGTTTCTGAAGCAAATTAGCATCTAAGGAAGAAGTAATTTCATCTTTTCGTGGTTCTGTTTCTACGACAAGTCCAGGTAGAGGGCTTACTGTTGTACTTTCTCTTTCCGTTGGTACATTTTTAATTATTGTCTTGCTCCTCTTGGTTATAGTTGGCTTTGTGAGTTTTACGCATCTCTTTTTGAAGCTCTTGTCAGTCTTAATTTTGATTATTTCCGGTTTATTAGGTGTTTGGGGTTTCCTTTCCGACACTATCGACTCATCATGTGAATCATCAGCAATTGTTTCCTTGCTCATCTCGTTTATCTTTGCGAGGTATTCGCATCTCTTTTTGAAGCTCTTGTCAGTCGTCAGTCTGTTTATTTCCGGTTTATTAGGTGTTTGGGGTTTCCTTCCCGACACTATCGACTCATCATGTGAATCATCAGCAATTATTTCCTTGCTCCTCTTGGTTATCTTTGCGAGGTTTTCGCATCTCTTTTTGAAGCTCTTGTCAGTCTTCATTTTGATTGTTTCCGGTTTATTAGGTGTTTGGGGTTTCCTTCCCGACACTATCGACTCATCATGTGAATCATCAGCAATTATTTCTTTGCTTCTCTTGGTTATCTTTTCGAGGTTTTCGCATTTCTTTTTCAAGCATTTCTTGGTCTTAATTTTGATTATTTCCTGTTTATTAGGTGTTTGAGGTTTACTTCTCGACACTATGGGCTCATCATGTATATCACCTGTAGGTATGGTTTCTAGCACAGGTACATTTACCGAAGGTTGAGGTTCTTCGGGTACATTCATTTCGTCCTTTTCTTGGACGAAGGAGGTTTCTAACACTTCAGGTTGATCAGTTCTCATTCTTTCATCAATCAAATCAGTCCTCTGTATTATTTTAGCTTTACGGCTTCTGGTTCTTGTTTGTTTAACCGCTTTGGGTTTCACGACCCTCTGGCACTCATCTTCCGATGAATAGAACGAAGTATAATCAACTGGCTTCACCGATCTCCTACGTTTAGTTACGGACTCTAGACTGGACGAACTAATACGTTCTTGGACTTGGATCTTTTTCTTCTGAAAAACTTCATCGTCGCTTTCACTCGACATGTTATAAAGATCTTTGTCACTTTTCTTATTGACGAGCGTTATTTTTTCGTTATTTACAACATTATCTTTGATTTTATCGAATATATCGTTCATTTCCTTGGTTTTAGGCGAAATAACAGGTTGGGTACTCGCTCTCCTCCTAGGAAGTCTTATGCGAGATTTGCGGGCATTCTCCAATTCCTTGTAGCAAGCCGCTATTGGAGATTCAGTGGAACTTGATGGTCTTGGCTCTTTTCTGGATCTAGGCATATCATTGTTTTCATTATCGTCGTCCTTGGGTGAATAAAGCTTGCGCTTTTTTCGAATTGATTGTTTTATGGTATTAGTTGGGGATTTAGCATTTTCTTTAGAGTCTCCATCTTCTTCGATATTTGGAAGCTTCACACTGTTAGCCTTTTTTCCCCGAGAAGTGTTCTTTTTTGGAGCTTGTTTTTTAGGCTTATATTTCAGGGTGACATTTTGAACACCGTCAGTATCGAGTTCGTTTGTTATGTTTTTGGGTGATTTTAATGTATCTTTATTCATTTTCAGTATTTTATCCGTATTTTTCGTGTTATCAATATTCTGTACAGCTCTCAAAGTATCAATTTGTTGCTGCTGATCTACCAGTAGATCAACACATGTCTCGAGATCATAACACACCTTATCTAACATGTCATTAACGCAATTGACAATATCTGTTTCAACAGCTAAATTGAGCTCATTATCTTCTTCCTCTATTTCTCTGCCGTCGATTATATAGCAATCATCATCGATATCTTCTTCCAGAGAAAGACTTTCACTGATTCTCTTAATTGTAGCAGGACTTATTAATTCAACACAATTTGTGTAAAAGTCTGTGTCAACTGCATTCTCATTTAAAGTTTCATTTTCATCATTATTATTCTTATTGTTACTTTTAGTTCGGCCTCTTTTTCTCCAATCATAGTCATAACCTGGGGTAACATCGACGGCGTCAGAGTCATCGGTGGCATATCTGATCTCTTCAATATCTTTAGGTTTGCGTTTTAAGCCTAACTTTTTGCGTTGCGCTGTTTCTGCAAGTGGTGTGTTTTCAACGATGTCGCTATCTTGTGTTACTTTACCCGATATGATACCACTATCTTTGTCTTGTCCGTGGTTTAGCGCCTCTTCTACCAACAAAGTAACAATATCTATTTCGGGGTTCTTATTGTGTAGTTCTTCGAATGCCTCGATGATAGCTGATTGGCCAGTACTGGCAGTAGCATCTAGAGCCGCAGCCACGTTTAAGCTAGCTGAATGTTCTTCGACAATAGTCGGAATCCAACGGGTTTTATTTTTCACTTTTTGAGCCTCGCTGTCGCTATGATATTGCTTTCTACGCGCCACCCCGCAGCGTAGACGTGTTGGTTCGCTGTTGCTTAAACGTTCGTATTCTTCTTCTATGAGTATAGGTAGCCCGGGGCTGGCGGCGATTTTTGGGAAATGTACTCTAGTGAAATTTACTGGAGTTAATGTGGTTAATTTATCGCGAAGCTGGAATAGAAAATCAGCAGGTAAAATTTGTACTGCCCCCCATAAGAGGCACAAAAGGCTATAGGGGGGGGGGGGGGATATTTAAGCTTTACAACGGGGGGGGGTATATATTTAAGCTTTACAATTAATTGTAAAGCCAAATTATTGCCTCATTTTCATGAATAATTTTAAAATGGGACTTATTCGCTTGCACATATTTTATATAAAACTGCTGCCTGGGAAAATAAAAGTAAGTGCACGCAATTAAGTCCCGTTACAGTGTTAAAATTATGAATTTGCCTTAATAATCCTGTAACTTTGTAAATTATATGAAAATGATATATAACTTGCCCTAGTTGCTTAGAGCAGGAAGAAATATAGCATAGATTGGACCTGGGGATCCGACCCTTGCCCCTCCCTTTTTCGGGGGTAGGCAAGGTACGATCTCGAGCCACCGGGCCTTATCAGCTTTGTTTGACCTTAGGAACAATCATACCAAGCTGAGACCTCTGAGACAAAAGTGCATACTCACTGCACTCACTTCCTACGAACACGATTAAAAAAATATATAAATCTTGAAAGGTTTTATCTCGGAAACTACTAGATCTACAGAGACAATTCTAGTCTCGTATTATAGCGAATTTAGTCTACTTTAAAAACGTCTTCAGAAGGTACTATCAAAAACTAGTCCTTTAGGGTTATAATCGCAGAAATCAATAAAAAATGCGATTTTCGCGGTTTATTCGATTTTTGACAAAGTTGCGTTCGGCGCTCGAGGTCTCAAACTTGCATTATTCATTGGGCCAACATCATGAACAAGTCTGCAAAAAATCAGAACCACCGGATTTAACGCAAACGCTAAATGTATAAAATTACTGTATTATATGCCTTGTTTTGAAAAGCAAACCTGCTAGTGAGACAGAAAGCGTTTCGTTGTCGTACTTGGGGCTTGTGCACAAATCACGCGAGGTTCGATAGGGGGAGGGGGTCACGAAAAAATCACGATAGATCACGTTGAGGGAGGGGGGTATAAGGAAACCTCACGTGTATTTTTCTACGAAGCTAAGAAAAAAAACCTACCACATGAGTAAATACTTATTCTCGGTTTCGTTAAACATAAATCTTCACTCTGCACTTCAAAATAGCGAGTCTATTTAACTAAAATAGAAAAATAAACACGATTTTCTATCGATATCGATAGGAGGAGGGGGTCACGAAAAAATCACGATAGATCACGTTGAGGGAGGGGGGTATAAGGAAACCTCACGTGTATTTTTGAACGAAGCTAAGAAAAAAAACCTACCACATGAGTAAATACTTATTCTCGGTTTCGTTAAACATAAATCTTCACTCTGCACTTCAAAATAGCGAGTCTATTTAACTAAAATAGAAAAATAAACAAGATTTTCTATATACAATACTGTTTATCTTAAAATTAGGTCGAATGAAAAAAATTCAAAAAAATACACGCGAAGTTGTGTGGGGGGAGGGGGGGTCAAAAAGTAGCCGAAAATACCTCGCGTGATTTGTGCACAACCCCTTGTCGTAGCGTGCGCTTGTCATCTTGGCTAGGCAGGACCCCTGTTAATATTTCTATCACACGCGCGTAATTATATTGCACTCCAGCCATGATGCCGGCCGTCAATGACAATGTGCGAGCGAGACAGCTATGTAATTATGCGCGTGTGAAGAAGATAGGAACAGGCGGGTCAACGTACAATATTCTTCGTGCTTAACCCCCTTACTTTATAACCTATGCTACTCTTACCTTTGCGAGCGACGAGGTGGAGGCACTGGAGGGCGAGTTACAACTCAACAGAGACTGGAAGGTCGATCGTGTGGCGAAGCCTGTAAGAGACATAATAGGGTATTTGACAATTTTTATAAAATGCAACTTAAAAAAAATCTAAATTATTTTATAAAAACAAACATGTATGATGCAGGCGATGGAGACACCCGGTAACCAAATAAATGCCTGTGTTGGGAGGCACCGCTCTTCCCTAGGTTTATGAGGTTAACAATCATACTTGTGTACCTAAAGCTTTTTAGAGCATTTTAGAAGATTTATGTTTAACGAAACCGAGAAAAAGTTTCTACTCATGTGGTAGGTTTTTTTTCTTAGTTTCGTTCACTGTAGAAAAATACACGTGAGGTTTCCTTATACCCCCCTCCCCCAGCGTGATCTATCGTGATTTTTTCTTGACCCCCCTCCCCCTATCGAACCTCGCGTGATTTGTGCACAAGCCCTTTAAACAAAATAATCATATTTATGAATGGTATCAATTGATCAGGTTAGTTTTGAGGATCAAATGTCTGTATGGGACCCATTGTCTTAAAGCAATACAAAAGTCACAAATGATGGTCAAAGTCTGGCACCCGCACTTTACTGACGAAACGCTTCTAACAAAATGGCAATACATCGTGACGTCACCATGTAACGTTTGAGGCCGTTTCGATATATGGAAAACAAGGAAATTGCGATTTTGTCGGTGAAATATTGCGTTAATGTATATTGTTGGTATACAATATTTTTTTTAATAAAATGTAAGGAATCGAATGCTACCATTGTTGTTTTCCTATTTGTAAGTTAATTTTTTTTTTTAAACTTTGAGATCTTGTATTTTTTTATTATTCCAAATATTCCAATATATATTTTAAGCTTCAATTTATTGTGATAATTTGCTAATTTTCTATATTTTTAACTAGATTTAATTATACAATTCAACATGTGTCAACAACCCTATTGGGTCATATTTAGACCTCGGATTCTAGGGGGCATAATTTATAGACAGGTAGGTTTAGAGCGCACTGCGATTAATTTCTTGCGGTTTTAGTCTTGCAAGTGCGTGCGCTTATGAAGCATGGCAAACGTTACACCAGGGGTCTCCAACCCCGGCCCGCGACGCGTTCCAATCCGGCCCGCCGACACCTAAAGCGAGTGCCCACTGTCCGGCCCGCGGGAGCCAGGCTGCAGGGGTTCAGCATTCATTGAGAGTGGAACTGTTCCTATCAGCAGCAACCAGGCACCCTCCCCCGGCGCAAAAACCGACGGTGGCCCGCGCGAAAGTTTCTGAGGCGCAATATGGCCCTCAGGTGAAAAAGTTTGGAGACCCCTGCGTTACACTTTATGCGGTTCTGAAACCGCAAGAAATTAATCGCATACATGAAGCTCATTGTACTTTTTATTATATTTTCAAATAGTTAAATAATTTTTACCTGCTCTAGAACATCCCGGTACAGGAAGACTCCGTTCTTGCTCCTGGACCTGGACATTTTAATGGTAAGTTAATTATATCACAATGACATTGACATATCCACGATTTTTTAAACTACCCTCAATAAAATAAAACTATTGAAATGGATTATATCGCGTATATTGAATTAATACCATGGTATAATAATATACTCCGCCTGGTACTCCATTCCCGTCTTTTCTAGGTCACCTAACTGACACGGGCCTACGTCATCATGCGACAGCGCTATATGATAATATGCGATAGCGCTATATATAGCGGCCATGTTGTTGTGACGTAGGCCCGTGTCACTCTGGGAATGGAAGACCATGTTTTATTAGACTATGATTCATACTACATCCCGACGTTTCCAACCCTTTACAGTTTACAGCGTTCGTGGTCAACGGGTGACTGAAGAAAAACTACACTGTGCAAAAACTACCCACTTACAAAATAATGAACCGTCATAAACTATAAATTTTAAGGCCAGTTATACTATATATTACATGCATAATTGGTTCATAAGGCTAGTTCTACATTACAACAATTTCCAAGTTAAGATAAATATACGCGATAAGTCCCTCAATACACGCATTTATCGATCGTGTTATATTATAGATAAGTTATTACACTCTCTCTTGATAAGGAAAGGGGACGACCTGTTCTCCATACAAACGTAGTCCCCATTTTCCTCTCTGGATATTGACATTATGGAATAATTTTGATAAAAATTGATGTCTGTTAACCTTTTGGACGCCAATGACCGATATATCCGCACCGCAGGTCCAACGCCAAAAAACCGATTAATCGGTCACAGACCACAGAGCAACATAGACCTACGTGTATATGCTGAAAGTTCAATTTCAGTTTTGACACTTCGGTGACGTGGCGTCCGAGTGACAGCTTTTGTGTTTGACACGGCGTCGAAAAGGTTAACTACTTACCCCCTTATTCATAAGATAGATAGATAGATAGATAAACGTTTACTTTCCGACGTATTGGTATGATGGAAAGGGACAAAGGATTATTATCGGCTTGTCAACTTTAGTAAACGTTTATGAATAAGGGGGTTAATAGTTAAGCCCCTTCGTTTGATTTTATTCGATTTGGTTGATTATTATATCAATAAGTAGCAAAAAACAAATAACATACAAAAATATTAAAAGCTCCTAACTCTTATAATAATTAATAAATCAAAAAAATAAATAAACGTAGGTAGCTTTAAACTTTTCGAAGCCGTGTCAAACACAAAAACTGGTGCTCGGACGCCACGTCACCGAAGTGCCAAAACTGAAATTGAACTTTATGCATATGCACGTAGGTCTATGTTGCTCTGTGGTATGTGACCGATTAATCAGTCTTTGGCGTTGGACCTGCGGTGCGGATATATCGGTAATTGGCGTCCAAAAGGTTAGTAAATAAACATTAAATTGTGTAAAAATTTACATACAATTGTGTATTCTATAATTGTCAATACCTATGTAGGAAAATGCGGACGTTTGTATGGAACGGTCGGTCGTCCGCTATCGTCTTAACTTTTATGCAAAAGAAAATTTGCGCCTCAAAGCTTTTTATTTTATATATAACTAGGGGTTGTATTGGTACAAGCTTTTATCGCTGACTGTACTTTTCTTTCCACAGACAACTAATACTCATCGAGACAATTCTAAAAACCCCAAACACAATTAGGTTTCGTTGCTTTATCACAGAGTTCCTGTGCCCATCTCCTGTATCCATCATCAGATTGATCAGATCAATTCGATAGTACCATAATATTGCATTGTTACCCAAATTACATATGTAGGTATGCAAATTTTCAGCTTCATTGGAAGTGGGTCAAATTTAACTTGCAAGATTTGGCCCTTACAAACATACATACATAGGTAATAGGTGCATTGCAAGTTAATAAAAGCTTGTAAACACCCATTAGGGGCATATATGACCAAGTGTCAAAATGTCCAGGGTCACACTGCCAATAAGTCCGTATGTCGTATTGCCAAAAATTCCAGGTGTCGTTGTCCTTCTGTCATTTAGTCATATCTACTGTTAAAATGTCACACTGCCAGGAAGTTCGAATGTTATAATCCACTATAGTGTAAACAACGTTATTTACGGTATTTGACGTCTGTCACTCACTACAGCAACACTACGTAAAATGTCTTGCACATTGAAATCACAAAGGAAAACAACTGCACTGCGAACGTTTACGTTCTACGTCTTTTTTTTTTTAATTTTAGTGTTGTCCGGACACCACCGTTATGAATCGGTAGTCGTCTAAGTAAATCGATATGAATATTTCATTTTAGGTCGCAACAAAGCATTATTAAATTTATTATATTTACTTTCGAATAGATAGTGTATCGATTTCTGAACGATCCGGTATTGACGTTTGAAAGTAAAGTTTTTGTATTGGTGCAGTTCGTCGTAGTTATATTATAGAAAGCTATAAATGTTTTGTTCTGTTTGTTTGTTTTGTTCGAAATAAAAATATTTCATTTCATTTCATTTCATATGTGTCTGTCCCACTACTGGGCAAAAGCCTCCTCTCTCCCTTATCCGAATTATCTATTAATAAATTTAAGAATTATGTAAAGCGCAAACTTATTTCAGGGGCCCACTGATTAACAATCCGCAGGACGGTATCGGCCTGTCAGTTGTTAGGAACTGTCAAAATTTTGTTCTAACTGACAGGCCCGACTAAAGCTTATTATACCACACAAGATTACATAATAATACAACGTGGGATTAATTGTTATTCGAAATGATTATTTATTTATTAGGTATATTTGATTATTGATGAGGAAATGGATATTCCGATAGTTTCAATTTTGACGATAGGTGCGACCTACTAGGTCGATGTATTAAATGCATTTACCTTGCGGGAAAAACATATAATTTTAGCTTTATTTAAATCTCAAATAAAAAATCATTATACGTCACAATTCGATACCTCAGTCTATGTGCCATCCAATCGTAATCGCTTGCTGTGACAATCGATTTGCGTTAGTTACATCTCTATATACGTCAGTCATAATGTGTCAAATACCGTAAATAAAGTTGTTTACACTATAGTGACAGAATGCCCAGACGTAAAAAACATCCCCACATTACGTGAATCTAGCGGAGACACTAATTTTATTTTACGACTTTGTCGGCGTGAGTAATATTAATACAGTAATTTTATACATTTCGCGTTTGCGTTAAATCCGGTAGTTCTGATTTTTTGCAGACGTGTTTATGATGTTGGCCCAATGAATAAACAAATTTGTGACTTCGAGCGCCGAACGCAACTTTGTCAAATATCGAAAAACCCGCGAAAATTTCGGTTTTCTAATAGATTTGGGCGATTATAACCCTAAAGGACTAGTTTTTGATAATGCCTTCTCAGGACGTTTTTAAAGTGGACTAAATTTGCTACAATACGAGACTAGAATTGTCTCTGTACATCTAGTAGTTTCCGAAATAAAACCTTTCAAAATTTATAATTTTTTGACATTGTATTCGTAGGGTAAGTAAGTGCAGTGAGTATGCACTTTTGTCTCAGGCGATGCAGCTTGGCACGATTGTTCCTAAGGTCAAACAAAGTTGATTTGGCCAGGTAGCTTGAGATCGTACCGTGCCTACCCCCCAAAAAGGGAGGGGCAAGGGTCGGATCACCAGGTCCAATCTATGCTATATTTCTTCCTGCTCTTAGCAACTAGGGCAAGTAATATATCATTTTCATATAATTTAGGGATTCCTTATTTTATAAAGTATCACTTCAAAGCAGGCATTTATTTGGAAAAATATGTAGCGGATTGAGTGACGATTTCCATAGAAATGTAATTATGGCCAAAGTCAAAGGTTAAAAATATAAAAAAAAACACTTAACTTGGCGTTTTAAAAGTATGAATATAATGTGCTCGTCCTTAAATTATATAAAATGATATATAACTTGCCCTAGTTGCTAAGAGCAGGAAGAAATAGATCATAGATTGCACCTGGGGAGCCGACCATTCCCCCCCCCCCTTTTTTTGGGGGGTAGGCACGGTACGATCTAGTGTCTACCGGCTCAAATCAGCTTTGTTTGACCTTAGAAACAATTGTGCCAAGCGGCATCGCCTGAGACAAAAGTGCATACTCACTGCACTTACTTAGCCTACGAATACAAGTTCGAAAAAAATTATAAACTTTGAAAGGCTTTATCTCGGAAACTATTAAATGTACAGAGACACTCGTACTGTAGCCAATCTAGTCCACTTTTAAAACGCCCTGAGAAGGCACTATCAAAAACTAGTCCTTTAGGGTTATAATCGCCCAAATCTAAAAGAACACCGAAATTTTCGCGGGTTTTTCGATAATTGGCAAAGTTGCGTTCGGCGCTCGAAGTCACAAACTTGTATTATTCATTGGGCCAACATCATAAATAAGTCTGCAAAAATTCAGAACTACCGGATTTAACGCAAAAGAGCCAGGTTACAAAATTCGACAAAGTTACTGGATTATATGTACTACACGACATTATAGATCTTTACTTTGTTACCTATGCTACTCTTACCTTTGCGAGCGACGTGGTGGAGGCACTGGAGGGCGAATTACACCTCAACGCAGACTGGAAGGTCGATCGTGTGGCGAAGCCTGTAGAGAGACATAATAGGGGGTACTACTACAATGTTCTGCCGCCAGAGTGCAGCACTAAGCTAGCTAGTAAACCATAGAGTAACTTAAACATACTGTTTTTTAAACTGTTTTTTGACAAGTTTTCACAGACAATAAAATATGACATTGATGCATCAAGGCGGTATGTTAACAAGGGCCGGCGAGAAACTTGAAAATCGAAATTTAGTTATCTGCCTCTTTATCACTCGAATATGCAAGAGTGATAGAGAGGTTACATAACGAAATTTTGATTTTATTGTTTCGCGGTAGACCCCCAGATTGTAATGGATTGTGGTAATATTCCCTATAGGGCCATATTTAGACCTCGGATTCTAGGGGGCATAATTTATAGACAGGTAGGTTTAGAACGCACTGCGATTAATTTCTTGCGGTTTTAGTCTTGCCAGTGCGTGCGCTTATGAAGCATGCCATACGTTACAGTTACACTTTTTGCGGTTCTGAAACCGCAGGAAATTAATCGCATGCATGAATACATACAATTAGCTATTGTAGGTACTTTTTATTATATTTTCAAATAGTTAAATTATTTTTACCTGCTCTAGACCATCCCGGTATAGGAAGACTCCGTTCTTGTTCCTGGAAATTTAAATGGTTAATTGACCGTAGTTATGCAGAAAACAACCAACTCAATTTTTTTATCAATGCAGAAAGCGACCAAAGCTACTGAGTTAGGGTGTAAGTCACTTTGACAAAAATAAAAAGTTGGTCGCCTTCTACAGCACTACGGTCAATTGTATCACAATGACATTGCCATATTCACGATTTTTTAAAACTACCCTCAATAAAATAAAACTATTGAAACGGATTATATCGCGTATATTGAATTCATACTACATCCCGACTTTTCGAACCCTTTACAGCAGCGGTCGGCAACAGGCGGCCCGCGAACCTCTCACTTGCGGCCCGCGAGCCCCCCTGGCTATTTTGTATGTAATATTGTCAATCAACATCATCATCATCATCATCATCATCATCAGGCTATAGTAGTCCACTGCTGGACATAGCCCTCCCCTAAAGAGCGCCATAGCGCCCTGTCCTCAGCTTGCCGCATCCAGCATCTGCCTGCAGTCTTTCGCAGATCGTCTTAGGCTGCCATTCAATATTGTCAAACAACAATGTCTAATAAAGTCACACATATTAACAGAGTGCGGATTAGGTACTTACAAAGCCGATGGAGACGCGGCGGCGGCGGGAGCTGGCTCGGCGATTGTCTTGTGAGCCTCCAGGTTGTTGAGACACCTCTATAATGTCTTCTCGATCCCTAGAGAACAAACATTTTCTTTAAATTTAAGCAGATAGTGATAATCTGTTTTATATTTATATTGCTTGTAGCAGTTGTAGCAATAAGAGCCCATCAACGTGCACACTAGCGCCACAGCTAAATAATCGTAATTATTTAAATTTAACGAAAGATATTGAAAAAAAAGGGGCCGCTACGTACTGTATTTAGTATTTAAGTACCTTTTGAATACATCAGACTAGTTTTTATGTTGTGGAATCTATGCGTCGAAAGTTAAAACCGCAGTTTTTGTTTTAAGTTCCTAGATCGACGAAACCAGCAACATAAAAACTATTAGTTTGCTCTATTCAAAAGGTACTTAAATACACAATACAGTACGTAGCGGCTAGCGGCCCCCTTTTTTCAATATCTTTCGTTAAATTTAAATAATCACGATTATTTAGCTGTGGCGCTAGTATGCACGTTGATGGGCTCGCGAACGATGCTATTTAAGAAGTGTAACACTTCTACGGTAGATGTCGCTAGGGTCCCCTTGACCCATAATATGGTGGAAAAATTTGCTGGCTATGGTATTGGTGGCTCAGATGGCAGAACGCTGGAGTATAGATCCAGAGGCCGTGAGTTCAAGTCTCACCCAAGACAGTTATTTTTCCACTTTTTAGCTAGCGCATGCCTGACATTTTTGAACGTATGGAAAAAGCAAAAAGCTGATCTCTATTAAACATCGGTTGAAAGATTCTTTATTCTCATAACATGAATCGGTGCTGTGGTCTCAAGTGGAAGCGCTCAGCGGTGATCCATGAATGGACGCTAATGTAATTTAATTTAATTTAAAATGTACCTAATTTAATTTGCAATTTAATTTTGTTTAGCTTAATTTCATTTATATTTTTATTATAAACCTTCTAACCTTAGTTATAAGTAAAACATAAAATATGTAATTAACAATATACTGTTGATCGTGGATATCTAAATAAAGAACTTTATTATTATTATTATAACAATTTGTACAATTCGCTTAAAATGTATTATTTTACACATTCAATGTCACAAAAGTGCCACACACAAATTAAACTTTAAGTAAGTATATTATGTATTTATTATTACTTTGCCGGATGGTAGATCTGTGTATGATAGACCAAGAAAAGTCTGCAGCGATTTTGATAGCCCACACAGTGCAAGTGTTATTTTAAATGTCAAACTTCTATGAAATTATGTCATGTAAATAACACTTGCACTGTGTGGGCTATCAAAATCGCTGCAGATTTTTCTTGGTCTAACTCTGGCATGATAATAGCACTTTTACTACAAAACATTGATACACCATGTAAATAGCTATGTTTAAAATTTCTAAATATATTTATTTAAAGAAATTAGGATTCCAAGAGAAGCAGTAAAATGATCCCCACACTAGGATAGGCTCAGCCTGTAACGTGGGAATCTTAGAGAAATATCGAAATGTATGTTGTTGACTGAATTACATTTAATAGCCTAGCCTAGCTTAGTCGGTAGTGACCCTGCCTATGACGCAGGAGGTCCCGGGTTCGAATGTCGGTAAGAGCATTTATTTGTGTGTTTATCACAAATATTTGTTCCTGATTTATGGATGTTTTCTATGTATGTAGGCAAGTCTCTGAATGGGGTCGACTTAACTTAGTCCGTTTTAACCCTAGCAAGACAGGTTTGCGCGTTTACCGCAAAAAAGTTAGAGTTTGTCGCGTCACCTCGTTTTGAGAGCACTCCCCTGAGTGCCGCAGCCAGTATCGGAATCCTTGGTGTCGACATTTCGAGTGAAGTCCAGTTCCGCGATCATCTAGAGGGTAAGGCTAAATTAGCCTCCAAGAAGCTTGGTGTGCTCAACAGATCGAGACGGTATTTCACACCGGCCCAGCGCCTACAGCTTTATAAGGCGCAGGTTCGCCCACACATGGAATACTGCTCTCATCTGTGGGCAGGGGCACCCCAATACCAGCTTCTCCCTGTGGACCGCATCCAACGAAGAGCGGCTCGAATTGTCGACTGCCAGCGTCTTTCGGAACGGCTTGACTCCTTGGCGCTGCGTAGAGATGTGGCCTCGCTCTGCATATTCTATCGCATGTATAACGGGGAGTGCTCCGAGGAATTGTTCGGATTAATCCCTGCCGCTTCTTTTCGCTATCGCCCTACGCGACAACATTACCATCTTCATCACTTGGATGGTTGGCAGTCCTCAACTGTGCGTTTCTCCAGGAACTTCCTGCCTCGCACAGCCAAACTGTGGAATGAACTGTCGCCAGTGGTATTTCCGGACCGATACGACCTTCAAACCTTCAAGAAAAGAGCGTACTCCCATCTTAAAGGCCGGCAACGCGCTTGCAACCCTTCTGGTGTTGCGGGTGTCCATGGGCGGCGGTAATCGCTTACCATCAGGTGATCCGTCTGCTCGTTTGCCTCCTATTTCATAAAAAAAAAAAAATGTATATAAGTATTTATATATTATGTATATCATCGTCTAGTACCCACAACACAAGCCTTATTGAGCTTACCGTGGGACTAGACTGGTCTGTGAAAATTGTCCTATTATATTTATTTATGTTGCGGCTCTTTAATTTAAGAGAATATATCTTTTTTTATTTTTCTTCATAAGTTAGGTTCTTTATAACATGAATATAAAAGTTAAATACAAAAACACATAAAAACAATAAAAAATACATATAAACACATTATAAAAAACCTAACCTAGGGTGCCGCCAGCAGCGGGGCAGGGCCCAAGCTACTGGTGGTCAGGGCTGCAGAAAGAGGAACCGGCGGACTATCCGCACCGTGTCCAAGATCACCGCCTTCTGCATCTGACCCTTAATCCAACCACCTAGTGAGAGTCTCTCAAGATGTTGGTCAAGACTCTTTGCTATTAGACCGTTCACTGAAACGACTATTGGGACAATGATCGTCGAATCAACATCCCACATGGCGGTTATCTCGTGAGCCAAGTCTAGGCACTTACTGGACTTGTCCTTCTTGGCTTTCAGAGAATATATTATTATTAAAGCTACTAAATTAATAATAATAAATTGAATAATATCCAAGATAAGACCATTGTAGACCAAAGAAGATGAAGCACAAATAAAGGCCCCACGGTAGACTTTTAGAATAAAATAACACCTAACTGATATACATAAAATCACTGAGACTTTTACCAAAAATATTTGGAAGAGTTTTGTTATAAGGATTTCCAGAATTTAAATATAATAAGTATTAATAACAGAATTGTCAGAAACAGAAATACCTACATTTGACATTACTTAGACATTTGGCAGAATAGACAGGCTTCAACTACTCTGTAAGATTATTTTACTTTATTATTTTTGAAGTAGCTTTGACATCAAAATCAACAAATAGTGTAAGATAGTACTGAAACTGATTTGAGTATCTATTGTATACATTGGCGAACTTTTGGCGAATCGATGTTTAAACGCAATTTGAATTCGTTGAAAAACTAAAGCGGGCATATATGCTGCCTATATAGCGCACTAGAACGCAGTGTATTTTACTTTAGCGCACTTAGCACTTCCTGTGCTTAACTGGCCATTTTTTTTTCTCAACAACAGGGTCGATTGTGTGACCCAACCTTTCCTGCGTCTCTTTATACTCATGAAAATTGAACATGGCATCAGCGTTATCCTGGCTGTACAACTACTCACAGAGACACCGAGACAGGCCGACAACGACAGTGTACATACGGCTCCCTTCTCGTCTCGCCCTTAGCGCTCTACAATTTGTATACAAATATAAAATTTGCTCGTTTAAGTATGGCAGAAACATTCCGTCTAAATACTGACAACCTCCATCTAAAGAATTAGACTTTTGTAACAGTTTACCGCATACAAAAACGTTACTTACATGCCAAATATTATTCTATGAGATCCCATACACGAACACCAATCTATTTATTCACTTTAATCTAACTTTTATTCGAGTTACCTCCCGCAACACACTTAAGTCAAAAAAAGTTCCCGCGAAGGACGAAGGGGAAAAAAAAACAAATGATAAATAGACGCTCTCTATCTTGCCATACTAAAAAATACAAACGGTTCGTTTAAAGCCCGCTCCACACTCGTACGCGTGTGACACTCGTACGCGTGTGGAGCAGGCTTTAATACAATGGTGCCATCCAGGCTGACGCAACTAGGAACAAAAAAAGGTTTTGTATGGACTTCAGTGACCTAGCCATAGCGAAAAAAACAAAATAAAACGTCAGTGCTATTTATCTGTCAAGTCAACTGTCAGCCACATTGCTTTGTTGCTTGTCATGGCGGTTCGTAGGTTTTACTTACGTATTTCTTGCAATTTCTTTTTTAAAAGCCTTCGTTATTTTCCAAACCAGTCAAACGTGATAAGAACATACAGTGACTCAATAGATTTTGTTTAAATGCCACCGAAAACTAAGTTGTTTCAGTGCGAAATATGTGGCAATTGATACGCTCGCGAAAATCGCAAAAAAGGAAGTTTATGGCGAAGTTTCCATTAGATGAAGACCGGTAAGTATTGCTTTAGATACTTTTAGCCTTATTTTGGTGTAGCAGGCTGTAAACACATCGAAAATTAGATATTTCATATCCACTTTCACTGTGAACTAGTGATGTACTACAAGTATCGATATCGACTGCAGCCTAATTTTTTATCAATGTAAATAAAATAAAATGAGTGAATTTCCTGGTATACAACATGACTATAATTATTTCTCCGAATATTTTTAGTGGAAAATTATTTATCATCTGATATGGATATGAATGCACCGTGAAATTTAAGTGGTTGCTTTCCCGCAGCGAGATGATTTTGAACATGATACTGTACAACTTTCCCCAAGGAACATAGGTCGAAATGTCATGTTCAAAATCATCTCGCTGCGGGAAAACAACCACTAAAATTTCACGGTGTATATTATATATTTTTGGAATCTAGTAATAGGGGATATTACTGCAATGTTCTGCCGCCAGAGTGCAGTACTACCGACTCCAGTAAATTCATAGACTAACTTATACATATACATACTCTGCCTTGAACTGTTTTTTGACAAGTTTTCACAGACAATAAATTATTATGACATTGATGCATCAAGGCGGTTTGTTAACAAGGTCCTAAGTACTGGTAAGCGCGAAAATCGAAATTTAGTTATCTGCCTTTTTATCGCTCGAATAAACAAGAGTGATAGAGAGGATAACGAAATTTCGGTTTTCTTGTTTCGCGGTAGACCCCCAGATTGTGACAGATAGTGGTAGTGGCGCTACCTACGCAGAGTTTTGCGTGATATTAACCTAAACTATAAGAAAAAGTATGTGTCTCTGTTTTAATTATTAAATGTTTTCAGATGCAGGCAGTGGCGCAAATAAGTTGTAAAGGAAGACTTAATTTTATTATTCAAGAATATTATATATAGAAAAAAAAATCATTTAATCAGGTGAACACACATTTTCCTCTGTTACCTGTGGACCGTCGGACCGTCGGGATGTATTTTAAATTAATTATATTAAATAATTAAAAATAATAACATTTTACATATTTTTATTTTAACAAATAAAAATCGTGTTCACATTTAAGTCCAACCATGTATTAGTCCACTAAAAGTCCACACTATATATAACATACGACTTAAATGTGGACTCAATCCTAACCTGATTTCTAGTACGAAATTTGTTGACAGGGGCCCATGTTTCAACCCTCCCCAATTTATCGATATCGATAAAATATGCAAGCGTGTGGCATACTACACTATTTAAGTCTGTTATGTTGGTACTATTGTTCTTTGAGAGTTCTTTGTCATACATGTTGGTAATGACTGGAACACCAAACATACACACAGACTAATCAAATCGCTAGTATGGAAGTCCCGTCTCTTAAAACGTAGTGATTATATTCGCTTTGGTGCCATCGGACTTAAAGTTTTAACAGTGTTGGTACTTGTGTTTACAAATTTGACACTTAACGCTTACGACAGTAAGTTCTTTTCTGTACAAACCATTTTTCTGGGCTCAAAATTTACGTATGCGTTTTAATCATGAATGAAAATGGTTCTCAAATCGCAAGTGTCATTCACCCACATTTTTATCCATAGGAGGTAGCATCCTATAGAAATGGTGAGCGCGTGCCTCCGTGAGGGACAAAACATACGCAATGCGACAATATAAAAAAAACGTTTTAACATTCCTGACAATATACCAAAAACAGTCTACGTAATTCGGTCGGGTTATTTGTTGCCCACCATAACCCATACTAAATTTATGGTGGGGAACAAACAAAACGTAAGACTGTGACAATAGTACCGCTTTCTTTACTACTCCTACTGAAAGTTCTATAAGTGTATCTCGTTCGGTCATTTGGCCCCTCCCCCGTTTCATCTCTATATTATTGTACCTCTATGTTTTTATCACATTTTGTTGACGTTTTTGTACTTTGTGTGTCTATTTAAAGGCCCCAGTACACAATGGGCCATCGCCGGCCACTCCAAGGGACGCATTTATGCATTAGAGGGAGCAAGTGATATTGCTATCTCATTC
Source organism: Cydia splendana (assembly GCF_910591565.1). Lineage (NCBI taxonomy): Eukaryota > Metazoa > Arthropoda > Insecta > Lepidoptera > Tortricidae > Cydia > Cydia splendana. Next base: position 8,013,637 of record NC_085979.1, read on the forward strand.
TACCGCATGGCTGCGTCCCTTGGAGTGGCCGGCGATGGCCCATTGTGTATTAGGGCCTTAATATACTATACTCTTTGGTTTATTTCTAATATTTAGTCAGTGTAATCGGATATCGGATAATCATGAGATGATCGTATATGATTTTTGAAACGTCTGTAGATAGAAGCCTTAAAATCCCATGCCATTTGTTGTAAAGGCCCCAGTACACAATGGGCCATCGCCGGCCACTCCAAGGGACGCATTTATGCGTTAGAGGGAGCAAGTGATATTGCTATCTCATTCTACCGCATGGCTGCGTCCCTTGGAGTGGGCGGCGATGGCCCATTGTGTACTGGGTCCTTAAAGCATTTAAAGTTGGTCAAGCAGATCTTGTCAGTAGAAAAAGGCGGCAAATTTGAAAAATGTAGGCGTGAAGGCTTAGAGGATATAACCAACGGAGACGCCATGTCTATAATTTTCGGTACAAAATAGTCTGCCGTTTTTTGCGGGGGAGGGGCAAATCAAATGTATACGTAATGTAAACATAGCCATGTCAGATAAACGTCAGTCCATACATGTGGTTGACATGTCGTTGACCATTGGCCGCTTATTTTCGACAGAGGGGAACGCCTGTTAATGACCACTCCGTTGGTAATATTCTCTAAGCGTGAAGGAATATCGTCCCATAGAAAATTTGAATATCGCACTTTTTTCTACTGACAAGATTTGCTTGACCATCTTTCTCAAGGTCTTTACAAAACGCAATTATTCGCTATCTCTTTCTATCTATACAATATGCTATGCTCACTAGCGCTAACGAAGAAATTATCAATTTATACTTGGTCAAGCAAATCATGTCAGTAAAAAAAGGCGCGAATTTCAAATTTTCTATGGGACGATAACCCTTCGCGCCTACTTTTTTTAAATATTTCGCCTTTTTCTACTGACAAGTTTTGCTTGACCAAGTATATTTAATTATTATTTTCTTATAAAAAAGAGTAGAAATTAAAATGTGGCAACACTGTAGTGTCGTCCTTTTCAATAATTTCAATCAATCCATATGAGAACAGGATGAGGACGACGGGACGACAATGGGACGACCAAGGCCCCAACGCTGTCTGTTCTCTTTGACGGCGCAGCAACTAGTATAATTTCTCTCTCCTTGCTCTTTTAAAAATGCCGTTTGTCAAATTTCGTTCCGCTGTGTAGCGTTTATCGATAATATCGATAAACGCTACACAGCGGAACGAAATAGCGATTAATTGAAGCTTCAATATCTTCGTTAAACATAAACATAATTGAAATGCTAATGAATAATAAATATATTAGAATAAAATAAAATAATTCAATTATTGCGGAACACATATTTTAGTAGGTATTTATGTATTTTAATTAAATATCTGAACTTTCCCTTCGTTCCCTGCTGGGGCGTGACGATAAAATTGTGATCTGATAACCACAATAAAGAATAAAAGCGTATTTGTTCATTTTAGGTATCGTTAAACCTTTGAAGTAAAATTAAAATTGCAAGAAATGTCGATAGTTTATCGATATGACTTTATCGACATGGCTACAGCAAGGTGGGCCACATTGTTAATCGTACACAAGGCCCCAACGTTTTCTGTTCACTTTGACGGCGCAGCAACTAGTATCACTTCTCTCTACTCGCTCTTTTAAAAATGCCATTTGTCAAAAAAGGACAACCATACTGTTGACAAGATGAACTTCAAATCCAAGTGTTGCCTTTTTTGGTGCATCCAGGCTGTGTATGTGTGCGTAAAAACGTGTATGTGTGCTCTTTTAAGGATGTGAAAAGTCGATTTTAATCATGTTATATATCGATAAACGCTACACAGTGGAACGAAATAGCTATTAATTGAAGGTTCAATATCTTCGTTAAACATAAACATAATTGAAATGCTAATGAATAATAAATATATTAGAATATAATAAAATAATTCAATTATTGGGGAACACATAAGTTAGTACGTATTTATGTATTTTAATTAAATATCTGAACTTTCCCTTCGTTCCCTGCTGGGGCGTGACGATGCAATTGTGATCTGATAACCACAATAAAGAATAAAAGCGCTTTTGTTCATTTTAGGTATCGTTAAACCTTTGAAGTAAAATTAACATTGTAAGAAATGTCGATAGTTTATCGATATGACTTTGTCGACATGGCTACAGTACGGTGGTGTTAAATTGTTAATCGTACACTAAACAAAAGTGGCAACAGTGACAGCTCGGTGAGACGGGATCTCTATATATTAAATCTATGATCGTACACTAAACAAAAGTGGTCCCACTGACAGCTCGCTGAGACGTCATCTCTAAATATTATATATCTATGGGGACGACACTACAATTTTGCCACTTTTTAATTTCTACTCGTCTGTTATGTTGGTACTATTTATTCTTTGACAGTTCTTTGTCATAGATGTTGGTAATGATTGGAACACCAAACATACACACAGACTAATCAAATCGCTAGCACAAACTACTAAGAAGATACTACGTATATCGCTAGTATGGAAGTCCCGTCTCTTAAAACGTAGTGATTTAATTCTCTTTGTTAAAACGTAGTGATTATATTCTCTTTGGCTCTAGTGTGCATGTTGGCTGCAGTGTAGAGGCGGAGCTGCGTGAAGTGGAGGGGTTACGATGATAGGGATAATGACGGGAGTTGTACGATATGTAAAAGAAGTTTACATTTAGTGATTCGGTCAAATCGTAGCCGAGCGGCTGACCGGCTAAAATGACACGGTAGCTTGCTTAGTTTATTATAATGGTGTATATACTTACGAGACTCGAACGTTCTCTGCAGCTTTTCTATCAGTCAAGTCAATTGTGACCGCGTCAGGAAAGACAATCGGGGACACTCGATATTATGCGGCCCGACCAAGAGAACTTTATAAAAAGATCACAATTATGATGCCGATGGTGTACACAGTGTATGGTTTCGCCATATTCTTTATGCTAGCATTTCTGTTTATATGGACAATTCACATAGTGGCGTTATCGTATTCGAAATGGAAGCTACATCGGACGGTGGACCGGTCGCCGCCAGAGCAGCCTTATCCCGGCGTGTCGATACTGAAGCCGTTGACCGGCGTGGATCCGAACCTGTTTTCGAACCTCGAAACCTTTTTCACGCTGGATTACCCGCTCTACGAGCTTCTGTTCTGTGTCGAGGACGAACACGACCCGGCTGTGATGCTCGTACATTCCTTAATGCAAAAGTATCCTAGCATAGACGCGCGGCTGTTCACGGGCGGCGTGCGGGTCGGCGTGAACCCTAAAATTAACAATATGCAGCCGGCGTTCCTGGCCGGGAAGTATCCTCTAGTCCTGGTGAGCGACGCCGGTATTCGGATGCGAGAGGACACGCTGCTCGACATGGTGCAGCACATGAAGGACGACACTGGCATAGTGCATCAGATGCCGTTCGCGTGCGACGCGGAAGGATTCGCCGCGGTGTACGAGAAAGTATTTTTCGGGACCGCACAAGCCCGTATGTACTTGGCAGCAGATTTTCTAAGAATAAACTGCCATGTGGGGATGTCGTCGCTGGTGAGGCGCTGCGCGCTGGAGGAGTGCGGTGGTTTAGCGACGTTCGGTGAATATTTGGCGGAGGACTTCTTCATAGCGAAGGAGGTGACGTCGAGAGGGTGGAAGATGCGCGTGAGCTCGCTGCCGGCGCTTCAGAACTCGGGGACGCGGTCGGTGGGGCAGCTGCAGGGGCGGCTGACGCGCTGGGCGCGCCTGCGGATAGCCATGGTGCCGACCACGACGCTTATGGAGCCGCTGAGCGAGTGCCTGCCGCTGGGCGCGGGCGCCGCGTGGGCCTCCGGCCAGCTCTTCGGCGCGGAGCCGCTCCCCTTCTTCCTCGTCCACATACTGCTGTGGTTCCTCTCAGACTGGCTCATGTTACGTACAGTGCAGAACGGCTCGCCGCCGTTCACTAAAGTGCAATTCTTAGTTGGTTGGATATGGAGTGAGTGCTGTGCGCCGTTCATTTTGTTCGCTGCGTTCTTGAACCCGGAGATCTCGTGGCGGACGCGGAGCTACCGGCTGGACTGGGGCGGGAAGGCCCACGAACTGAAACCTAAGCTCAAATTCTGAGCGTCCTCTGTTAAAGCTTTAATTTGGGTGCAGTGGTAACTGTGATGCTGCAAGCTTGAGTGAGTTGTATTATTATAATAAGTTTTTATTCCTATATAACGCTTTTGATTTAGAACTTGTACATTGTATATGTTAAAGGTATTTAATTTTATGGTAATTATTACCGTGCCGTGCCCCCTTGAATAAGTTAGTGAAGTGATTCACTCTTTATCTACATATAATAGATGCCGGTACCACTGAACTATGACTCATATCATTTATATTTCAACTCTACTGCCCTTCAAACTATAAAAACCTTCTTAAAATTACAGCTATAAAAATTACCCCATTTCTAGAACTTTTTAAATGTTAAGGTTAATTTTAGCATTAGAAAGAAGGTAAGCGATCTTGACATGTCTTTTAATTGAAAAACGCTTTTTCAAAATGAGTAACTATTACTTATGAAAGCAGAAGAATATAAATGATCGTATTAGACTCATAATTTTATTACATATTGTGACTTATTTTTAAAACGTGTTTCTCAATTAGAAGACACATCAAGATTGTTTACCTTTTTTCTAATGCTAAAAAAACGAACTATAGTCTGTATACATTACCCTGTCATGGTAAACTAACATGTTTATTTGCCACATGTTATTTCAAAAGTAAATAGCGCTTAAATACTACTTGCCATATAAAAATGGCTCAAATATTTGACTAAATAAAGACCAAATTCATATGGCAATGGTCCTTACATAATAAATTCACTTGATACTTCATATTACATTTCAATTTGAAACATAAAATTTGATCTACTTATGCCTGGAGGGAAGAATGATATCAGCAGTCTATACTGCCCTATCAATCAATTTATTTATTTTGCTATACTTAGGGCATACTGAAAATTCCTGGACTGGAAAAATAAGTCGTCTCATATATCAGAATCCAGAAATTTTCAGTATGGCCCACGTAATAAGGGTTGGTTTACAGGTGTTATTACAATATCTTTATGTACACCTTAATTAGCCATAATCTACCTATCTGGTAAACAATTAAATGCATTTTTAAATGGATTCTTGGATGGAACCTTCCATAATATAATTATGTGTGGTGGTCAAAAATCGTGGGTTCACCAAACCAAACCAAACCAGTGGCGTAGGCGAAGTGGGCAGTCGCCCACGGCCTCGCGTCCCAAGGGGGGCCTCGCGCGAGGCCCCTTCGGGCACAGTGAAAGAAAAGGGCCTCGCAGATGCGACTTCGCCCACGGCTAGATTAGTTCACGCTACGCCACTGGTTCAAACCTAGGTTGTGCTATATCTATAGAAAAAATCATTTTTGAAAAAAAATTCAAAGGTACCTATATAAGATGCTACCTTATTCGTTGCAGATATTTATACAGCTGATACTACTCGGTTCCTGGAGTATATTTAAGTAAGAAACATTATAGCTTTTACAATGTTTTTTTGGAGAAAACTGAAAAACAAATTTGCTACATAAAAACACCTTGTTAATGAGATTATTAAATGTGAACTCATTGAACAGATTCTACCTCTTTTACCTAACACCTAACTGTCTGGCCACTTCATCCAAATAACCTTTTGCAGTTTTCCCGCCGAACAATAATTAAATTAAATTTTTTGTTCTGTAAATTAAAACAAAAAAAGTTGATTAAATATTCTTAATTTCTATTTAAAGTTAATTGTTTTAAAATAAAGTATCATCTGTTAAAATATCTGCAACTAATAAGGTAGCACGTTATATAAATGACCGTAGTTTTGTCAAAGTGACTTACACCCTAACTCAGTAGCTTTGGTCGCTTTCTGCATTGATAAAAAAAATTTGTTGGTCGTTTTCTGCATAACCACGGTCAAATATTTGGTCAGGATCCTTATCATCACGTATCATACACAGACAAGTTGCAATTGCATCTGTTATGCATTCTGTATTGTGTAATAATAGGTACAGTTCAATGGAACAATGTATGACTATTTGTTGTGGCGTTAAATCACCGTTCTGGCCATAAATATAAATGAATGCAATAAGTTATTAAAAGTATCTCATTTAATAAATGGTTTGTGGTGAGGAGATTAACAGTTTATCTATAGGTAAAGAAAGACACATTTTTACACGCTTCTATTTAACTTTCCCTGTTAATTATTTTGTTAGTATAGGACCTATTCTATAGGTCAAATCTTGGAAGCTAAATTTGACCCACTTCCCGATTTCCAATTGAGCTGAAATTTGCATACCTCTACATACATATGTAGTGCATCATTGTTTTCCATCGTACTTTCTCGGAAACGTTCGTATTTGTCATGCTACTTCAGTCAACCTCAGTACTGAAACAGCAAGTTTCCGTAAGTTTCCGTGAAAATGCGATGGAAAATAATTATGCACTGTAACTGTTTGTACAACTTTATGTAAATCAGATGACAATATTCACAGGGTACTTTTCTGCATTTACTTTGTAAGGAAGCTAAGCACAGAATATCATACTATGACCCACATGTCCTATCTCTATCGCACGCGCATAATTATATTGCTATCCCGCACAGCGGTTTTGACCGCCGGCACAGAATAAATAATAGTAGTAATAAAAGGCGGCAAATTTGAAAAATGTAGGCGCGAAGGGATATCGTCCCATAGAAAATTTTAATTTCGCGCCTTTTTTAATAAGCTTTTATTAGGTCGACCTGTATGTAACTAACTTGTAATGGAATCTAAGGTAACTAATTTAACCATCTTCCAAGGATCGTAGCGTCATGAAAATTGGCAGCTGTATGTAGTTCTGATGACAATACAATAATATGGTACTGTCGAACTGATCTGATGATGGAGACAGGAGGTGGCCATAGGAACTCTGTGATAAAACAACGCAACCTAATTGTGTTAGGGGTTTTTAGAATTGTCTCGATGGGTATTAGAGTTGTCTGTCGTAAAAGTACAGTCAGCGACAAAAGCTTGTACCAAAAATGAAATTTTTGCCAAATACTTATATACTGACAAGATCTGCTTGACCAGCTATATATTCGTTTTTTTAGCATTAGAAAGAACTTCAAAGAAGGTAAGCGATCTTGACATGTCTTTTAATTGAAAAACGCTTTTTAAAAATCAGTAACTATTACTTATGAAAGCAGAAGAATATAAATGATCGTATTAGATTCATAATTGTTACATATTTGCCGTAACTTATTTTTAAAATGTGTTTTTCAATTAAAACTTTATTTCTAATGCTAAAAAAAACGAACTATACCGTACAGAAAGGAAACTTCCTACAAAACCGAAGTTTGACAGCGGTTCAAGGTCGAATCATGCTGTCCCTTTCTAATATATGGCAATATAATTATTAATTATGCGTGTGCGTAAAGGTTCCGTCACACAGGCGCGTTTTCCGGGCGGGGCGTGAGCGTTTTATATGTAAAAGCGGCGCGCCCCGCTAACGCGCCTGTGTGACGGAGCCTTTAGAGATAGGGAGTGACGGGTCAATGCAGAAATTCTTCATGCTTAGCGTCCTTACTTTAGGGCTAAATAAATATCTCTTGAATTTTAAAGCAGCAGCGTTTGATGTTAAACTATTTATAAACACAGACATAAAAGTGTAATTTTAAGTGTTATAGGTGGCCCTTGTAAACGTATTGTATAATTTTAGCCCTGGATTCGTAAACAAGGGATTAAACACGAATAATTTAGGGTAAAAAAGACGAGGTGAAGACGCACTAAAGGCTCCTTCACACAGGCGTATGTTGGGGCCGGCGCGTGAGCGGGGCGCGCCGCTTTTACATATAAAACGCTGACGTCCCGCCCGGAAAACGCGCCTGTGTGACGGAACCTTAAGATACTACGTGTGTTCCATTTATTTGGTAACTAGTTTTGTCTGTTATGGTCGTGGGTCGTTTGCGCAAAAATTACTGTACGTATTCGATAAATACAAAATTAGAAATAGGTATAACACGAATATTTTGACAGTCAGCATTAGACTACCTCAGTACCTACGCGTCAAAATTAAATAAATAATTAAATATCTACCATTCTCTGATAGCTTAACATAAAGAGATATACCTAATCTATTATAATACCTTTAAACGAGCAATTCTTGTTTATTTATATATTTCGGGGATCTCGGAAATGGCTCTAACGATTTCGATGAAATTTGCTATATGGGGGTTTTTGGGGGCGAAAAATCGATCTAGCTAGGTCTTATCTCTGGGAAACGCACATTTTTGAGTTTTTATATGTATTCAGAGCAAAGCTCGGTGTCCCAGATATTATCTCTATATGTAGAACAATTAGACTGTAGCAGATACTACGCGAAAAGAGAGAGTTTGTAGAGAGATATTTATTTAGAAAAATACCTACCTATTCGAGAGTGGCAGATATATTTGGCGCGTTGTTTCATACGCTACTATTGATACTGACGGGCAAATAAGGCGCGAATGTAACAAAAATCTTGTTTTACATTATTAAATTATTAGGTAGGTATGCATGGACAGATGTCGACCGTAATGCCTTAATATTACGGTTGAAACATGTCCATGCACTTTTGAACGCCAGGGTACCTACAGTAAACAGATATCGTGCAATATCGTAGGATTCATAGGTAACATACAATTGCACATTATGGCTTAAATCTAGCACGAGATCCAAATCTTGTGAAACAACGGTTGTATAGTTTTTTTTCTCAAAAATGGACGGCAAAGTCGACTTTGCCGTTTAAAAAATAGGTTGCGAAGCGCGTAGTTTATGGTCAGTCAAAAATTAAAAAGTTATAAACATTGCAGTCTCGATTTTGGGACTGCAATGTTGCATACAAATTCCATTATTTGTCGAGTTCCAAACTTTTTAAAAGTTGAAATGGCCATATCAAATGAAGGCACAGGCCCATTAAACAGCCAAACAGATGATTAGTACCGCGACTATTTAGCTGTCTCAAATAGGTTGGCGTATTTTCGGCAGAAAAATACACTTCTATTTTTTTATTAAAAAAATAAAAAGGCGGCAAAGCTAATTTTTCAATTGTTTCTACTTTTTTCTGTGAAAATATATACGTAAGAAAGTTGCTTTTGTAAAATATTTCTATGATATTTATATTTCTTGCACCATTTTTGAGAAAAGCACTATATATGACTCGGCTGGAAGGCTACTTGCTGGCTTCGGATTCAATTAAACGGACTCCCAAGGTCGTCCGTTTAAAACGAATCCTCAGCCTGCAAGTAGCTACTTCCGAGCCTCGACAATAATGTACTATTATCACTCGCTGGACCGTAACTAGGAGTATTTAAGAACAGCCTTGGCGGTTATCTACTTACGTGCAGTCGAGTTCATAAACATGTATACATTTTTTCACCTTATTGCTGTGGATTAAGATGAAACAATGTATATGTCGCAGTCGGATCGTATAATCCGCCGTATTACTTTACGGCTAGCCGTTTTCAAAAACAGGGGCGTTTTGAAATGCGGCGGTTTAACGATTAGCCGGATTGAATGCGGCTGAATGAGAATCCGCCGGAATGTATTCGGCGCCATACGTTCTTCAACACGGCTAGCCGTAATGTAATACAGCGAGTCATTAGCCGCCGCTTTGACAGTTTTTAGTTCCCATTTTTAACACCCGTGGCGCTGCCTGACAAACGCTGGGGTGTCCATCAAATCTGGAGTTCGTCGGACTGTTTCTTTTCAAAAAACATTTCTTTCGCAACTTAACTAGACGGAGCCCCGCACGCGGGGCTCCTATTTCTGAGCGGTTTGCCCTTCGGGCATCTGAAGCTACCTAACGAACCTAACCTACCTACCTATTGATTTAGTGAGACGTCCGTGAAAACATTACACTTTGGGGAAAAAAGCGTAGGTAGGTAAGTAGGTTAGGTTCGTTAGGTAGCTTCAGATGCCCGAAGGGCAAACCGCCCAGAAATAGGAGCCCCGCTTGCGGGGCTCCGTCTATTTAAGTTGTGAAGGAAATGTTTTGGAAAAGAAACACATGTAGTGCGGTGGGACCATGGTAAAAATAAATTAAATTGCAAACATTGTCAAACTCCGGTTACGTAGGCGACCGAAAGAACTGGTCACTCTACAATCTAAAATAGTAGTACGATGCGGCTAAACGTTGGCCGCCTTATTGAAGAACGTATCGCAATGACAATCCGGCTAATCGTCGAACCGCCGCATTTCAAAACGCCCCTGTTTTTGATAACGGCTAGCCGTAATGTAATACGGCGGATTATACGATCTGACTACGACATATACATATCTATGAACTAGGCTATACCAGCTATACGCAACGTTTGATGTTTACAACTTCATTATTTCGTGTAGCTGTAGCTTCAAGATTAGAGAGGTAGACTCATATGGACCGGGATATGAACCGTGATTACTGATTACCTTTTGTATTGTTTTCGAGCTCGCGATATTTCGACGCAGTTACATGCATTTTGTTCACGGGTAACTGATGATAGCGGGTGGGTGTCAAAACTGTGTAGACCGCGCTCGGTCTACCCTCATACGTAATCTATGTCTAGTGAATCATTCAAAACTGATAGAGAGGTAGATTTACGCATGGTATAATAATATACTCCGCCTGGTACTCCATTCCCGTCTTTTCTAGGTCACCTAACTGACACGGGCCTACGTCATCATGCGACAGCGCTATATGATAATATGCGATAGCGCTATATATAGCGGCCATGTTGTTGTGACGTAGGCCCGTGTCACTCTGGGAATGGAAGACCATGTTTTATTAGACTATCGATTTACGATTGAACTTGAAAAATGACGAAATACTCATCCTCATTTTTTTGCTAATTAATGTATAATTAATGTTTTTTTTTTATTAAGGGAAGAAGATTTGCGACGTTCTGGTAGGCTTCCGTAGCTCAATTGGTTCCTCGCTCGAAAAACATTACCCTCCTTCTGACGCAGTCGGGTAAAAAAATCGTACAACTTTAAATAAAATTACCCATGGTACCATTGTCCATTACATTACATTACATATCTATTATATAACCACGACAAGGCAAAGCCTACGAGGAAATTAACGTCACCGCAATCGCTCATACCTACATTGTAATAGGGATTTCCACAAAGCGACCGCCGCGTTTGAAGGTCATTCGCGTAACGCACCCACGCTTTTGAACAGCTGTTCTTTTCTCTTATATCTTTCGATACTTTTCACCGCTGTTTCTAACGAATATTAGGAAATAGTTGTCATTATCACACGCGTCTCATGTGCGTCATCACAAAGACATCGATTAAGTGCCAGACCACACTGACTGTGTGCTTAGATGTGCAGTGCACGTGCGCGTTATAAAATGTTGGAGCCGTGCACGCACACGTCACGCAGGCGGTATGCCGCCTCTCATAAGGCCTGTCCAGACGGGGACGATTTTTCGCCAATCTAATTAAATTGTCCGATCAAATCAGGCCGTGCGGACTCAAAAGCCAAATTGACCACTTTCACCAATGTAATTTTTTTTATATTTGAGCGCTCTGAATGCCCCCAAACGCGAATACTAGCGTCACAAATTGGTATTCTTGCATCCGCACCCCAATTTATCGGTAATATCGGTCATAATCGGCGGTCGAATTCGGCGAGCCAAATTGGCGTTTGAGTCCGGCCGGCACGGCCTGATTTGATCGGACAATTTAATCAGATTGGCGACAAATTGTCCCCGTCTGGACAGGCCTATAAGGATCTGTATATTGCACCGGTCGTGCACGTCTACGCACACGGTGTGCACAGGCCTTTAAGAAAGAAGAGAACCATTCATGTTGCGACTGAAAAAACCATTTCACCGTTAGTAGCATAGCTATAGTAGTAGATAGCAATAGAGTCGTGTTATATCTTTACACAGACTTTGCACTGACAAAGTGTGGAAATGTCACCATAAACGTCAAGTTTCTATGAAAAAACGTATATTGTGGCACTAGCACATTTCGTCGGGTCAGTTGGTTTAGGCTAACTATGCAGCCTAAAGTGGCCTATTAGACGGATTCTATTACGAGTCCTGGCCGCTCCAAGTTTACTACATTTTGTCAAGGGCACACCATATTGATTTTTATGGCAACACAACCTCAGGCCTACACTCAAAAGAGCGTACTCCCATCTGAAAGGTCGACAACCGGCAACGCACTTAAGGTTCCGACACACAGGCGCGTTTTCCGGGCGTGGCGTGAGCGCGGCGTGAGCGTTTTATATGTAAAAGCGGCGCGCCCCGCTCACGCGCCGCCCGCAAAACGCGCCTGTGTGAGGGACACGGAGCCTTTAAAACCCCTCTGGTTTTGCGGGTGTCCATGGGCGTTTGGTCGCTTACCATCGGGTAATTCAAATACTCATTTGACTCCTATCTCATATAATATTTATTTATTTATTTAAACTTTATTGCACGGTAAAAAATACACAGTGACAAAAGGCGGAGTTAATGCTACACGGCATTCTCTACCAGTCAACCTATAATAATCTATAGAGTACGAGTATCTAACCGTGGCGATGATTTGAAACAAGTAATCGTCAAAAATATTTATTGATACACACTTTTATTGCCGACTGTACTTTCCCTCCTTTGTCTATAAAGTACATCTCGAGACCTTTCAAATGAGCCTAAACTCAATGTGTTTATGTTTTTCCATCGAAGAGTTCCTTTGGCTACCTTCCGACTGCATCATCAGATCAGCTCCATGTTAGCATATTATTGCATTGTCATCGGAAATATGGTAGTATGCGAAATTTCAGCTCAATGGAAGTGGTTCAAATTTAGTTACAAGATTTGAAGCACCATATACAAAGAGATATAGAGTCAGACCAAGAAAAGACTGCAACGGATTCGATAGCCCAGAGCCCACGCAGTGCAGGTGTTATTTTAAACGTCAAACTTCTATGAAATTATGGCGTATAAATAACACTTGCACTGCGTGGGCTATCAAATCCGCTGCAGACTTTTCTTGGTCCGACTCTAGGTATATACTTATAGTTCGTAGGTTTCTAATAGAGCCCGACGGCTAATCCTATTGTGTATTGTTAAGTAAAACCGCACGTGCTACTTACCTGCAAAAAAGGGTCTCATTTATTCTATTTGGCACCTGAGCGCAGGCTAGTCCAACGCTCAAAAAACCAGTGTAGGTGCGCTCTCCGATAACGCGCCTTTGTTACGCATCTAGATGACACATTTTAGACTGGTTATGTAGCGTTCGACTCGCCGGCACTCAGTTACCGAAGTACTGTACTTTTTATGCAGGTGGTTGTGGCACGTGGCACGAGCGGTTTTACTTAACAATAGACAATAGGATTAGCTGTCGGGCTCTATTAGAAACCTACGAACTATACCTACGCAGTGAAGCTAAATAAAACTGTGTAAAAAGTCAAGTGCAACTACTGCGCCCAAACCAACTATGTTCTATAAATGAAACTGTTGGTACTCGGAACTGGGCGCCGAGTGCCAAATCATTGAAGAGCCATTTAGACCGCAATTTTAGCGCCGTCACCCGTCAATGTCAGTCATTGTGATGTTATGTTATTTTTATCTTTGTAATTGAAGGCACTATGATGGAAAAGGCTAGGTTGCATGAGGTTTTGCCGTCGAGACTGGAGTATAATTATGTATTTGCTCGAATTGATAAGAGCGATACAGAGGCAGATAACGAAATTTCGATTTTCGTTTTTCACGGTGGGGATGGTAACAATGTAAGACCGACCTAACGGTATGAACGGACCCTCGATCCTTGAATCAATTTTGCCAAGGCTATCTGTATATTTCCCAATATCGTAATACCACCCAAGTACATTAGTCCAAAAGGTCGCAACTATTGTCCAAATTAATTAACTCTATAATCTATTTATCGTTATCGTTTATTTCGAAATAGGAGGAAAAATTCAAGCAATGTAAAGAACATCAGTTTTGATACTTAATTACATATTGGAGTTAAGCACCATAGTTGCGGTATTGGTGTACACTTGGGTGGTATTACGGTACCTACTGCTATTTAGGACCAACACATTAAGTTTTGCGACCAAAAAACTGAGTGAGAAGTACTTACGTTTAATTTTGTAAATGATAAGAAATCTAAATCTAAAAACTTTTTAATATTATTTTCTAAAAACCTCTCCGCATGCAACATTTACGAGTACAGTCGCCAGCACATATACCGGAACTGCCAAGGCGCTCATTAATGTCTGAAGAATATAATAATATAGAATAAAAGCCTCTATTCAGTTCAGATATTAGTGAATACCTTGGCCGCTCCGATTTATCCGATGACTACATTGGCGACTTTATTGTATTGACTTGCGTGAGGACTCACTATTTTGTATGTAAGTAGCAGATCTTTTGGAACTATAGTTCGTTTTTTAGGGTTCCGTACCCAAAGGGTAAAACGGGACCCTATTACTAAGACTTCGCTGTCCGTCCGTCCGTCCGTCCGTCCGTCCGTCCGTCTGTCCGTCCGTCTGTCACCAGGCTGTATCTCACGAACCGTGATAGCTAGACAGTTGAAATTTTCACAGATGATGTATTTCTGTTGCCGCTATAAAAACAAATACTAAAAACAGAACAAAATAAAGATTTAAATGGGGCTCCCATACAACAAACGTGATTTTTGACCAAAGTTAAGCAACGTCGGGAGTGGTCAGTACTTGGATGGGTGACCGTTTTTTTTTTTGCTTTTTTTTTTCGTTTTTTTTTTGCATTATGGTACGGAACCCTTCGTGCGCGAGTCCGACTCGCACTTGTTTAGCATTAGAAAGAACTTGTATGAAGGTAAGCGATCTTGACGAGACTTTTAATTGAAAAACGCTTTTTAAAAATCAATAACTATTACTTATGAAAGCAGAAGAATATAAAAGAACGTATTAGATTCATAATTGTTACATATTTGCCGTAACTTATTTTAAAAATGTGTTTTTCAATTAAAAGACACATCAAGATTGTTTACCTTATTTCTAATGCTAAAAAAAACGAACTATAGATATATTGTAGGTACTTGGCATCATTTACCTTGATTACAGCATATATTATAAGGGAGGCCGGTAAAGTCAATTTAAAAAGCATAATTATTTGCCCTAGTACATATTATACGAGCAATAATTGTTAAAGTATTGTTTTGTACACTTGTCCTGTGATTACTACTTTTAAGCTTCGATGTTTTAGTTTTATATTTTTTTATACTGTACAAATTCTGAAGGTGTGACCCTTAACTTAAGTAAGTACTTAGCTTTGCACATGCTCCGAGGCAAAAGTGAAAAAATGGTCAAAAGACATCAGCATCACTACATGATACCCAAGAAAGAGAATGATGGTAGACAAAAAATGAGATGAGAAGACGTGTTCAGCCAGGCGTCTGGAGTCCTGTGGAGAAGACAGGCCCTGGACAGGGACCGCGTGGAGGTATATGGGAGAGGCCTATGCCAAGGGCAATCAGACAAAACGTCTGCAGAGAAAGGCTAGCAGCAGTAAGTAAGGGTAACATTCCATTTCTGACCGCAGCTGCAGTACTAGTACGAACGCGTCGGTATTATTGTCAATTTCCATAGTAAAATGAATGGTAGTGCTGCTGTCGTTGGAAATGGAATGTAACCTTTAGTCGTCTTACCACGACTGTCTTAGCAGCAACTTAGCAAGTTAGCAGTGTCAAACTGACATATTCCCGAACGTCTGGGTAACTTAGGTACTTTCTATACATCTCGTAGTAATTTTAATACTTATAAATTGAAAACGTTGATTTTAATTCGTTTTTTTAAAATATGCAGTCGTTTCAAAAACTGGTAAAGTTGCATTTTATTTACAACATTTCATGATAATTTTGAGTTGTTTCCTCATGTTAGCTGGTAGAATTAACTTTTAAGTGATAATTTTGAACGATATTTATTTGCGTTCATTTGAATTTGATTATGGTGAAATTTTTTTTTTCACTCGGTAGCAAAATTTGTCCCCCGTGCCTTGAAACACGGGTCCCTTTCTAGAGTTAAGGGTCAATTTTCCAAAAAGGCAGAGCGGTTGTGTGACTTTTTTGTTAAATTATTGTAAATTGTGCTCGTATCTGTGGAAGTATGCGTTGCTTTTCGCAATTTCGAAGTATTTTCTCCGAACTAAAGGGCTGTGCAAACCGGATGCGTGTGCGTAGACAAGCACGTTGTAATATAAAGAACCTTATAAGAGGCGGCACACCGCTTGCGTAATGTATGCATGCACGGCTCCAACATTTTAGCGCTAGCACGTGCACGCAGCCAGTGTAATACATGTGAAGTACATACCATCGTGCTCCGCGATTGTTGCGCCATCTAGGGTGCTAGCTAATTTGGTTGGTCAATACTTACGCTATAGAATTTCCAATTTAGCAAGAACCCTAAATGGCATAACAATCCCGTCTGGTGACTGTACTATGGCCTTTTATAACTAAAAATAAAATTCGCACATGACGGATGAATTCGGAGAAAAATTATTCGCAATGCCGATTTCCGAAAGTATGAGCAATACTTTATCCTCTAGTGTCCCACGGTCCTAATCCTAGTACAAATTACCTCCAATGAAATTTGAATCATTATTAAATGGAACAGAGTTGCTTTTGATTTGTTTCGTCCGTTTATTATCGTAATCGATTTGTATCGTACTTAAAACGAAATAAATTCAATTCTATTTTCGAATACCATTGATTCAAATTCAAACTTGACTGCCAATTTTTCGTGTATCGTGATCCGCTAGAGGTTATACAGTTGTACAGTCAACAGCCGAAGTTGCTAAGCGGGCCAGGTGTTCAAAATGATCTTGGCGCGACTTTATTGTTAAGACAATAAGAGCGTGTCAAGGTAATTCTGAGCACCTTGCCTGCTTAGCAACTTCTGCTGCTGACTGTGCTCCTGGTAATTGGATAAATAAAATAAGACAAAATTGTAATTTGTGTTACTGTAACTTATTGCCGACGTCGATTGTGTATACTATGTATACTTTATAGTCTGTATATATAAGCAAAAAAGGGAAATAAATTTAATGCAAAAAAAAAACCTTTGTAATTTATTTTACGCCTATTAACCTAAGAAAGAGAGAGAGAGTTTTCACTATACACATACTGACCAACTTTTATTTGAAAACCAATTAGATGCATTCGGGTGATTCGGAATATGTACAGAATGTCAGGTAACTTCGAAATCGCCCTTAATTCCATCAATTTAGAGTCCGTTTTCGGATTACTTGACAATTTTGAGTATTCGGATTTACCCGAATATACCTTACCGAAGTCACCAATGAAATGTGCTGTTTCGTACAATTTGCGTGTTTAGATTTTTTTTTAAATCTTGAAGCTTAATTTAATACATCATTTCAGGGTTATATGAGAATTATGATGTGATAGAGTTAGACCAAGAAAAGTCTGCAGCGATTTTAATAGCCCACACAGAGCAAGTGTTATTTATACGTCAGAATTTCATAAAAGGTTTAACGTTTAAAATAACACTTGCACTGAGTGGGCTATCAAAATCGCTGCAGACTTTACCTGGTCTAACTCTATAGTAATGAGAATGAGACAACTTAAAAAACACAAATCAAAATATTCATAAAATTGGTCATGATTTGTTGCCTAAGCTGTATTTTACAATTAAAACCCGCGTCCTACTGTTACAAACACTAGACGTTTTTTCCTTAACTATGTTCAATTCTGCGATCAATACTGTCAGCATTCGTGACCGAGTCTCGATGGCCTGCCTTCATCATAAATTCATAGTCTGTGATTAGTAGAAACCGTATCTTCAGTAATTTAATGGACTGAAGGTCATTGTTTCAATAACATTGGACAGACCTAGCACGCATAAAATATACGTCAGCCAACGAACTAGAATAACTATATTAGAATGACCCCACGTGTGTTTGCCCCACGGGCGATTCAACTGTACACCTGTATAGGTAATAGCGCCACGGAATAACACTTCTTACGTAGGTATACCAGTACGGTTACCATCAGTTTGTCACTGACATAAACGCCGTCGAGAACGTAATTTACTTTCTATACATCCCGTTTGCACTAATATGCGAGTGCGAGCGAGATGTATAGAAAGTAAATTACGTTCTCGTCGGCGTTTATGTCAGTGACAAACTGATGGTAACCGTACAGTACCAGTGGGGAGACACTCCTGACTTCGGGCAAAATCGGCTTCGTTCGGCTCAGCATTGCTCCGAACAATTATTAGGGTTGACACAACTTGAAGTCCCTTTGCGTGCACGACCACAGATAAGATAATGACTTTAATTTTGACAACCCTGAATAGCCAAAAGAGATAGTGCCATAAGTTAGAAAGGGTCATGATTCGACCTTGAATCGATGTCAAACTTCGGTTTTGGAGGAAGTGTCCTTTATGTGCTATTATTACTTATTCTGTGCTTATACCTAACTTAATGAGGTTACCTTAACTTATCTTACCATACCTTAAATATTAACTAGTTCTGTGTTTTAAATATTTCAAACATTCTGCTCCAAAGACATGTGTTACTGATTACTGATATACCTATTTGCACGTGTTGATAATAACAACTATATTTGCACACACATGGTTAGCAACTATGTATATAAGTATCTACTTTATTACCTACAGTACCTTCCGCAGGTAGCAAGACTTGACTCATAACATAATGCTAGGTAGTATGAATAGTATACTATGATGGTCGCGCTTTTCTATAGGTGGTCACTAGTCAGTCATCGTGGCTATCATCTTCTAACAAATGTAACAAGTACAAATATATATATATATATGTATATGTGGAAAGATAAGTCGGGCCCTGGAGGGAAACTACCTTAAATCCTTAAGCTGGCTCATTTTACTTAAAGGAGACTTTCCTTTATTTTTAATGATAAACACATTACCCTCCTTTGCGTCGCGCAGTCGGGTAAAAAGAAAGAAAACTGCATTCAAAGATTTTCTAAAACTCGCTTGCCTTGCCCGGGACTCGAACCGACTAAAAATTCCAAAAAATAAACACTCGCAATTTTATTCTAATAGTCGATACAGTTAATGTTAATGATAACATTTCTCCAAGAAACATTAGGTCTTAAATTCGTCTGTCGTACAAAATATCCATAAAATCTAATATTTATACTGGGTCAAGCAGATCTTGTCAGTAAAAAAAGGCGGCAAATTTGAAAAATGTAGGCGCGAAGGGATATCGTCTCATAGAAAATTTGAATTTCGCGCCTTTTTCTACTGGCAAGATTTGCTTGACCATCTATAGTACTCAAGATTTTTTTAAACAAGCCAAATTAAAGAATAAAAGAAAAATCTTTAAATGCAGTTTTGTTTCTTTTTAAAAATAAAGGAATGTCTCCTTTAAGTAAAATGAGCCAAGCCAACTTAAGGATTTAAGGTAGTTTCCCTCCAGGGCCCGACTTATCTTTCCACACTGTATATAAGTGAGTAACGCGACAAAAACGCAGTATCTCTACTGTACGGAATGTACAGATATCACCAATCGTTTCCCGCTATTAAAAAAAATTGTTATTGGTCATAAAAGTTTTGGTTGTCTAAATTAAAATTTTATAGGCATGTCAAACCTCTTGCGCGGCATAACAATGTTTACGTTGTCAACATCCGCGCAGTACCTTTCACCATACTAAGAGTTAGACCAAGAAAAGTCTGCAGCGATTTTGATAGCCCACGCAGTGCAAGTGTTATTTATACTTCATAATTGCATAGAAGTTTGGCGTTTAAATAACACTTGCACTGCGTGTGCTATCGAAATCGCTGCAGACTATTCTTGGTTTAACTCTACCTTACCTACCAGTTTAGTCGCTCGCAGCAGGCGTGGCTCACTCCGCGATTTCGTCGCTTTGCTACAGGTAGCTAAAAGTACATCCGTTCCACACCAATTTTGGTGGCTAGCCATAAGCCGCGCGTGGCGCTGTCGCCACCTAGCGGCCATATCTGTCCTGATCGTAACCTTAGAGAGTGAGCCTTCTGTACCTAGTACTATTATTTATTCTGTGCTCGCGGAACATATCCATGCCTCCGTGGGGTCAATTTTAAGCTCTTTATAGTGGGACTTCTATAGGTAGTTATTCTAGTTCGTTCCTCGAAGTAAACTGCGGTAACGGGAACTCCATGTTCCTGTCTGGACTAAAATAACCAACATTGGAAAATCCTGGAATAACCTGGGCTAAAAATAGCTTTTTCTGCACATTGTACCTTGCCCTTGTGTCCGGGGTTTCCCGACGTAAACAAGTCATTCATTTTAATGAATAGAGTCCAGCCATTCTCTAAGTGTGTTCCTGCAGGGGTTCCGCAAGAATTTAGAACACTATGCTTTAGTCGCCTCGAAAAATTTGACTATGCAAAAAACACACTTCTAAAAACTATTGTTTTATTGTAAGGTTCCATCAAGTATTTCGCTTTCCAAAAAAAGATTGAGAACCGCTGGAATAGACTTTGCCAGGAGTAAACAGCTCGGGATCTGAGGGCCTACCGCGAACATCGAAGTTCGCAAATTGCGGGCATCTTTCTCTTTTACTCGAATCAAGGCGTAATTAGAGTGACAGAGAAAGTGGCCCGCGTTTTGCGAACTTCGGTGTTCGCTGTAGATCCTCTGCCCACACACACAACCATAAAAATTTGTTTAGTCACGTCACAGAATAAATAATAGTAGGGTAATTCGCCAGCAACTGGCCACTTTTAGTAACTACCGTGCCGTAAAGGAAACTTCCGGTTCAGGGTCAATTCATGCTGTCCCTTTCTATTAATATAATGGCACTATCTTTTTCGGCTATTTAGGGTTGTCAACATTCAAGCCATTATCTAATCTGTCATGGACGCAAAGGGACGTCAAGTTGTGTCAACCCTAATAATTGCTCGGAGCAATGCTGAGCCGAACGGAGCCGAGTTTGCCCGAAGGAAGAAGTTTCGTACCCCTGGTCACGTACAAATATGTTATTGATATTCCGCAGTGTTTGTGAAGGACGAAGCTTTCTTTCATGCTGAATGTCAATAGCTTCCGCGTTGTCGGAAACGAATAACCTTGATTAAAAAAATAGGCATTAGGTATGTAGGTGTAGGCCAGGGGTCACCAATTAGTTTCTTCAGGAGTCCGGTTTTTAAAATAATATGACCATCGCGGTCCGTTTATTAAATAAGTAAAAAAATAATATAGGTAGCGTCAAGGAGGGAACAGTGGCTTTGTAGAAAAAAGCCGGGTACAGTGGCTCACTCAACCTAAACACGAGATAGGCGATACCTATTTGGGTGACTGAGCCACTGTTATAGCTGAGCCACCGTTTCCGACTTGACCCTTCTTACCTGCCGGATATGTTAGCTGCTAAGTTTAGTTTACTTGCTTACTACTTGGCCCTTATCTCTCGTTGACAGCTTGATAAAGCAGTTTACATTGAACACTCATTTTATTTATGAGTGCCACTCTGCAAATATGTGCATGTGGTGCTAAACTGTGCGGAAATTATAAAATAACAGTTTTTCAAGGTTACTAACTACCTAGACACACTGGCACCGTCCCACCTACAACGGACTACTGTAAAAGCGGGCGGAGCGGCGGAAAGCGCCGAAATTCTAAAACGTAACAAATTTAAGAGCCTCGGTAGAGAGTACCATTTTGTACCATTTGGTGTTGAAACTCTAGGTCCATGGGGTCCCAGCGCGCATAAGTTGTTCGCAGAAATCGCGAAGCGTCTGGTTGACGTAACTGGTGACCGAAGAGCTGGCGGCTACCTCGCACAACGTATCAGCATTGCGATACAGCGAGGAAATGCCGCCAGCATCCTTGGTACAATGCCTCAAGGGCCTATTTTAGATTTAAGCTAGTTATTAATTTCGTTTAGTAGTACCACTGTATATATATTGTATGTAAATAAAGATTTATAACTACCTATATCTATTTAAATTTCTACTAATATCTAATATGTATTATAAATGTGAAAGTAAAGGTTGACTCACGTTAGACCGGGCCGTGGCCGTGCCGGAGTTGCCGGCACTTCGTTTTCTATGGGAAGCACCAAGTGATCACCGATCAGCCGTCATAGAACATGACATGTCGGACGCCTCGGCCCGGTCTAGCGTGAGCCATCCTTAAGGGCTGATTTAGACCATTTTAGACGGCGCGCGAACTCGCATGCGATTTTAGTTACATTGGGGACTGTTGGTTACGTCCAATTCAACCGAACGATCGAAACCCGCAATATAATGAAACTCGCATGCGAGTTCTCGCACCGCACTGTCTAAATCAGCCCTAAAGGATGGCTCACGTTAGACCGGGCCGTGTCCGGGCCAGAGCTTCCGGCGCATTGTTTTCTATGGAAAGCATCACCTGTCATATAATAGAAAAGTAAGCTCCGGCCCGGCCCCGGCCCGGTCTAACGTGTGTCATCCTTAACTCTATCTATGTGTCTGTTACCTCTTCACGCTTAAACCACTCAACCGATTTAGGTACTAGGAGATACAATTTCGTATTGGGGAAGGACAATAGGACATAGAGTAGTTTTTATCAATCATCATCATTAACGGAGCCATCACTCCTAGTATAGGTACTAGCATCTCTTCTTCAAGAAATTGTATTAAAAACACAAGCTGTAAAAAAACATAGGTAAGTACGACATCGGTCACTAGGTAAATGATTATTAGATATTCATAATGTCTAGTCTGAAGGCCTACCGCGAACCACGTTCGACGTGTTACCTCCCTGTCATACTTACGTACGAATTTACAAGTGCGACAGAGAGGCAACACGTCGAACGTCTGGTAGGCCCTCTGGTCGGTCGCGTGACCCCCTGAAGGCAGGGCCGCGGCAATTGGCATTAAGGGAGTCTTCATGATTTAGGACTCGTCGCACCTTAGTATTTATTTGAAAGCTGGCCTGATTGCTATCCTCTGACCCTGTTTGAATCCCTAATGTATATGTCTGTCTGTCTGTCACTATATTATTATTAGGTGATCATAATGTCAAGTCGACCCGTCGCGTGACCAGAATTTTCTTGGTCTAACTCTAACTGGTTTTGTCGTTGGCTAAGCAAATAGCTAGTAGTCATAGTCACACTTACAACATGGTATCAACAGTTGTCTACGGATTGTTTAACTGGACAAACCTTTACAACTCTGATAACACGTAAGACTCATAAATGATAAGAACACTAAAAACTTTACAATGCTCTTGACGAAATGGAATTGACGCATTTTTACCCATTATTCTGTGCTTACTTATACAGCTTATGATCGTACCCATAGTCTAATAAAACATGGTCTTCTCTTTCCAGAGTGACACAAGCCTACGTCACAATAACATTGCCACTTTATATAGCGCTATTGCATATTATTATGTAGCGCTGTCGCATGATAACATAGGCTTGTGTCAGTCACGTGGTCGGAAGAGAGTACCAGGCGGAGTATATTATTATACCATGATGGTACCAGTGGTGGTGTATCAATAGGTACCTACCACGGAAGAAAGAATGAGCGCGCCGCGCTTGTTTTGTGGTACCTACATATAACAACTTCGCTAGTTATGATTTTATTACTGCCGGGCCACACCGGGAAAACACCGTTGATTATTATTGCGGTAATCCCAGTGTGGTCGTATGAAAAGTACTTATCCATTATCGCGATAATGAACGGCGTTACCCGTTAGTGTGAGCTCATATAGGGAAAACAGTACGAGAGAGGATCAAACAGAGGACTCGCCCTACTTACAGTAAAGGATGACTCACGCTAGACCGGGCTGAGGCGTCCGTTGTCATTTTCTATGATGTGTCGGTGATCACGTAGGCTTTCCTCCGGCCCGGCCTCGGCGGCCCGGTCTAACGTGAGACGTGAGTCATCCTTAACGTCATAAATTGACAACGTAAATAGGTAGGTACCTATTTGATTACTGTTTCTTATCTTGAACAGAAAATGTTAACTTTGTAGTACTCGTACCTTCTTTATGGTTTTATCACAACAAATATCTAGTTTAAAAGGGCTTGTTCGAGTGTTAGTCACTTGAAACATCACGTGTTTATGTTTATACTATCATAAAATATCTAAACACTTTAGAACTTTATCGCAGGCAGGTATTATAAAAATGAAACATGCTGTAGTATCTATATATGGATCAAACGAAGGCCAATGAGATACGACGAATACCATTAAGGATGACTCACGCTAGACCGGGCCGGGGCTGGACCGGAGCTACCGGCGCTTCGTTTTTTATGGAAAGCACCACGTGATCACCGATCAGCCGTCATAGAAAATGACATGTCGGACACCTCGGCCGGCACAGGCGGCACAGCCCGGTCTAGCGTGAGTCATCCTTTATGGCGCTGCGGAGAGGAAGATGCATGCCGTGTTAGATAGGGTTAGAGAAGCACTTGTAGCCCTTGTAGGGAATTCTCATACTATTTCTCTCTACCCTTCTCTAACATTCTAACTGAACTTAAATAAAAGTAAGTATAATATACTTATTATAATCCCATTATATGTCCCAATTGTCTGTTGTGTCGTGTACCGTTCGCTCGTTACGTATTAAATTTATTTCTTTGAGTAAGTTAGGTACTACGTAAACGATGACGTCGATGACGCATTGATCAAGGCCACTGTCATACACTAAATTCAGTTGTTGTTTCAGGTGATTCGTGAACTGACTACAACATTACACAAGGCACATACAGTTAGAGTCGGACCAAGAGAAGTCTGCAGCGGATTTGATAGCCCACGCAGTGCAAGTGTTATTTATACGTCATAATTTCATAGAAGTTTAACGTTTAAAATGACACTTGCACTGCGTGGGCTATCAAATCCGCTGCAGACTTTTCTTGGTCTGACTCTACCTTCAGATATATCAGTGCGGCCAAGGTGCTCAAAACCATGTGTAGGCACAGCCGACGTCAAAAGCCGCGTATCCATTAGACGCAGCCTCGGGTCGAGCGGCTGCCTCGCCCCGAGTTCGAGGCCGCGCAAGTGGAGACGCTTGCTCAACCTGAGGCTCGCCGCGACACGAAGCAAATTCGTCGCCGCGAGTCGAGCCATATTTTGTCGGTGTTTTTACCGTGCTCAAAGGAGCAGTGTTCCCAGATGGTCACAAAAGTCACATTTTTCGTGACTTTTCGCCTTCTCGTGTGACATGTGCGTGACTTACGATCTTGAGGCAATTTTTGTGACTTTTTAAGCTAGTCGAATCTTGGACAAGTTTAGTTCTGCAATTCGTATTATTTAGGAACGAGGTGAACGCACCCAAGTTGACACTTGCACTGACACCTTGACGTTATTACATCCACCATCATGTTTATTATAATAGTCGTGGCAAGATGAGACTTGTTACCTTGACATGACGGCAGGGGTGCGAAACTCCTGACTTCGGTCAAACTCGGCTCCGCTCGGCTCAGCATTGCTCCGAGCAATTATTAGGGTTGGCACCACTTGACTTCCTTTTGCGTGCACGACCACAGATAAGATAATCACTTGATTTTTGACAACCCTAAATAGCCGAAAGGGATAGTGCCATATATTAGAAAGGGACAGCATGATTCGACCCTGAACCGCTGTCAAACTTCGTTTTTGTAGGAAGTTTCCTTTCTGTACGGTAGTACTATTAATTATTCTGTGATGACGGTGTCATTATTTTGATAGTAGTAGTTATTTTTTTTAGTGTAATGATTCATTTCTTTTAGCCTCATATCTGGGCATTTCCATTTAAAGTTGTACCCTCGAGTTTTTCGCATGTCCCCTTACATTTTTTGCGTTTTACTCTTAAGACGAATTTTTTAACTAGGCAAATGATGTTTTTTATTAATATATTATATAGACACATCATTTATTAAGTTTAATGCACAATAAATCACTTTTTTCTTACTTAAAATCAGGTTTTTAGATATGATAAAATCACTCCGTAGTACTGTCCCCTTCACCGACTTCAATTTTTGATGGACTTTTACACATATTTTTTCTATGAAGGCAACACCAAGTAATGCATTCCTGGCATAGTTTAAATGTTGAAAAATGTGTTATTGATGAAAAAGAGCTTTAAAAACATCAATAATAGGGTTTAATTTCAATAAAAACGTTGTCCCCGCGAAATCGTGAAACGGACATAGTCCAGGTTGGTTACGCAGTTTTCGCTACTTAGCGAAATACTTTTTACCAACATTTTAGGTTTTTTTTCATCCTGGCAACCCTGTGACCATAGATAAACCTTGTTTAAACGTCAAATTTGATTTAAAACAGTCAATTCGCAACCTCAAAGGCGTGCTGGTGTGTGACCGGTAATTTTACTCAATGTTTTGTCCGTTTTGTTCAACTGTTTATGCAGCTTGAACCTTAAGTAACTAAAACACTGTTAATATTAAATAAAACCATGTTTCATATAGTTATTTATCAAGCACATAAGTTGAACATTGCTGTTAGTTTTGTATTATTTTGAATAGATTTAATTCTGGATCAGACAAATCGTTACGTCCTTTTGGTTACAATTTGAAGCGTAACATATAGCCGGACTAGAAAAATGTAACCAAACGGACACGGTAAAGACGCACGCACATTGAGTATGTATAGTTTTTACCGTGACTTGGTCTATACTTATTTAATTCATGTGCAATTAATAAGTCATATTTTATTAAGTATTATTGAGTTTCTTATGTTTAAAACTCTATCTATTGATTTTGGTATATATTTTGTAGTCCTTTTTTTATTCACTGAGTTTTTGTGTAAATTTTTGATGATTGTGATCTCGTCTTTACTTTGTCAATTAAGTTACATGGGTGTCCATTTGGAAATGTCCCCTTGATTTCAAAAGTATTTATTATTGTTTATTCAAAGTTTATAAGCTAAAATATTTAATTTTTTTGACAATAATCACATGTTTTGTTAATTCTAATGATTGTTATTCGTCACATGGCAGTAATGCCAATAACTATTTAATAAACCTAAAAATATCGTACGATTTGGGGCCACCTCGTAACCAAACCACCTAAAATTCCCTTTTATGAAAAATCTTTGTTCTAAATTGGTCAATGATGATTGTTTTTAGGTTGTTAGGGCGAGCGAAGCGAGCCCTATCACTAATCGACGAAATATGCATTCTTGTGGTACACTTTACGGAAAAACTACTGCACTGTTAGGTTTGAAATTTAACATAGTAATTTAAATTCATGTCTAGATGTGTTATCAAACATAAAAATATCATTTTATAAACCTAAAAAAATAAAATAAAGTAATAACACTTTGTATTACTACTAGCGCCATCTGTTGGCAAAATGATGAATTAACATTCGTGCTAATGTTAATTATTTCTTTCTCTAACAGATGGCGTTAGTAATAAATAAATATTGGACATTCTTATACTACTTAACTACTTAAGAAGGCTTGTGTTGTGGGTATTCAGACAATACGATACCTATGTGGTGTTTTCAAGTTTAATAATGTCGATGGCGCTTACGCCATTAACAACGATGAATACCAAAGTGGGTACAATTTTGGATTCAACCCACCTCGCTTCACTTGGTTTGATTCCCATTTTAGCAATTAAGTTTTTGTGAATACCTACTAGAACAATCAATCTTGCTGTATGAGGTCAATTTACTCGTATGTTTTGTGACGCTGACGATGTGATGATCAGTCATGTTGTGTTAGCAAACTTAAATCGGGTATTTTCAGTTCGAGATACAGTTTTGGCGCCATTCATTGATTACGTAAGAGGATTTTGGGTGGAGGGGGGGGTCGAACATATCTTATTTTTTCTTACAAGGGGGTGGGAGGGGGTTTTCATAGTTCTTAAGTAAGATCACAAAGATGCGATATATTTTTTGAATTTCTATGAAATTATGACGTTTAAAATAATACTTCCATACTCTATGCTATCAAACATGGTGCAGAGTTAGCTTAAACGAGCTCAAGTACCTTTGTACAGGTACAAATAAACATTCATAAAAATATTTTTTGAAAATAAATTATATTGGTGGCTGGACGGGGTCAGCCTATTCTTATTATTTCTTACCTAGGGTTGGGAGGGGGTCAAAAGCTAGCAAAAATTGTCTTACGTAATTAATGAATGGCGCCTTTAGTGTTACTATTGCTTGGAACTGCTAAAATTATAAATAAAGATAAGCATAATTAATACAAACTTCAGTGACTTAGGGCCGATACAGACGGACTACAACCCGACTGCAACTTGTATGGGAACTGCACGCCAATCGAAACGTCGGCGTGCAGTTCAGCAAAATGACCCAGTACCCTGGCAGTACCTAGTGGAACTCAGGTTTGGTGTAACAAAGGCACATTATGGTTTGGTCATCCGACTCATCTTGATGAGCACTTAGGAGAGTAGTACCCAAGATAGAGCCGATGCCGAACCCTGGCAGTACCTAGTGGAGCTCGGGTTTGATGCAACATACATAGACACACTCTGTTTTGGATATCCGACTCGTCATGATGATCACTGGGTAGATCAGTACTTTCAGTACCCAAGATAGCTGATGCTGAACCCTGACAGTGCCTAATGGAGCTCGGGTTTTATACAACATAGGCACACGCTGTTTTGGTCATGCAACTCGTCTTGATGAGAACTTAGGAAAGTAGTACCCAAGATAGAGCTGATGCTGAACCCTGGCTGAACCTAGTGGAACTCGATCAGGTTTGATGCAACATAGACACACGCTATTTTGGACATCCGACTCGTCATGATGAGCACTTGGGAGAACAGTACCCAAGATAGAACTCATGCTGAACCCTGGCAGTACCTAGTGGAACTCAGGTTTGTTGCAACATAGGCACACGCTGTTTTGGCCATCCGACTCGTCTTGATGAGCACTTAGGAGATTAGTACCCAAGATAGAGCTGATGCTGAACCCTGGCTGTACCTAGTGGAACTCAGGTTTGGTGCAACATAGGCACACGCTGTTTTGGTCATCTGACACGTCTTAATGAGAACTTAGAAGAGCAGTACCCAAGATAGAGCTGATGCTGGACCCTGGCTGTACCTAGTGGAACTGTGTGTGTTAGTTTATGTGCGGAGCAGCGTGATTACCGCCAGTAGGTGTCCAGACGGGATAGTTTTTCGATCAATTGTGTGGAGTGGACGCAAAAATAAATTCAAGAACATTGGCTCGCTGACCCAACATTATGTAGGAAAGCCAGTTGGGTTCCTTACAAAAAGTACTGGGCGACCGTGTAGGATGTAATGCACTTATGAAATTGTATATTACGTGTGGATGATATTGGCAATTTGATTTTGTCGTCTGGACACGTTTTTAAAGGACAAAGTAAAAGCTATAACAGACAGGCGTACCGGACAGCAACCGGTTCGGTACGTTAAGGTAGAAAACCTCCGCGAGCCCTTACAAAGCTCTGCTTTTTGCTAGTTTATTAACATTATTATGCTTTAAACATAAAAACATTTGCTTCAAGTATGTCTTTTATTGACTATTTCAAAAACCATTTGTAACCAAACGGACCGCAAAAACCCTCTCTAATCCTATTAAATATTAATTTTAACTGGTTTATGCTAAAAATATGACGATTCTCTTTTGTGTTTCGTAAACTAGAATATATTTACTCATAGAATCACATAAAAAAGTACCAAATAATCCAAATTATATTTTCAACTCGTCAAGTGAGTCATGGTACAACTTTAAATGGAAATGCCCATCTCGAATATCTGTACTAATAGCATTATAATATAATTACTTCGGACAAAAGTTTTATTAAGTCCATTTTTACTCTGCGATCAATACTTTAGGAGCTACAGGCTGTTAAATTTAAATAAGAGATAAAAAAATAGACGGTTTAAGAAAACGTCGTTTTTACGTAATTGTTCATCATAAATAAAATAAAATTGTTTAGAATAAGCAAGCTAAAGCGACCTGCTGATATAATATTTAAAAAAAACCGGCCAAGAGCATATCGGGCCATGCTCAGTGTAGGGTTCCGTAGTTACGCGTCCGTCAAAATGGACTATTTGCAAAAACAGACAGACGCACGAGTGATCCTAATATAAGGGTTCCGTTTTTTCCTTTTGAGGAACGGATCCCTAAAAATCATATAAGGTTAGTGGATTTTTTGTGAAATATATTATTTTCTGAATTTCTTCTAACAAAATCGATTTATCTACCCATACAATACAATCATATTAAAATGTGACTTGAGCAGCAAAAATGTGACTTTTAGGGAAACGAAATGTAACTTATGACTGCAGAGCCCTGGCAACACTGCAAAGGAGCCTCAGTCCGAGACGTGCATTTGATGGAGACGATCGACGCGTTTTGGCTTTAAACTTGCGTTGCGGATCAAGCTCTCGGCGATACGCCTCGAGCTGATCACAACGTGCCTCGAGCCTTTGCCTCAGAGCGAGCAGCCTCAAACTGAGGCTGTTTGCTTCAAGTTGAGGCTGCTCGACCTGAGTTTGCCTCTAGTGGATACGCAGCTAAAGATATGTATATTGTTTACTTTACACTTTTGCACCTTACTCCTTTGTAATAAGGCGAAAAATATAAACATATCTTTGACGTCGACTGTACATACTGTAGGTACTTACATGCACTATAATACTTGATAATAGAGGCTTTGATCAGATATATATTTTTGAACATCTTGGTCGCACCGATATATCTGATGGCGACATACTCAGTCCGTTAGAGGTTTATTAGCACGTTACGAAAAACTGGCGTCCTTCCTGAAGCTCTACCATGATTTCCGTGGTTCGACCAGGCTGACGCAACTAGGAACAAAAAAAGGTTTTGTATGGACTATAGTGACCTAGCCATAGCCAAAAAAACAAAATAGACGTCAGTGCTATTCATCTGTCATGTCAACTGTCAGCCACATTGCTTTGTTGCTTGTCATGGCGGTTCGTAGATTTTACATTTTACTTACGTACGTCTTGCAATTTCTTTTTTAAAAGCCTTCGTTATTTTCCAAAACAGTCAAACGTGATAAGAACATACAGTGAGTCTATAGATTTTGTTTAAATGCCACCGAAAACTAAGTTGTTTCAGTGCGAAATATGTGGAAATTGATACACTTGCGAAAATCGCAAAAAAGGAATTTTATGGCTAAATTTCCATTAGATGAAGACCGGTAAGTATTGCTTTAGATACCTTTAGCCTTATTTTGGTGTAGCAGGCTATAAACACATCGAAAATTAGATATTTCATATCCACTTTCATTGTGAACTAGTGATGTACTACAAGTATCGATATCGACTGCAGCCTAATTTTTTATCAATGTAAATAGTAAATAAAATAAAATGAGTGAATTTCCTGGTAACTTGCATACAACATGACTATAATTATTTCTCCGAATATTTTTAGTGGAAAATTATCTATCATCTGTGTATTAATGGAATGGACATTATCATATATATAAAATTGAAAAACCAGAACGGGATAAAAAACGAGCGAAGAAGAGAGATGGCGCCTTACAAATTTCTAAAAAAGTTTTTGACACGTATCTCGAATACAACGCACGTATGCTAAGAAAAAACTGTTTAAATCTATTATCTACATATGAGAATAAAACTAGAACATAAAAACTATCGCTTTCGATGCGTATTTAATTTACAATAAGGAAAAGAAATTTTCATAACAATCTTCATTTTACGACTTCGACCATTTCCCGGGAACTCTCGGTTGCTTTCGTTTGGCGGTGCTACAGATACCAAATAATCCGTAAGTTAAAGTAAACTAAATTATGTTTGTCATGTTGGTATACAGGTATTTCTGAGTTTTTTTACACGAAGTAAAATAAAAAGTGCTGTCAACCTCAACCTTAGTCCATCGCCCATACGAGTGAATTATGCCATTTATGACATATCAATCAAATTAATATTATCGTATGGTTATCGTGTTAATAATTTGTATTTTATTGTTTTAAATTTCTTTATGAGTTATTATTATTCAGATTGATTTTCATGGCTCGGCAAACATTGTCATTCGTCCAGGGAAAGGGCTGCCGAGATGAGCCAAAAATACAAAGTTATAGAATGGGAGACGAGCGTACTTGGGACAACAAAATGGGAGACGCCCGATGGCGAGAGCTATCGCAAGATCGCAAGAAACATGACGTGATCTGGTATCGGAGGCCAGGTGAGTCCTTTGGATCGTTGCGTCACCTTAGCCGTAGTAATGTTAAGATCCAGAAAGGGAAATGGGGACTACCTACGTTTGTATGAAAAGGCGATTTATGGGTGGTGGTCGTCCATATTCGTGGCTTAAAGCGGAAAATAAGTAATCTAATGAACGTTTTTGCAACTAGGCTTATAACAATAAGTAATAATTTTATGTTAAAACAAGTTTTAAATAAATACCTACGTACGTTAAAAGAAATTTTCGAATTAAGTTATCCAAATAACGGCTACCTACTTGACAAATAAGAAATCCTTATCACAGTTATAAACCCTGGCAGGGATACATAATAATGTCGGTATTTAACTAAACATAAGACAAACTCTTTATTTCATTTACGCGAGCGGAGCTGCGGGCCCGTCTAGTATTATATATTCTTGGAATCTAGTAATAGGGGATATTACTGCAATCTGCAATGTTCTGCCGCCAGAGTGTAGCACTACCGACTCTAGAAAATTCATAGACTAACTTATACATACTCTGCCTTAAACTGTTTTTTGACAAATTTTCACAGACTATAAATTATGACATTGATGCATCAAGGCGGTTTGTTAACAAGGGCCTACTGGTAAACATGAAAATCGAAATTTAGTTATCTGCCTCTTTATCGCTCGAATATGCAAGAGTGATAGAGAGGTTAGATAACGAAATTTCAATTTTCTTGTTTCGCGGTAGACCCCCAGATTGTGGCAGATAGTGGTAGTGGCGCTACCTACGCAGAGTTTTGCGTAATATTCCCTATTATTTAAGATTTTATTTTAACCTAAAATATAAGAAAATGTATGTGTGTCTGTTTTAATTATTAAATGTTTTCAGATGCAGGCAGTGGCGCAAATAAGTTGTGAAGGAAGACTTAATTTTATTATTAAAGAATATAATATACAGGGTGTCCCTAGCCATTGGACAAAGCCGAAATGTACATATGCATTAGGGTATTTAGAACCAGTATACAAAGTATCATAACAATCGGTGTAGTGGTTACGAAGAAATTAACAAATTACGATTTTTTTACTTTGGAGCAACCTGTATGTGTTAGTAGCTCCTGAGGTAATAAATAGTATGAAACCTTCTTCGACCGTTTGAGTATCTTTTTTATTTATGACATTACTAAGATTCTGACTTGTGACAAATGTCATCATTGCCGCACATTTTCAAACAAATTGTCAAAAGCACTGCCAATGATTAATACAGTATGTTTCTTTTTGTTGTCGATTATTGGAAATAACTTTTGTGTGATAATTTATTTTTTTATCTTTTGTTCTAATTAAAAAAATATTACCGTTAGAGCATTTCTGAGAAGTAACCCTACGTGGGATTTCAGGGTTTGTCCAATGGCTAAGGTCACGTTGTATAAAAAAAAATCATTTAATCAGGTGAACACACATTTTCCTCTGTTACCTGTGGACCGTCGAACCGTCGGGATGTATTTTAAATTAATTGTATTAAATTATAAAAAAAAAAATTTTTACATATTTTTATTTTAACAAATAAAAGCCGTGTTCACATTTAAGTCCAACCATGTATTAGTCCACTCAAAGAACACTATATATAACATACGACTTAAATGTGGACTCGATTCTAACCTGATTTCGAGTACGAAATTTGTTGACAGGGGCCCATGTTTCAACCCTCCCCAATTTATCGATATCGATAAAATTCGCAAGCGTGTAGCATACTACACTATTTAAGTATATTATGTTGGTACTATTGTTCTTTGACAGTTCTTTGTCGTACATGTTGGTAATGATTGGATAACCAATCAAGTCGCTAGTATGGAAGTCCCGTCTCTTAAAACGTAGTGATTATATTCTCTTTTTGTTCGACGGAACCGGAAAGCGGCAACTTCGTTTAGCGCAACGTGCCGAAAGCAACGATCGATATTAACTAGGGATATGCGCGTTCATACAAATCCGACTGAACATTCTCGTTAAGCAACACAGGCGCCATCTGTTGTATAATATGCCTACTACCGGCTAAGTCAGAGACATATGTTAAAGTAGACTGCACTCTCGCGTCGCGCCGAACAAAATACCTCGAGGGAGAGCGGTGTCCCATTCTTTTCTTTAGGGCAAAGGTGAAGTGACAATTGAATGAATGTTGGTATTGTTGCGACAGCTAAACAAGGCACGCACCTTTTTTTATTAATATCAATGTAATAATTACAAATTCCGCCGTGCCAGTTTATTAACTCAGTTAATATAATATTAAGTAGCAATAAGTGGGAGTCAAAAGATATAAAATATGTTAAAATAAATACATTATATTTTAAATTAAGCATGTACAATATATTCAACAACCAAAGATTTATATTTTCTGAATGTCAACATTTAGAAAAATATTATTATTAAAGGGAAAATTCTTAAGTTAGTTAACCAGCACGTCAAAACCCAGAAAATAGACACTCTTTTTAATGAATGTGGTAGCAGAAGTCTCCCTTTCGAGCCGTCTTGTTCGGCACGCTCGCCGGAGACGAGAGCGCAGTCTATTTTACAATATGTCTTTGGACGGCGCACGTACAAGGCCATCATGGCCGCACGCGCAATAACGAAGTAAAATCGCTTAAAATTTGTTTTAAGCAAGAAATCAATGTAATCTGTAATTACTTACCGATAAAATGAAATCTCATCAATTTATTAGATTTTTCTGTAACAGTTTTTACACCCTTTCACAACACAACTAGACATTTTTTTGAATTGTAAAATGCATTACGTGACAACTTCACATTGCGCCGCGCGGCTCCCGACTGAGCGCGCTGGTGTGATGAATGCGATTTTCACACCCATAAACTGGCCCCTTTCGTAGTGCCCGTAAGGCGCGTCCTTACGAAGTAATATATATGTCTATGGCCGAAAGTTGACGTTTTCCGCACGGAGAATATTGTACACAGGCAGTGTTGCCAGATCTCCTGATTTTCCAGGATAATTCCTGATTTCGGGGTGTATCTCCTGGTCTCCTGATTTTTCCTAAAAATCTCCTGGATTTTAGAAGTTCACAACCATTTAATATTACTACATAAATTTAACGTCAGGGAGAACCCTGAAGAATCAAGCCAGTGTAGGGCGGCCATAAATTCAATCTTAGTGTGTAACATCAACCTTTGCCACAGTTTCTGAACGAACCGAAATTACCGATTATGAGCGATATTACCAATAAAATGGAGTGCGGACGCAAGAATACCAATTTGTGACGCCAGTATTCTCGTTTTGGGGCATTTATTCAATTTAGGGGGCTCTAATAGCACCATAAATCTAAAATTGGTGATTAAATTGGAAATTACCACCAATTTCATTTATGATCAAATCGGTCGATTTGATCACCTCTATCTGGACACGCCTTAATATATGAATAAAAAATATTTTTATGACGTAAATTTTTGCCTCCTGATTTTATTTTAAATCTCCTGATTTTTAGGACATGTATCTTCTGGATTTTTCAGATTGGACCTGGCAACACTGTACACAGGGCCGTCTTAAACTATGCTGCGGCCCCTGGGCACATAAAAATTTGGGGTTGGGGCCCTTTTGGAAAGTAAAGAAAGCGAATTAAACTAACATTTTTCTACTATGATCTTCTATTTATTATGGGTAATCAAATATACTGTTACTCAGGGGCGTATTTACCCTAGGGCCATCCGGGCCATGGTCCGGGGCGCCAACCCCCAGGGGCGGCATATGCCGCCCCTGGCGGATTGCATTTTGTTTTTCTTCCTTGACTTCTGGGGCGTCGAAACGTATTGGCCCAGGGCGCCAAATTTCAAAATACGCCCCTGCTGTTACTGTCTGTTCTTCAGGGCCCCCTGAGGATGGGGGCCCTGGGCACGGGCCCCGTGTGCCCTTATGGTAAAGACGGTACTGATTGTACAGCTATAGGTAGGTACCTTTCCATATTACTCTCTAACTCTTTGCTTTTACCCTTCCTATGTCCCTCCGAGCAGGGAGTGTCCTCACCAGAGCTCCTAACCTACGCCTACGCCTCTATAGTTTCAAGTTATTAATTTTCTGCACATTGACTTGCCCCCATTGAAGTGTCACGTGACTTGCGAGACGAGAATAGAACGTGTTTATCAACGGAAACTGTAGGCGATGACGTGTTCGTTTTTTGCAATCTGTTGCACTTCATTATGTGTACGTCATCTCGCTTAATGCAGGACCGACAGACTTTGGCCAGTGAGTCACGTCTCAAAGCGTCTAGTCTCTTTTTCAAAATTCTTTACAGTACCTAAATAAATATGGTGCTACTTTACCTAACTAGTGCGATAATTAGCATATTACGTAACTATGTCGAAAATTTAAAGGGCCATGTGTACTACACGTGCGAATAGGTAATTCGCAACTCGTGTAGATTAAAAACACTTACGAAATCACTTTTTTTTTCAATACCTAAAGGAAAATATCACACTTGTCTTAAGTGAAATAGGCCTCGTGCCCTGATAATTTATTGTTTATCTAATCTACATGGAACAATAACGTCAACTACTAGGAAGGTAATTATATCTAAAGTAGACATTCCGCATTCTCGACTCGAATACAAGGTCGATTATCGCTGTCTCTGTCTAGCACAATACATAATTGTTTGTCATTGGATAATTACACTATTACCGTATTTACCAAAAAGTGGCATTTTCTGTTCTAGGACACTATTTTTATTCCTACTCATAGGTGATTTGAAAAGCAGCATGTGTCACAGCAGCAAAATTATGTCGACCTGCGTTCACACTGGAACCAGTGGAACCCCTCACTACGCTCGAGTATCTATTTTAGAATCTCTCGCTACACTCGGGATTCTAGTGAGAGAACTCGGGATTCCGGGGAGTGGTATAGAAACCTTCGCTTCGTTCAGGATTTAATGTACGCCCTCGCCGTAAGTAAGTAATTTTGCTCACTTGTGACACAAATGACACAATGTACCTATTGCACGGCGCTCTCGACGATATGATTCCTTTTTATGACATGGACGCCGTGGACTTTTGCATTTGCAACGCGTGTGCGCATGCCTGCCGCGCCTAAGGAGAAAAGTAGAAACAGGTAAAATACAGTGAACAAAATATAATATTGTGGCTGGTCAATAAAATTCTAGGTAGGTAAGTATGTGTCAAACCAAACCTCTTGTGCGCGGAATTAGGTACAGTCAGCAGCAGAAGTTGCTGAGCGGGCGAGATGTTCAAAATTACCTTGACACGCTCTTATTCTCTTAACAATAAAGTCGCGTCCAGATAATTTTGAACACCTGGCCCGCTTAGCATCTTCTGCTGCTGACTGTACAAGATTTTATTTGACATTGCCTATATGTCATACTGCGCGCTGTAGGTAGGGGAGAGCGGGGTTAAACGTGCCGCGGGTAAGTTGTTCCGATGGGAATAGGAACGCAAGTAAACCATGGAGCGATTCGTATGATGTTTGTCGCGAAAAGTCAGACCACTATGCGATTGCAGGAGCCGTTTTCGTTCCTTCCAATACAGTAGAATAGTAGTTATGGAAAATAAATCAAAAACGAGGGCACAACTAACCCCACGGAAAATCCCATTTTTGCTTTGGATTTTTTTACTAACTGTTGATAGTACACAAAAAATAATCACATATTTCGACGAACTGCAAAGTACTATTTTAGCGTGTGTGAACCGAGATTAAAATATTTGACGAATAAGTTAGAATTTTAAGCAACGGAACAACCAGCCCCAAATTCGGGGTTAGTTGTTCCGAGTTGTCTATTGTTTGTCCGAAAATTATATAAAATAATACTCATATGCCCGAATTTTATTTGCCCGAATTTCATTTGCCCGAATTGTTTGTTTACCATAAAAATGATGTGACATACTCTTTGTTTACCCGATTATTAGATTCCAGAACGTACGAGTGCCATACGTGTTGTTGTCCATATTATTAATTGTAATAATATTATTTAATAGAATATTTAACCTCACCTAACCCACTTTTCCAGTAGTATTTCTTTTCTGTACGGGTCGCAGTTCAAACCTAACCTAACCCATTTTTCTAGTAGCATTTGGTTTCTGTAAGGGTCGCAATTCAAACCTAACCTAACCCACTTTTCTGATAGCATTTCTTTTCTGTAAGGGTCGCAGTTCAAACCTAACCTAACCTACTTTTCTAGTAGCATTTATTTTCTGTATGGGTCGCAGTTCAAACCTAACCTAATCCACTTTTCCAGTAGCATTTCTTTTCTGTAAGGGACGCAGTTCAAACCTAACCTAACCCACTTTTCCAGTAGCATTACTTTTCTGTAAGGGTCGCAGTTCAAACCTAACCTAACCCATTTTTCTAGTAGCATTTGGTTTCTGTAATAACATTATATTATGGCTAGTGATAATTATGACTTACAATGATGATGACAAATGATATTATTGAAATTGATTTTATGGGAAACAAAGTTTCTGGTACGTGACTAATATAGTAAACAATAAGTATTGTATATGTAATTATGGGAAACAATATAATGGCTGTTGACTATTATGGCAAATAAAATTATGGCAAATGAAATTCTGGCAAGTGGGTGTAAACCAGTTGTTCCGTTCCGACCTATCTCATGAAAAAAATTCTGGTAAAAAAACAGTTTAACGATGCACAAAACAATATCACTATTCAGAAACGCAAATAATCATTATTTAATATAGCGCAAGCAACATACCTTATTCATACTGTTTTCATAGATTAAATTTGTATTTTATGAACATCGGCACGTTTAACCCCACTCTCCCCTACAATTGAGTTGGGTCCCTCACGGCCAAGGACCGGAAAACCCCTCTTTACGCTTAATCCTATCAATTCGGTAACCCAATCGATTCGGTTACCGTATCATTCGGTAACCCTATCATACTGTTACCTGATTGTAATGGTAACCTTATTGAAACGGTAACCCTAACCTTTAACCGAGTTAATCTCAAAACCCCATCGCGATAGGGTTTTTGTTAAGGGTTTTTAACAGGTTTTCATTCAGTTATGGTAACCTTTATTATCGGTTGCTTACTGGTTTGCTACATTAAAGTAGTTTTAGTGATGTGCCGTCAGAACTAAAAAAAAATACTAAAAAATTTGTTTATTTTATTTACTTTATTTATATTTTGTTGATTTTATTGATTTTACTTATTAATTTTATTTAATTTAATTAATTAATTTAATTGATTTAATTTTTTGAATTTGTTGAATTTATTTATTTTTTTGAATTTATTTAATTTATTTTATTTAATTAATTTATTTAAATTATTTCATTTATTTAATTAGTTTAATTTGTTATATTTGTTTAATTAAATTTATTTATTTTATTTATTTTATTTATTTTATTTATTTTATTTATTTTATTTATTTTATTTATTTTATTTATTTTATTTATTTTATTTATTTTATTTATTTTATTTATTTTATTTATTTTATTTATTTTATTTATTTTATTTATTTTATTTATTTTATTTATTTTATTTATTTTATTTATTTTATTTATTTTATTTATTTTATTTATTTTATTTATTTTATTTATTTTATTTATTTTATTTATTTTATTTATTTTATTTATTTTATTTATTTTATTTATTTTATTTATTTTATTTATTTTATTTATTTTATTTATTTTATTTATTTTATTTATTTTATTTATTTTATTTATTTTATTTATTTTATTTATTTTATTTATTTTATTTATTTTATTTATTTTATTTATTTTATTTATTTTATTTATTTTATTTATTTTATTTATTTTATTTATTTTATTTATTTTATTTATTTTATTTATTTTATTTATTTTATTTATTTTATTTATTTTATTTATTTTATTTATTTTATTTATTTTATTTATTTTATTTATTTTATTTATTTTATTTATTTTATTTATTTTATTTATTTTATTTATTTTATTTATTTTATTTATTTTATTTATTTTATTTATTTTATTTATTTTATTTATTTTATTTATTTTATTTATTTTATTTATTTTATTTATTTTATTTATTTTATTTATTTTATTTATTTTATTTATTTTATTTATTTTATTTATTTTATTTTATTTAATTTATTTAATTTATTTAATTTATTTATTTTAATTATTTTAGTTATAATATAATAATATTTATAATAAGAACACACCACACAAGTAGGTATAAAGATAAACAAAGGAAAGGCAAAAAAACTTGTTTGTGCTGGAGGCTTCATAGACCGCCCATGCCAACCTCGGTTATTCAATAATAAGTTGAATTTAAGTGTGCGTAAAGATTACAATCGTTTGAACTGGTCAAAAACCTCATAATGAGGTAACTGAATAGACTGGGTTTTTATTTCGGTTACCGGTAACAGAGGTTAACTCGATCTGATACGGTTACCGAATCAAAGTGTTACCTTATTAAGCGGTTACCGTTATGGTAGGGGTTTTTATAAACACCTCTAAAATAACCCTATGAAAAACCCCGGTTAAGGTAACCGGTTCCTGTCCCTGCTCACGGCCCAATACGCGTGGGGTACCTAATTTAATTTTTGACCTCTAGTCAGACTTCTAAAGTTATTCTAGCTCGTTGGAGTCATGACTCATGACGTATGAGTGACATTTTGTGTATATTGAATATAATGAAAGTAAGGTTCGTGTTAAATAATTAAATACGAATGTTATAAGGAATATTAACGGATATTACCTGTAATAATATACCAAACCGCAAAAACTCTATCCTCTATCCTATCGTCTATCATGTTTCCTGCTTTACCACATAACTACTGACTTGGGGGTAGGTATAGTTTTATGTTTACCGCAAACCACAATTTAATAGATAATAAAATAAAACTAGCAAAAAAAACGAAGTAGTTTTAGAAAACAATCATATGATCCAAATAAACCCCATCCATGATCCATAATGGATTTTTTATTCGGGTTACAAAATGAAGCCTGATCGACATCTTATCAAAATCGTCTCTATAGTATATGTACTTATAGACTACTACATAATTAGGGCTTGCAATATCGGATGGGTTCTAATTCCGGAACTGATTTTCGATATTGGATTCCAATTCCGGAATTCCGGAACTGGTTCCGGAATTAGGCTTTATCATATTTTTATTTTATTTATTCGAAAAAACAACAAAAAATGTGAAATTCTGATACTTTACGTTCATTAAAGTTAGTATTGTTTAAGAGAAATTTAGATTGAAGTAAGTTTTTTTTACATCTGCATACATCTGCGAAGAAATTCAAAGGTGTATGTGAAGTCCCCAATCCGCGTTGGGCTAGCGTGGGGACTATAGCCCAAGCCCTCTCGCGCATGAGAGGAGGCCTGTGCCCAGTAGTGGGACGTATATATGCGGAGATGATGATGATGATGAAGTTTCTTTTACCACCTTATTAAAATGGTTACTTTTATTCACTTCTATGATACGGGGTATTTATTTGGGGAAAGTGGGAAACTATAGTTGCTAGTAAACCATTCGATGCTCAATTTTATAAAATAGTTTAATATTAATAGCTTCCTACTCTTCCAAACCTAGTAGGTAGTGGTGTTGTTTAAGAAGTTGAAGGTCTAAGTTTGGCTTTTTCCTTCCTAGTTCCTAATTATGATTCAGAATATCATTATATTATGTGCTTCTACAGGATCCGAAATCGTTGATAGAGAAAACCTTTTTCTCTCTGAATCGAAGATAAAATTGCAAACATTTTTAAATTTCAATTCTAAAACTTCGCTTATGTAGGATTCGGACTATTCTAAGCAAGTAAATCGCTTTGCTTTATGTTTTTTTTTATTATTATGAGCCCATATTGTCCCACTGCTTTAGCAAATGGAAAAGTAAAATATGTGTACCTATAGTAAACTATAACTGAATGACTAAGAGGCACGTAATAACGACAAAAAACACCAGTATAGTGTAGTTTCTTAACAATTTTCAATAATAAACGTATTAAAACCTAAAAAAAGTACCTGAATCCAATTCCGGAATTTTCGATATTCCGGAATTGTAATATCGGAAAATTTGTCCGAGATTCCGGAATGCAAGCCCTCTACATACTTAGTTTACTTTACTGCAGCGGTATCATGGTCGCATTTTTATCACCTGTTATGCCATGTGTCACTCTCGCACTTAGGTACATAGGTATCTGTTAGAACGTGACAGGCATGGTGACAAATGATAAAGAGCCGACCATATTAGCCCTACGGGATACTGGACTATAGTTGGTCGATTATCG
Source organism: Cydia splendana (assembly GCF_910591565.1). NCBI lineage: Eukaryota > Metazoa > Arthropoda > Insecta > Lepidoptera > Tortricidae > Cydia > Cydia splendana. The sequence continues at coordinate 8,055,934 of NC_085979.1, forward strand.
GATTCTGAATCTATATCTGTGAAGTTTCATCTCAATAGAATAACGGGATATTTTGTACTTTCAATGCAGTAAAAAAACAGACCTAAAATATTTTAATAAGTACAATCTCGAAATTAAACCTTCTTAACATACGAATATAGTTCATAATCCCACTTTCTTGAAACATGGCAGACTGACCTTGTAACCATTGGTTCAAGGCCGCTATAAAAAATGCATTAGACAGGTTATGCTTACACAATCATTATGCATTGTTATGCTGACGTTGACGTCTTTACGCTACGTCTTACGTAGGCGAACAACGCGCGAACGCGGCGCGGCGCGGCGCGGCGCGGCTAAATCAATCCTTTGATACCCATAGAAGTGTCCTACGTAAGCGATCTCGTTGCGAACGCGGCGCGGCGCGATTTGCACGCGAATATCGGGCGGCGCGGCGCGGCGCGGCGCGGCGGCGGCGCGGCGAGACGCGGCACGGAGAAAACAAACCGTTGTTGCATATGGAAGTGTCCTAGGTGAGCGAATTTGACGCGATGGCGAAGCGGCGCGGCGGCGGCGCGGCGCGGCGCGGAACGGGCGCGATCAATCCATTTGGTTTTTAGACGCGAATATGACGCGGCTAGAGGCGTGGCGTATATAGAATTACCGGCTTTATAATAATGTGGAAGTTTCTAAACGCAAAAATGTGTGTGTGACTTGTGTTTCATGAATACATTAATTTATTCAGATATTAAAAGAAACGTGCTTTTTTTAAGTCTAAATCGCGAACAGAATGAGTTTCAGTTGAAGATAAGACCAGATTGATGCTATCGCAGCTTAACAAATACGTCCCATAAGATATTGTAACCCAAGGGCATGTAATGAACAATACTTACTTGTCTGCAGAATGATCATTAAAATTGGCTCTCTGTTTATTGGAATCAAGATACAAATGATAAATCCTTTGGAAACACTGGTGAACTAATCGAAAACAGCAAGATGACAACTATATTGGGGCACGAATCGTGAACGATGGTCCCAAAGTTGACCTCTCAAAATCGGAACCCGCAACAAAAGTGAACTACCTAATTCAGAACAGTAAACGTACATAAAACAAGGTGCGAAATATTAAATCAAGTATTTCAGTGTGAAGAGTATTGGGACAACTACAGACTTAGTGCGGCCAAATAGGTTAGAAAAATGTGTGATGCAAAAATGATTAAGTATAATGTTTCAGTTCATACCTACTTATTTGTGTTTTATTTGCTTTTACAACATATGTTATTCATAAGCCTATGAAACAATAACTATACTCTCTGCAAGTACATCTGAATACATGAAACAAATTTTAAAACAACTTGTTTCATACTAAGACTTTACCATATATTACTAATACCTAAATCATTTCATTACAAAAGTAGTGGGGTTTTAATCATGTGCTGCTTCTAAATGAAAGACATCTACAGTGTACAATGGTTGTAGTCTATTGCAAAATATACCAGAGGGTTAAGATCTTACAATAGCTACTTACTTTAGTCATGATCTTATTATTTTATTTATAAGAATAACAATAAACAGTTAGATGTAGCAATTAAGCCCACAAAACTACATAGTTTGACTGCGGAAGTGCGGAGGCAGGTATCAATCTTATTTCATATCTTAAATTATTCTAGAAATATGGAATATACATGAGATAAGTTGAGTAGGTTGGTAGGTTTGACCTAGGCAAACAATTTCCCTATCTACACACTACAAGCATGTCTACTTACTTACTTACAAATTAAATAGAATATGACTTGTAAGTTACATATAAATCAAATGTATAAAATACACTGTAACATAATTATCTACCTATGTAACCCAGGCCATGTAGATTATGTACAGTCGACGTCAAAGATATGTTTACATTTTTTGCCTTAAGTATTACAAAAGAGCAAGGTGCAAAAGTGTAAACATATCTTTGACATTGACTGTACTATAGTGTAAAAATATGGGTGTGTATGTGTACATCTTACTCAGGAATATTCCAAAGTTCTTAATATGCTAATAAAAGAGCTTTAGGGACATATTTTTGAGTAAGATGTATGCACCCATATTTTTCACTTGTCTATACAATTCCCTAAACACTAAAAAACCTAACCTACTTCAATGAGTACAGTCACAAGAAAAACCCCTTTGTTATATTTATTTTATTTAGTTTACCATCCTCATGTCAGAAACTTTGCAATAGCAATAGGCCATGCATGTTTACATAGATAATTTATCTTCACCCCAAGACAGTCCAGTTCCTCTCTGCAGCCCTGACCACCGGCAGCTTGGGCTTTGCCCCGCTGCCGGCGGCACCCTAGGTTAGGGTTTTTATTGTTTTGTAAGTGTTTTTTGTATTTTACTTTTATATTCATATTATATAACCCTAACCTAAGATAAATAAAGTAGCTTATACTAGTTTCAGTCTCAAAACTGTCTTCTGCTAGAAAATCACCATGCAACTTCCTAACCAACAATATGACATAAGTGGTAGACCTATACTTACTATGCTATGAAACTTCACAATAACCAATGTTTATATAGATTATTTGTCTCCACCCAAGAAAGAATGGAAATAATTACATTAAATATATGTTATGATACAAAATATAAATACTTATGATTTTGATATAAATTGGTTGTTGAAATAAGCTCTCCGGATAATCTCTTACCTTCATTAGTCAATTTGCAGTCTAAAGAGAATACTTATACCAGTGTGAGATAAATAAAGTTAGATAAGGTACTTAGAAAAATATTTTATTATCAAAAATGAAAATAAGATAATATTTATAATACTTTATTTTTAATTATACAATAAGTTTCTTCCATTTACTTTAAACAACTAAAATTTAATTCTGCCTATATGCATTTGACATTCATATTCTTGAGTTGATTCACTCGTACATTCCTTTCATCTTGTATTAAAATCAATCCTGAAAAGAAAGCAACATCATGTTATTATTATGTAAAAATATTCTGTGTTTCTCTTCGCCTGGGTAGAAAATGCTTCGAAACAAGCAGCTTTAAATTAAAGTACAAAAGTAACCTGAATGTTATACTACTAGTTCGGTATGCACAATTATGTCAGAAATGTTATTGCAAATTGAGCCTGAACTGCCTGGGTGAGAAAGAAAAAATGCTGCAGAAACAGAAAGGTTATGAATTTTGCTTCAGAGCCAGTTCACAGCTCAAAGGTAAATAAAGCTAAAGGCATGGCGAAGTAGTAAGTGATAAGTATTAAACAAACAAGATAACTTACCAGCCATGTAGCTCGTTGTCTGATTCCGGCTATAGCTTAGTTAGTTTTGCTGGACATTTTCCGCAAATCGACATCTACGGTGCCTATTTTGCGTGAAACGAGGTAGCTCTACTCTAACCAACCCAGCTTCTTGGTCTTCAGGTTGCCAACTGCCTTCTTCAGTGTGGCTATAGCTTGGAAAGTACTTGGACTTTAAATAATCGTCAGAAATTTCGCTTTAAAGTGCCGTGAAGCCTTGTCAGAAGCCGGTGTTGTTCGAAGCGTGAAGCCCGTGATCATCATCAACATTAGCCCTTGTGCATCTTTACAGATGATTTACATTGTTTTTAAGATATACATTCAGGAATTGCTTAAATTGTTGATTTAAAATCTGCACAGAAAGTTTAGTTCGCGCCTACAAACTTATCTCGTTGTCGGTTGTTGAGAATTTCGACAAGTTGACAACTTACTTTGGCATTTATGACTGGGTTGCTATATAAATAAATAATTCCCTCAAAAAAACATTGGAAGGATTGCGTTCATAATGGCTCCTCTACACGATGGGCCAACGTCGGCCAATCCAAGGGACGCATTTATGCGTTAGAGGGAGCAAGTGATATTGCTATCTCATTCTACCGCATAGCTACGTCCCTTGGATTGGCCGACATTAGCGCATCGTGTAGAGGAGCCATAATACGGCAACATGATTATCTATTATATAGTTGGTCAAGCAGATCTTGTCAGTAGAAAAAGGCGGCAAATTTGAAAAATGTAGGCGCGAAGGGATATCGTCTCAGAAAATTTGAATTTCGCGCCTTTTTCTACTAAAAAGATTTGCTTGACCATCTATAATAGTTATTTGTTATTTTATAGTTGGTGCAACGAATTTTATTTAGCAATGGATAAGACCCCCACGTCAGCGTTAAATTTAGCGAACTGTGCTTAAGTTAGCGGGTGGTTTGGTGCAACCCGCCTTACCCGCCCTAAATATCTAATTACTGCTCCACCATCTTGAAAAAATTATAATAACCGGATCGATAAAAAAATCTATTTAATCATAGAATCTGGTGGGTTATTCCCACTAGTTACCACCAAGTTCTTACCACTGGTAAAAGGTGGGATTTTTTCCCAGTATTTACCACCAAAATATTGTTACAGTTCAATACTAATAAAAACAGTATAAATATGTACAGGTTGTTTTTTATAATCACCTGCAATAATTTACGAGGTGAATATGTAGGTCATACTAAACAAGTTTTATTGTGGAACCAATACCGAAATCGCGAAAAAAATTGACTCTCCCATACAAATATCAACATCAGACCAGTCAAATTGTATGACACACAGTGTTGCCAACTCGGATTTTGAAAAAATGCTAGACTAATGTCTACATTATGCCAAAATTATGCCAACGTTTTTTGAAATATGCTAAAAAAATGCTCAAATGTCACTTGAAAATAGACACTTAAAATAATACGGTATCTAAAAATATTCAGTAAAAAACACCGTATTTTGTCAGTAGGAAAAGGCGCGAAATTCAAATTTTCTATGGGCTGATAATTTTTCGTGCCTACTTTTTTTTAAATTTGCCGCTTTTGATTACTGACGGAAATGGCTTAACAGACTATAGTTTCGACGGTTACGAGTCTGCTGTTGTTTGGCAATATAGGCTGCCCGCAGAATTTTCATTCGGTTTCCGGACGGTCAGGTGTGAACGTCTCAATGTCTCGTTTGCACCTGTCATTCCGTAAGGAAAATTCCGTGCGTCTGTGGCTAGCCTTATTATTGACCTAGTGAGCTCAAAATGCGAGCAAAGGTTCTCTGTTTCAGGCGTATAACCGCGAACATCAAAAATCGAAAATTTCCAGCAACTATCTCTGTCAATCTAATTACGCCTTAATTGGAGTAAAAGAGGTAGTTGCTCGAAATTTTCGTTATCGACGTTCGTAGCAGGCCCTCTACTAGGACTAAAATGCCGACTGCTGTCCCATCCCAGCAAATAGCAAAACATAGATTTGGGTAAATTTATGTAAGTACCTACAAGATCAGTGAAGGCCAGTCCAGATGGGACAATTTTCGCCCAACCTGATTAAATTGTCTCTCAAAACTCAAATATGTCAATCCACGAAAAAATCAGGTCAATTTAACTGAATTTATTTGCCATTTATAAATAATTATACATATAGCTGGTCAAGCAAATCTTGTCAGTAAAAAAAGGCGCGAAATTCAAATTTTCTATAGGACGATATCCCGTCGCGCCTACATTTTTCAAATTTGCCGCCTTTTTCTACTGACAAGATCTGCTTGACCAAGTATATATAGTCCGTCGTCGTCCATCCGCCCACAAAAGTCAAAATTAATATGAAATTATGAACCGCATAAGGCGATGGCGCATATTGTTGCTGCCAAGTTGGTGCAAACTTGGCTTAGACTAAATTATGCTAAAAAATATGCCAGGTGCTAAATGGAAAATTTTGGTGCCAAAGCGAGTGAAAATATGCCAGATCTGGCATCAATTATGCCATGTTGGCAACACTGGCCTACTGACGCTCCCTACAGTGTTGCCAACTCGGATTTTGAAAAAATGCTAGACTGATGTCTAGATTATGCCTAAATTATGCTAAAGTTTTTGGAAATATGCTAAAAAAAATGCTAAAATGTCACTTGAAAATAGACACTTAAAAATAATATGGTGTCTAAAAATATTCAGTAAAAAACACCGTACTTTGTCAGTAGAAAAAGGCGCGAAATTCAATTTTTCTATAGGAATTTTGTTTACTAACGGAAATGGCTTGACAGACTATTGTTACGACGGTTACGAGGCAAGTCTGCTGTTGTTTGGCAATATAGGCTGGCCGCAGGCAGACGCACGGAATTTTCATTCAGTTTCCCGGACGGTCAGGTGTGAACGGGACGTCGCTATACACATAACTATACATGTCTCGTTTGCACCTGTCATTTCATTCGGAAAATTCCGTGCGTCAGTGGCCAGCCTTATTATTGAGCTCAAAATGCGAGCAAAAAGCTTCTCCGTTTCAGGCGTATAACCGCGATCATCAAAAATTTAAAATTTCCAGCAACTATAATCTAATTACGCATTAATTGGAGTAAAAGAGGTAGTTGTTCTAAATTTTCGTTATCAACGTTCGTGGTAAGCGCTCTGCTAGGACTAAAATGCCGGCTCCTGTCCCATCCCAGCTAAATAGCAAAACAGAAATTTGGCTAAATTTATGTAAGTACCTACAAGATCAGTGAGGCCAGTCCAGATGGGACAATTTTCACCCAACCTGATTAAATTGTCTCATCAAATCTGCAAAACGGAACTCAAATAAGTATGTCAATCCACGAAAAAATCAGAGGTCAATTTAACTAAATTTATTTGCCATAAAAAAACATATATAGTCCGTCGACGTCCATCCGCCCACGACAGTCAAAATTCATTTGAAAATACATAGACCTAGTATTACATAGATGAGCTATACGCGTGCCTCCGTGAGGGACAAAACATAAGCAAAGCGACAATATTAAAAACACGTTTTCACATTCCTGACAACATACCAAAAACAATCTACGTAATTCGGTCGGGTTATTTGTTGCCCACCATTTAACCATACTAAATTTTTAGTGGGGAACAACAAAAAGTGAGACTGTGACAAGGACAAGCCATAATACCGCTTTCTCTGCTACTCCTACTGAAATTTCCATAAGTGCATCTCGTTCGGTCGTTTGGCCCCTCCCCCGTGTCATCTCTATGTTATTGTTCCTTTATGGAAAATATGAACCACATAAGGCGATGGCGCAAATTGTTGCTGCCAAGTTGGTGCAAACTTGGCTTAGACTAAATTATGCTAAAAAATATGCCAGATGCTAAATGGAAAATTTTGGTGCCAAACCGAGTGAAAATATGCCAGATCTGGCATCATTTATGCCAAGTTGGCAACACTGGCTCCCTAGTCGGACAAGGCCGTCGCATCTACATCGCGTCTACATCGCTCACGTAGGACACACCTATACATATCAACGGTTTGTTTCTTCCTCGCCGCGTCGCGCCTCGCCGCGCCGCCGCCGCGCCGCGCCGCCGCCGCGCCGCACCGCGTTCGCGCGTTGTTCGCCTACGTAAGACGTAGCGTGTGGTGCTTGTTTTACATTAAAAATGGATCGGACTATCGGACAACGCTTTTGATAATTAGGCCACGACATACATACATAGAAAACCCCTTCTTCTTATCCTTCTGATCCTTAAAGTATGTCTTAATATAGTAAGACAGTGGTTTGATTTCCGTTCACTGGGTTTGACACACAACCGCGCGTTCAGTCTAGATTTAGAAAAATAGCATAAATACAAGAAATTAAATTTATAAGCATTTATTTGAGACAAGCTCAACTCACAATAAACTTTCGTCTTAATATATGCCGTCGAAGTTTCTTGGAAACCCAAACTGCTTGGCCTCTTACGGTAAAACCACAATTTCTCCGTTCCCGATCTGGTTCTTTAAGACAAGTATTAAGGTCAATGTGGCTAATTCCGTCATAGGGCCTATTCCGTCCACGAGCATATACCTATTCCTTTGATTTTCAATAGATGCAGTTATTAACCGCGTCTGTCTGTCCATTAACATTTAATATAATCGTAACGTACATACATAATAATGTAATGTATTCGCGGCGCGTGCCCGCACGCTACCGGTTGCGTGTGGCCGTTAAACTACGAAAACAGTTAGCGTGTGAAACGTAATAATAAAGGTGTGTCCAGCGGGCGCAGCACGGTTCCATTTTTATCGCCTGTCACTATGCGCGTCCCTTTCGCACTTACATACTTGTTAGAACGTGACAGGTATGATATCGCCGCAGCGGGGGTATCATGGTCGCATTTTTATCATTTGTCATGTCATGCGTCACTTTCGCACTTACATAATGTACTTGTTAGAACGTGACAGGCATGATGACAGATGATAAAAAACTGACCATCTTAACATTCTCAATCCTACACCTACAGGGTGCTTAGACAAGATGATCGTTAACGCTCCGTAGCGAACGAAACGCAACTGTCTCCGACGCACAAATTTTGATGAGTGTCCCTTAGCGCCCCTAAAGTAAAGAATTAAGTAGGTAGGAAAAACAAATTTGTAATTCCTAAAAAGTAAACAAAATCTACCCTCAAATGGCTCCTAATGCCAGTGGTCGGTTAACCAATAAATGTTATAACTACCCAAAAATGTACAAATTGCTTGTTTACTTTTATTTAAATACCTAAAGATACAGACTATACCTAGTTACTTAAACAAAATACTAATTCCCAAGTTTAGTAGCAACATAAATGCAATAACCACAGATCGGCAACCTTTGGTCCGGTGAATAACATCACGTCCGCATCATCGGTGTTACCCAAACGCGTAACAATGACACGATGAGACCTTTCTAGCGTCTCAAGTTCATATCGTAATATCATAATTACTGGGCTACTGGAGCTTAGTAATTGTAATTACACATTGTTCATGAGTAGGTCAATTCAAGAGTAGGTAGTATTTACAAGTGCCTTTTATATAAGTACCACAAATGTCCAGTGTCCACGACTGTGATAAACAGGGATATATCACGCTTGGGGTTACAGTACGGGACAAACGCTAGGAGGATGATGATGATATCACGCTTGGGGGCCTAGTCTAGATAACAATCGTTGATAAAATACGGCAATCGAAACTTAACTAATGTATGGAAATGCCAATTATACCACGAATGTCTACGACTGTGATAAACAGGGATATATCAGGCTTGGGGGCCTATCCAAGAAGACAATCGTTGATAGAAAACGCCAATCGATACTTAACTAATGTATGAAAATACCTACTGCCTATAGTCTGTATTTTTAGGTATTTAAAAAAGAGTAAACAAAATCTACCACACCACACATTACATGATTAAATAATGTAGGTTAAAGTCAGGTCGTTTAGTGACAGATCCAGGTGGTTTTGTATTTGGTTGGTTAGTCAATAAATGTTATAACTACCAGAAAATTTAGAAATTATTTGTTTACTTTTATTTAAGTACCTAAAGCTACAGAGTTATTATTGACTTTTTGTACCATGTGTGATGATACATTACATATTTTTAGGGTTCCGTACCCAAAGGGTAAAAACGGGACCCTATTACTAAGACTCCGCTGTCCGTCCGTCCGTCCGTCCGTCCGTCTGTCACCAGGCTGTATCTCATGAACCGTGTTAGCTAGGCAGTTGAAATTTTCACAGATGACGTATATCTGTTGCCGCTCTAACAACAAATACTAAAAAGTACGGAACCCTCGGTGGGCGAGTCCGACTCGCACTTGTCCGGTTTTTGTTTGGTGTTTGTCGATGTACGTTTGTCATCTTGGGTAGGGTAGGTATAATTAATAAGCGGTATGAACGACAACAACAGCAACTCCTGGGGTGTCACATGCGCATTCTAGAGACTTTAATAACGTGTAAGTAGATAGATACCTTTTTTGGAGAATTGCAGTAGCAGTCTCTTAAAATTTATCCATTATCCAAGCATTATCCTTCTAGCGTTGTTCCGTATTTCATTAGGGAACCTGGGCCTGGGGTCCGCTCGGTAACCTAATCTCGAGGGTTCATGTAAGCACTAGTTTTAAGAAAGCGACTGCCAACGTTCCAATTCAATTTTAAAATAGTCATGTTACTACAAAATATAAGCAGTGTAAAGTGTCATTCTATTGCTATGTTAAAAACAGCCATATTGAAATTATCAAAGAATGATGAATTTACTGGTGACCTTTGTTTAGATAGTAAGTTCCATAGAATGACATTTTAGCCAAAAAAAGTACAATCTTATAGTCTAGCCCTACTTGTCTGGTTCACACAAATAAACAATCGTTCGCGTTTACCGCGCCAAAACAGAACAATAAAAGTTTAATCAAAAGGTTTACGATCCCTGCAGCGGACGCGTCGCAAGGTGAACCTCTTCGGCCAAATGTGTCTAGACTTTTTAGGCTCTTTGTCAAGTTATGGGTTTTCCTGTGTTCCTTTGCAGAGATCGGTTACCGGTATTTTTTGTATGGGAACGAAAACGGTATTTTTTCGTTCTTTGTTAATTATTTCTTTTCTAATTGGGCCATCTAATAATACGAAGTTGTTACCATGGAATATTTTTATTTACTCTTTAAAGTTAATATTTTGCTTTTATTAAAAACATTTAGATTACAATAGATTAAACATACAAATTATAAACTAAAATAAACCTAAGAATGAGTAAAACGAACTTAACAAATAAAATATTGCCCCCCACTCTGATTGTCTCCCGGATCAAATGTGCCAAAAATACTGGCGGCATTACCCCGCTGAATGGCCAGTGATATTTGTTGGATAAGGAAAGAACCAGAGCGAGGGTCGCAGCCCCTATCCCTTAAGCGTCGCCCTATATCCTTAATAAAGGCTTTGGCCTCGGCACACCAAGGCCCCGCCGTCTCGACGGCAACCGGGACAAAATCGTACACCTGTTCAAGGTTCGCGTACTTGCTGTGCTTCAACCTAGCAGCAGTTTCAGCCGCTGCACCTGCCTTGTTTACCGTGCGCGTGAGATGAGTGGGTGCAAAAGTACTCACACACGTGGCATCCCAAAGCAAGCTGCGGCCCTTCGCCCAAGGAACAAGTGTAAGACCATCCGGTCTCTTGCCGTCCAAACGACTTAGGCCCTGGGGCTCCATAATACATGGGACGTTCGCCGACACCAAAGCTCGCCTTATTAATTCATTAATGGCACAGTGCCTAGGTATCCTACCCACACACCGCAAGCAGCTTAGCCCGTGGTGACCATCCGCCTCCACCATTGCCCCGCACTTACACTGATGTGGCTCGCACACCTTGCCCCCAATTCTCAGTGCTACCGCCATCCGTAACGTGTCATTATCAAGTAAGGTTCCCAAGTGTGGTGACGGCAAGGCATGCAACCATGCCCCGGACTCAGGTTCCCTAACAGCCTTTAGCCTGGCAACATCCTTCCCTACAGCACTCTCCAATAGGCCCTTATGCCACTCACGGCACAGAATATCATCCCAAAGTCATTGTGAAGAGGGGTTTTCTGGTCGTTCAACTCCTGCAAAGCGGCACGACCACTCGGAAAGAGCCTCCGTGAGAAATGTAATACAGATATTGCCACCATTTGAGGAGAGAATTCTAGTGGCAAAACCTGATGCCGCATGAGATGATGCTAGGAAAGCCACCAACCCGACGTCACGCATGCAACGTACCCCCAGACCCCCATACCGAACAGGAAGTGATGCCTGGCGCCACTGTGGTTCATCGAAGCTGACATTCAAAACACCCTCTAAGCCCTGTCGAAGTACACGATCAAACACCTGTACATCCTGATCAAACCTCCAAATCGGTGCAGTTCTCAAGATATATGTCACACGAGGCATTGCAAAGCAGTTTCGAAGAAGGATGAGTGAAACGTGCGCCGACAAGTGTTTGAAATGTACAAAAGCAGACTCCAGTGCCTGAGTCTTAGCCCGGACCGCCGAGCTCACCCCCTCTGGAAAAATGGGTGCTCCTAATAAGGAAAATGAAGTTTTGTTCAGCAGCCGGAGACCTGGAAAAACCGATTGGAAGTTAGGCACGGAATCTAATGCTGAGGTACCACATGGATACAGCTCACATTTTGTGGAATTTACCTCTAGCCCAATTGATTGTAAGTAAGGTAAGAGCCTACTTACATCATCCAGGGCTTCCTCCACGCGTTCAATGGTGACTGCAAGTTCGTTATACAATTCTGTATCGCAAGACAAAATACCAGAGGACCCAACGGATCTCCTTGTTGAGCACCTACCTGTGAAGAGATCGTGCTGTCACCAAAGAACAGGTTACTCGGAGAGGAATAACATTGGAAAAGAAAGGGATACAAAGTTGGAACACGTGTCTTTACCTGTTCCAATATTATATCTCTTTCTACCGAATTAAATGCATTCTTGACGTCAAGCTTCAATATAACGGTATTGCTGTTCTCACGGGACTCAGCAAAATGCCTAGTCGCATGGATTGCCGCCTCACAACCTAAAGGAGTGCCAAAACCTATTTGACGCGGCTGAAAATACGCTGCCATCTCATCCTTTACCGAACGGCAACCCAACTTAGCAACGAGTCGCCGTAAGGTTGTACCTATTGCAATGGGCCTTACACCTCCATCTTTTTTCTCTAACGCGCATAAACTCGCACCATATAAATAAGGGCAGACGTGGGGGTTAAGCATGCCACGTAAAAGAAAATTACACAATTTAGTAAGCGACTCGAGAAGTTTGTATCCATTGTCACCCACATTTAGCGACGTGAGTTCCTTCGAATGTTGTGGGCGAAGGCCATCTATGCCGGCAGCAGAGCCATTGTAAAAAGAACCTATTGCGTTAGTAACGTCGGATACTGATATTGTAAGGAAAGGACTCGTTAGGTCAGGCTCAGGCGGAAAATCAAGTGGTCTAGAAGGTGCAGGGTTCTTAGCCCTCAGAGCCTCCAGAGTGTCGGCACTAGACGGAGCAAGAGAAGAATCGGACAACAGGAGACGAACCGCCCGTCTCAAATCTCCATCATGAACCTTGCCTTCTATTGCCCGGTACAAGGATGGCGGTTTGTGGCCGGCTGTATCAGGAAAATACAATCTTGAACTGTCAATGTTTTCCTTAACCTTTGAGGTCAAAGATCTGGCCGTCCCGCCCTCAGGCACCCTCAGCGCGGTAAAAGGAAATAACAGAAAAGCGAACCAATCGTTAACCTCATTAGTCCGGAGACACGCATCGACCAATTTTGCCAATTTGCCTGCAGCAAGGTTCCTCGCGCCTTTGGGGATGTGCTTCAACACCCGGACATTCCTTTTCAATGCAGGCAAACTATGAAGACCTGCATCAATCGTGGGTACACCTTGCGCGGGCACTGTACTGGGGTCGGAGCTAGAGGGCCCGGCACTTTCTTTGTGAACCTTACCGATATGCACATTAAGGCCCCTTGACCCTGCATACAACTTAGAAGAACCGGGACAGTGTGGGCACGCTACTTTAGTGGGACAGCTCATATTAAAATTAGACTAAAATTAACAATATGCTTAATAATGTAAAGGATAAAAATATGTATATATGAGTTGATTGATGACGTCCTGTCGCAAGCCCTGGCTCGCTGAGCCAGATTACAGGACAACACACATGATCAGCAATCATCTTTAGGATGCTGTTTGGACTGTCCCTTGTTCTGCTCAACAGAGACGCTGCTTTTTTGCGCAAAATGGCTGCAAATCCATCTGTGCGTGACTCCGCGAACATGGTTGATGCGCTGCAGAATTTGGGCAGGCCAATCAGCATCCTAAAGGCATTGTTGTACTGCACCCTAATCGCATTGTACGACTTTTGGGTGTATCGGACCCACAGGCTGCCAGTGTAAAAAGACGAGCAGTATGACTTGAATAATGTGATTTTCACTGCATTTGAACACTTAGCAAACCTGCGGGCCAGCATGTTCGCCCTTACGCACAATGCTCTTCGCTCTCTTTCCATATCGGCATCGTCCTTCAGATCGTCAGTAACAATGTGCCCGAGATATTTGAAGCGAGTAACTCTCGTGAGGGCGATGCCGTTTAATTGGACGGGAGGTATAATTGTGGGATACTTGTTTCCAGCCTTAAAAATCATTATCTCACTCTTTTTCCCGTTATACAACAAACCGTGTGAGGAGGCGTAGGACTCACATACAGCTATAAGTTTACGGAGCGCCCCAATGGAGGGAGCCAGCAGCACCATGTCGTCCGCGTAACTGATGTTGTTTAGGCATACGCCGTCAACATGGCAGCCGACATGTGTACTGCTGAGCTGTTCAACTAGTGCGTCTACATACAGGCAAAAAAGTAAAGGTGAGCTCAAACCACCCTGACGCACCCCGCACTCAAGCCTGTATGGTTCCGTAGCCTCACCCGCCCACCTCACACGGTTTTCCTGGTTTAAATACCAGTACCTGAGAAGATGGATTAACTCCGGCGGTAACCCAGACTTCTGCAACTTATCCCATAGAACATCGTAAGATACGAGGTCAAAAGCTTTCGTCAGGTCCAAAAAACAGGCATAAATAGGCGTTTTTCTGTCTGTGTAGTATTTGATAGTGTGCTTTAAACTGAGAATGGCCATCTCTGTTGACAACCCAGCCCGAAAACCGAACTGAGCGTCGTGTAGTTTTATACGTGCACTTAGGTAGGAGTTAAGCACACTATCAAACACTTTCGCTACAATAGTCGCTAATGATATAGGCCTGTAATTTGTACCATCCGAAGCATCACCGGTTTTATTCTTGATGATAGGCACCACCAAGGTCTCCATCAACTCAGGCGGTAAATAGGAGTGAATTAAGCACAAGTTGAACAATAAGGCTAGTACTCGAGGTAGATGGACACCGGCATGTCGGAGATGTTCAACGCTTAAGCCGTCATGTCCAGGCGACTTGCCCCTTCTCATTTTTTTAATTGCTACTCTAACGTCTTTAGCACAAACACAAATTGACAAGTTGCCCTTCAGAACCTCGAAATTTCGACACGGCGGCCCTAAGGGTGAGCTAATTGTAAACCTATCTCTAAATAAGTTGGCAATTTCTTTAGGGCTTGAAACTCCATTGACACTCACAGGTACGCCTTTCTTGGGGTTTAGTTTATTTGTAGCCTTCCAGAAGGCCTTAAAATCGCCACTGGAATGATGGGATGCCAGTAAGTCCATCTTGATTTGCTCTTGATGGTTTTGGCACCATCTGAGCCTCCCTTTAAAGATCTTACGGGCCTCGACCATGTCAGCATAAACCGGTCCAGAGCCCGGTTTCCCATATAATTCCCATATATCAAATGCAAGCCTAGCGTGTCTGTGAGCCTCACTTACATGCCTGTTCCACCCTGTTAAGCCACGTTTACGTCCATTTATACTATTTCTATGAGTTTCAGTAGCCGCATAACACATAACTTCAATTATATCCTTATACAACTTATCAATAAGGCGCTTATGACATACAATTTCACAATAACTACTACAGCATTCTTGAAACTCGGTTGGAAAATCAATACCCTTAAACTTTAAATTACAAATTTCCGAATATTCATTTATTTGGTTCAAACTTCTCTGCCCCCACTTTACCTTATTACTATTATATTTAAAACTAGGGACGTTAGTTTTTTTACTCAATAAGTTTAAATTACATTTCACTATAAGTGGAAAGTGATCCGACCAAAAGACATCGTACTTAACATGTATATCAATGACACTCTGCAATGCGGCCTTGGTTACAACGCAATGATCGAGCCACCGACGGCATCCGTGCGCTTCGCTAATAAATGTGAATGCTCCCGTCGGCTTTAAAATATCTAAATCGGCACATACCCAGTCCTGGTCCCGTGCAAATTCAACGAGTTCGCTGTAGAACCGCTCTCCCGGGTGCGCGTTAAAGTCGCCGAGAACAAACACAGACTCTGCATCACTCTCATCTATGATAGCACAAATAGCACTTAAGCATTCAATAAAAGCCATCGTATTTTCTAACATGTCAGTAGGCATATAAACACTTATCACAACAATAGGTGCGTCGTTCGTTAACGCGCGAATTGCACACACACGAGGGTTAGTAAAGCGGCTGAACTTAAAATAAAAATAAAATTTATAATTTACCTAAAAACACAACTATGTCCTACATTTCGAGTATAAAGTAATTCGAAATATACGATTATTTCAACGTTTTTGCAAAAAACCGGTTCCGATTCCTGTTCCTTTGAAGTGTGTTGGTTTTAGCACAGAATAAATAATAATACTAGGTACAAAAGACACTCTAACAAAACGCGTCTGTTACGATCAGGGAAGATAAGGCCGCTAGGTGGCGACAGCGCCACGCGCGGCTTATGGTTAGCCACCAAAATTGGTGTGGAATGGAACGGATGTACTTTTAGCTACCTGTAGCAAAGCGACGAAATCGCGGAGTGAGCCACGCCTGCCTGTGTTCCTTTGAAGTGTGTTCGTTTTAATTTATGTAGTAGAATCCGTTTATTATGACTTCGCTTATACTGACCAACCGCTTACTATGACCTAATTACTGTGCAAGTATGGTTTTCATATAAAATTCTTTGTGACAAAGTCGGATAAGATGACTTCGCTTATAGTGACAAACCACTTATGACCTATAAATCATATTTTCGTGAAATTATGTCCGGTTATACTGACACCTTCGCTGGTTTTCGCGACCGTCACCACGTCTTTCCTTGCGAGGACGTTTGGTGCGTTCGTGGCGTGTAAGTTATTTTGTCTCATCTTCATCTCTCACAAAGGAATTTGAGACTAATTTGAATCATCATCATCATCATCATATCAGCCAGAGGACGTCCACTGCTGGCATGGGCCTCCCCCAAAGAGTGCCACAATGACCGGTCTTGCGCCACCCGCATGCAGCGGACTCCCGCGACCTTTACCAGGTCATCAGTCCACCTTGTGGGGGGTCTACCCACGCTGCGCCTTCCGGTACGTGGTCGCCACTCGAGAACCTTTCCGCTCCAATGGCCATCGGTTCTACGTGCAATGTGCCCCGCCCACTGCCACTTAAGTTTAGCGATTCGGAGACGTACATCGGTTAACTACTTTGGTTAATTATGTAGTACCTACATAATTGAATTACACATAAGTGTCATGTCAATTAACTCATGGGTCATGAATGTCATGATACAGTTAGTGTACCTAAGTGTGGATATTAAACGAAATAGTACATTACGATACAAGTGCGAAAAGTAGGAAATTTGCAACGAGTGGCGATATATTGGGAGTGTTTTAAATCGACACGAGTTGCGAATTATACCTTTTCGCACGTGTAATACCTACTGTACAAAGTTTTACAGTACATATGGCTTTTTAAATTTTCGACATAGTTAGCACATATAGTGCTAAGTAGCAAAGGAGTTCATAAAGTCTTAAACTACGATTCAAAATCACGTCTTCCAATCATCGGGATGTGCTTTAAAGTCATAAAGGATGACTCACGCTAGACCAGCCTGGCCCCGTCCGGGGCGTCCGACACGATAATCATAAGTAACTCTCACGGCATACGAAATAAATAAGTGCTGTTACCTGATACCACTAGGGTTGCCAACCGTACTATATTATTAGTGTCCGACCGAAGGTTCGGTTTCGGTTTCGGTTTCGGCCAGTTTCGGCCAAAAAATCATGTTTCGGCTGTAGTTTCGGTTTCGGCCAAAAAACGGCCGAACCTTTCGGCCGGGCCGAAACTTACGAAATGGTACTTCGTACTATGAAACTAAACTATGAGACAAAGACCAAAAGTTGGGGAATAACTAGGACAACAATATTAATATGTACCTACATAATTATACTGATTAATATATAGGTACAGAAATTAATTGGTTTATTATAAAACACAATCCCAACAAAAACATAAATGTGAAATGAGAGCCAAGTTCAATATTAAGAATATGTGTCGTTGTTGACTCGCTGACAAAAGAATTGAGATCTATATGAGTGCCAAGTTCTGTGTTGTGTAGATAATCCTGAAATTATAAAGGATTTGACTTGGCTAGTTTTTACCAACAAACCAAATTTTAGAAAAGTAGCCTATACGTAAAAACTAGCCAAGACAACTCCTGTATAATTTCAGGATTATCTACACAACACAGAACTTGGCACTCATATAGATCTCAATTCTTTTGTCAGCGAGTCAACAACGACACATATTCTTAATATTGAACTTGGCTCTCATTTCACATTTATGTTTTTGTTGGGATATCATTACTTTTTGTACAGAAATTACTATAGTAGGTATTCATCATAAAAGCAGTTTGCCTAAGCTGAAAAGGAGACCCTAGCTAACGCGCGGTCAATTGTTAAAAAGTTTCAGTTTTCACATTTTTTTCTTTTTTATACGCCTAATAGTCTAGCTTCATGCCAAATATCAAGTTTCTAAGTGATCTAGAAGTGGGTTAGGTTTTTGGTTTATAAGTATTACCTAATTAATTTTTTTACATTTTCCCTCTATATAAACCTAATAGTCTACCTTGATGCCAAATATCAAGTTTCTAAGTCATCTAGAAGTGGGTTAGGTTTTTGGTCTATAAGTATTAATTTTTTTTGTTTCCATCGAATTATCAATAATTTCCAGTTTTCAGATTTTTCCCTATATATACACCTAATAGTCTACTTTGATGCCAAATATCAAGTTTCTAAGTGATCTTGAAGAGGGGTTAGGTTTTTGGTCTATAAGTATTAATTTTTTTTCCATCGAAATATCAATAATTTCCAGTTTTCAGATTTTTCCCTCTATATACACCTAATAGTCTACCTTGATGCCAAATATCAAGTTTCTAAGTCATCTAGAAGCGGGTTAGGTTTTTGGTCTTTAAGTATTAATTCTTTTTTTACCATCGAAATATCAATAATTTCCATTTTTAAGATTTTTCCCTCTATATACACCTAATAGTCTACCTTGTTGCCAAATATCAAGTTTCTAAGTGATCTAGAAGTGGGTTAGATTTTTGGTCTATAAGTATTAATTATTATTTTTTCCATCTAAATCTCAGTAATTTCCAGTTTTCAGATTTTTCCCTCTATATACACCTAATAGTCTACCTTCATGCCAAATATCAAGTTTCTAAGTCATCTAGAAGTGGGTTAGGTTTTTGGTCTATAAGTATTAATTCATTTTTTTCCATCGAAATATCAATAATTTCCATTTTTCAGATTTTTCCCTCTATATACACCTAATAGTCTACCTTGATGCCAAATATCAAGTTTCTAAGTGATCTAGAAGTGGGTTAGATTTTTGGTCTATAAGTATTAATTATTATTTTTTCCATCTAAATCTCAATAATTTCCAGTTTTCAGATTTTTCCCTCTATATACACCTAATAGTCTACCTTGATGCCAAATATCAAGTTTCTAAGTGATCTAGAAGTGGGTTAGGTTTTTGGTCTAAAACTATAAATTATTTTTTTTCCCTCGAAATGTCAATAATTTCCAGTTTTCAGATTTTTTCCTCTATATACACCTAATAGTCTATCTTGGTGCCAAATATCAAGTTTCTAAGTGATCTAGAAGTGGGTTAGGTTTTTGGTCTATAAGTATTAATTATTTTTTTTCCATCGAAATATCAATAATTTCCACTTTTCAGATTTTTCCCTCTATATACACCTAATAGTCTACCTTGATGCCAAATTTCAAGTTTCTAGGTCATCTGGAAGTGGGTTAGGTTTATGATCTATATGTCAGTCAGTCACAAAAATGCCGGTTTTTAAACGTTAATTTATCAGTAACTGTTTGAGCTACGTTTATGAAATTTTGTATTTTGGACAAGCTAAGGGGCTTGAATACATGTGCCAAATTTCATTAGTGTAGGTTAAGTAGGTTTCAAGTTGTGAAGGGGTCAAAAGTAGCTCGAAATGGTTCGTGTAATATTACACACGGTTGCTGCGTCGCCAGTTCCTTTTTCTTTGAACTTGGCTGGACACGCTACCGCGTGTCTAGATTCCACTAATGAGGGCGCTACTAGACGGTCGACGCAGTCTTAAGAGGCTGTTAATCAGGCGCGGATCCACCGTTGTGGGCACAGTGGGCATGCCCACAACCCTAATAGGGTGCCCTATTGCTTCCCCGAGTAGAATTACGCCGATTTTTGTTTCGCAGACGCTTTGGCAGAGAAACATTTTTGCAGAATTTCATTAGGTATAAGTACGCAGAGTAGTCAGTTGATCGATACGCAAATTTACTTTACGTAGAATGATCGTTCGGTGAAAGTCAAAATTGCCCGAGTAAATTAACCATTGGCCGAAACACGGTACCTAGGTACTTAGTTAAATAGAAGCTAAGTAAATAGGAACCAGAGATATAAAATAAATGTTAAAACTGATTTTTGTCCATAGGTACGACTACTGTTTGTACCTAATCGATTGTGTACGGATAGTACATGAGTTGATATGATTTTTGATGGTAGATTGCAATCTTGATGGAAACACTGATTTCGGTAATATTTATTTATTGATAACCAAGGTATATGAGTACTAGCTAGGAGCACGTATAAACGTAAACTAATTCATAAATCGATGTATGGCGTAATCGCAAATACAGCAATTATTATAAAGTCATTGTATTTAATGCTGACGCGAGAAATGTGCGAACGCAAGGTTGTACAGATTGTATGATATTAGGCAGGGTTTGTACCTATGGACAATTTTCTTGGTACAACTTTTCAGCAATTATTTTGGACTTGATATTGTCTCCAGGGTCTACAAAGACCTCGGAATCATCGTTTAGTTGGCAAAGCTTTAGACGAATAAAGCTTGATTTTTCGTTAGTCAGGGTGTCCATATTAGGTACACTACTCTACATCCTTTTTATTAACCAAACTATTTAGTTATCAATTAAACATCTGGCGAAATGCGAAAACTGTAGAAAACAACACTGAAACCTTGAACACTTGTATCATTTACCGAATTCACAAAAAACATTTATATTACGAGGATAAAAATTTAGTTAAAAAAACTTTTTTTCAGAGCCAAAAAAAATCTCCGTACATTTATAAATATGGTGAATAACTAATTGTTAGTAATATAAGAAAATGCATTTTTTTAAGTTCACGATGGTAGTCTACCGTTAGTAGTTCTTTAAATACCGGCAGTGTCCACATGTAAAACCGTCCACAGTACTTATACTTATATGTAGTGTGATTGAGTGCCACTTGTCAAAAACTGTAAAAAAGTTAGAAAACGTTACTCGACTGAAGGTTGCTTGATGAAAAGATTACTCTACCAAATGAAATTCTTCTAATAATTGGTCTGCTAATTTACACAGAAGTGATCTGAAAGATATGTGAAGAGTCTACCAAAAGTTAGTCGACCAAAAGTTACATCTACGAATAATTGACTCTGCAAAACCATTTTCGGCGAAACGTTGTAAGCGAATCAACAATCTGCTAAAAATTGGTCGGGGAATCATTAGGGAAGGTACCCCAGCTGAATACAGAGCTCTAATTATTTGCAAGAATATAGATTATTTACTAACAGGGGCAGTTATATCTAGCTTAATGCCAGCTTTTAATTTACAGCCGAAGGAGTTTTTTAACGTAGTTATCTATCTATATGTGTTTATAGACTGAAATAAATCGCTTGCGATCCCTCTGCGAATTTACTGGTCGGGATATCATCAGGTACCCTCGACTCGCACTTGGCTGATTTTGGAGTGGCTGTGACCACAACCTTTTTTCAGGGCTGGATCCGCGCCTGCTGTTAATACCTATAACGCGCACACTGTCTAATTGTATCGGAGTAAATGAGATAGCACTGTAGCATGGTACTGGGCCTGGGCAAAGAAATAAGAAAACTCATCATCTTCCTCGCGTAATCCCGGAATATTTGCCACGGCTCATGGGAGCCTGGGGTCCAATTGACAACTAATCCCATGAATTGGCGTAGGTACTAGTTTTTACGAAAGCGACTGCCATCAGACTGACCTTCGAAGCCAGAGAGTAAACTAGGCCTTATCGGGACTAGTCCGGCTTCCTCACTATGTTTTTCCTTCACCGAAAAGCAAATAGTAAATATCAAATGATATTTCGTATACAGGGTGGAAAGGCACGACGATCCTTTCCGGAAATGGGAGATAGTTTAGCCTAAGCTCTATATTTTCTCCATAGAAACTATGTTAATATGGGCAACCGTTTCTAAATTATGACCTTTTAAACATCCACGCAAAAAACTACTTTGTTCTAACCCTAACAACAGGTGACAGGGTCAATGAACTTACTTGTAAACAATCAGTATTCGACAGGAAATTATGCTAATTTGTTGCCATCTAACCATTTTTAGGTCTGCTTACAGCACGGTAAGAATCATTGCAGGATTTTCGCTTTCTTAGTGGTTCCACTTGTTCAATACTTGAATGAAATAGTTATGTTATTCCTTAATATTAATAATACTAACCACAACATTGTTTACAACGACAGTTCAAATGGTGACATTGACAACCACTCAAAAGTACGCAATCGTCTTATAAATATCTCTGGTTTCCTTGACTGATAAAAAGGTTTTAGTTTCTTAACACGTTTCACAAAATTATTTTCGAATAATTGGAAACTATTTAAAATAATAAAAAATTACATGTAGGTTGTGTTAGTTGCACCAAATGAACTTGCAAAAATGAAATACTAAGAATAAATCAAGAATAAATACTTCTTCAATACCAAACTAACAAACCTTCTTGCGTGGTAGGAAATAGACAAGACGTCTGATGTTTGAAATTAAATTTTCATTGAACTATACTTATTGAATGTCATATTCTTCAAATAAAAATGTTAGATGCTCGTGGCTATTTAAATTTGTGGGGCTGTGTAAAAGATATGGTGTACCAAACCAAACGGAATGTGAAACTGCGGACGAAATGAGACAAAGGCTAATTGGTGCTTTCTGCGGAGGATAAATGACGAAGAGCATACACTATATCGCATGTGCATCGACATACTCGGGTACGGGCTGCGGCGGCGTTGTAATACACGGAGGTACATTTGAACACCGTATGTGAAAAGAAGATAGTATTAAATATTGGAAAAAAGTAATTATCTAAGAAAGTAATAAAATTGTTTGTAATATTTTTGCATGCATTTGATTTATTTGACATTTATGCGTCATTCATACATCATTGCGATACTGTCAACGATCGGAAAAAAGTGTAAAGTCCCGAGCTTTCCCGACGGAGATCCTTAATCTAGCCGTCATGTGCACATGCTATAGGGTTATCACCACAGTTAAAAAGTAGTATTTTTGCAATTTTTATTTTTTACTCAATTAACGATTCTTACCATTACCAATAGTCTCTGTATCACTTAAACGACCTAATACTTCCGGGAAGGATCGTCGTGCCTTTCCACCCTGTATAAGTAAGTTCCGAAAAAGTCATTCCTACGAGCCGGGGTTTGTACCTTGCGACCTTCGGATTGAAAGTCGCACGCTCTTACCGCTAGGCCACCAGCGCTCAAGGAAATATCTCGCTTTTTAATACAACGGACATTGTTTGGAGTCTCTGTGCTCAACTACTTATCCTGAAGCCTGAAGCACGGCTTTGACTTCGCATGAAAGTTCGCCTCACTGGGGGCACTTCGGACGTTTAGGCCCACGTGAAGATCGGTACCCGGCCTTGCGATATTGTCAACAAAAATTCGCGCTCGCTGCGCTCGCGTTTTTGGTTGACCCTGTATCTACGTGTTGGCTTGACTAGTGAATGAATAGAGATAGACCAAGAAATTACTGCAATTATTTTGATAGCATACGCAGTGCAACTAGTGCAAATGTAATTTATACGTCATAATTTCATAGAAGTTTTGACGTTTGAAATAACACATGCACTGCGTGTGTTATCAAATCGTTGCAGAATTATCTTGGTCTAACTCTAGTAACTTTCTTAAAAAATTGGGTATTGACAGCCCCATAATATGTGTGTAAAAGCGGTTTTATAAAAAATTTTCAACGATTTTAACAAGTCTACAAAAGGTTCGGTTGCGGTTTCGGTTTCGGCCGAAACTAGAGCCAAAGCCGAACATTCGGTTTCGGTTTCGGTTTCGGCAAAAAAACATGTTTCGGTCGGACACTATATATTATATCCCAACAAAAACATAAATGTGAAATGGGAGCCAAGTTCAATATTAAGAATATGTGTCGTTGTTGACTCGCCGACAAAAGAATTGAGATCTATATGGGTGCCAAGTTCTGTGTTGTGTAGAAAATCCTGAAATTATAAAGGATTTGTCTTGGCTAGTTTTTACGTATAGGCTACTTTTCTAAAATTTGGTTTGTTGGTAAAACTAGCCAAGGCAAATCCTTTATAATTCAGGATTTTCTACACAACACAGAACTTGGCACCCATATAGATCTCAATTCTTTTGTCGGCGAGTCAACAACGACACATATTCTTAATATTGAACTTGGCTCCCATTTCACATTTATGTTTTTGTTGGGATATCATTACTTTTTGTACAGAAATTACTATAGTAGGTATTCATCGTGAAAGCAGTTTGCCTGAGCTGAAAAGGAGACCCTCGCTAACGCGCGGTCAATTGTCAAAAAGTTTCAGTTTTCAGATTTTTCCTTTTGTATACGCCTAATAGTCTACATTGATGCCAAATATCAAGTTTCTAAGTCATCTAGAAGTGGGTTAGGTTTTTGGTCTATAAGTATTAAATTTATTTTTTTCCATAGAAATATCAATAATTTCCAGTTTTCAGATTTTTCCCTTTTTATACGCCTAATAGTCTACTTTGATGCCAAATGTCAAGTTTCTAAGTCATCTAGAAGTGGGTTAGGTTTTTGGTCTGTACGTATTAATTATTTTTTTTCCATCGAAATATCAATTATTTTCAGTTTTCTGATTTCTCCCTCTATAAACACCTAATAATCTACCTTGATGCCAAATATCAAGTTTCTAAGTCATCTAGAAGTGGGTTAGGTTTTTGGTCTATAAGTATTAAATTTATTTTTTTCCATAGAAATATCAATAATTTCCAGTTTTCAGATTTTTCCCTTTTTATACGCCTAATAGTCTACTTTGATGCCAAATATCAAGTTTCTATGTCATCTAGAAGTGGGTTAGGTTTTTGGTCTGTACGTATTAATTATTTTTTTTCCATCGAAATATCAATTATTTCCAGTTTTCAGATTTTTCCCTCTATATACACCTAATAGTCTACCTTCATGCTAAATATCAAGTTTCTAAGTGATCTAGAAGTGGGTTAGGTTTTTGGTCTATAAGTATTAATTGTTATTATTTCCATCGAAATATCAATAATTTCCAGTTTTCAGATTTTTCCCTTTATACACACCTAATAGTCTACCTTGATGCCAAATGTCAAGTTTCTAAGTCATCTAGAAGTGGGTTAGGTTTTTGGTCTGTACGTATTAATTATTTTTTTTCCATCGAAATATCAATTATTTCCAGTTTTCTGACTTCTCCCTCTATATACACCTAATAGTCTACCTTGATGCCAAATATCAAGTTTCTAAGTCATCTAGAAGTGGGTTAGGTTTTTGGTCTATAAGTATTAAAATTTTTTTTTTTCCATAGAAATATCAATAATTTCCAGTTTTCAGATTTTTCCCTTTTTATACGCCTAATAGTCTACTTTGATGCCAAATATCAAGTTTCTATGTCATCTAGAAGTGGGTTAGGTTTTTGGTCTGTACGTATTAATTATTTTTTTTCCATCGAAATATCAATAATTTCCAGTTTTCAGATTTTTCCCTGTATGAACACCTAATAGTCTACCTTCATGCTAAATATCAAGTTTCTAAGTGATCTAGAAGTGGGTTAGGTTTTTGGTCTATAAGTATTAATTGTTATTATTTCCATCGAAATATCAATAATTTCCAGTTTTCAGATTTTTCCCTTTATACACACCTAATAGTCTACCTTGATGCCAAATGTCAAGTTTCTAAGTCATCTAGAAGTGGGTTAGGTTTTTGGTCTGTACGTATTAATTATTTTTTTTCCATCGAAATATCAATTATTTCCAGTTTTCTGATTTCTCCCTCTATATACACCTAATAGTCTACCTTGATGCCAAATATCAAGTTTCTAAGTCATCTAGAAGTGGGTTAGATTTTTGGTCTATAAGTATTAATTTTTTTTTTTCCATAGAAATATCAATAATTTCCAGTTTTCAGATTTTTCCCTTTTTATACACCTAATAGTCTACTTTGATGCCAAATATCAAGTTTCTATGTCATCTAGAAGTGGGTTAGGTTTTTGGGTTGTACGTATTAATTATTTTTTTTCCATCGAAATATCAATTATTTCCAGTTTTCAGATTTTTCCCTCTATATACACCTAATAGTCTACCTTCATGCTAAATATCAAGTTTCTAAGTGATCTAGAAGTGGGTTAGGTTTTTGGTCTATAAGTATTAATTATTTTTTTTCCATCGAAATATCAATAATTTCCAGTTTTCAGATTTTTCCCTCTATATACACCTAATAGTCTACTTTGATGCCAAATTTCAAGTTTCTAGGTCATCTGGAAGTGGGTTAGGTTTGTGATCTATATGTCAGTCAGTCACAAAAATGCCGGTTTTTAAACGTTAATTTGTCAATAAATGTTTGAGCTAAGTTTATAAAATTTTGTATTTTAGACAAGCTAAGGGGCTTGAATACATTTGCCAAATTTCATTTGTGTAGGTAAAGTAGGTTTCAAGTTGTGAAGGGGTCAAAAGTAGCTCGAAATGGTTCGTGTAATATTACACACGGTTGCTGCGTCGCCAGTTCCTTTTTCTTTGAACTTGGCTGGACACGCTCCCGCGTGTCTAGATAGTATTGTACTATATTTTGGCTCTCTGTACTATATACTTTTGGAAAAATATATAGTACGCTAAAATACTATATTTCCGATTAAACGTATATTACACTCATGTTTAGTATTTTATGTAAAAGTACTATATTTTTTTTAAATGTACTATATTTTTGATGCCTTGTTCTGGAAAATACTATATTCCACCAAAAAAAAGTTGGCAACCCTAGATACCACCGCCGAATAAAATATTTTCTATGGTTATTACTTATTACGGCTAATTCTGAGTCACCGAGTACGTAGAAATGTAGACAACTGACAAATACATTATTTACACGCTATGACCAATAACTCGTCAATCGATAACAGACAAAACGGGTCAAGAGACTTATATTATAAACGGACTCGAGATAACTTTAAACGGAGTGTTTTGTCTCTTTCTGCGAGCAACTCTCTGAAAAAAGTGAAAATTTGTGATTCAGCGAAAAGTCCGAGAGGCTATCGAAATTAGTCGTCATCCGAATTTTAACCGTGATTGTGGTCGGTCAGTGCCTCCAAGCTGGAAAACTGTTTTGGGTCGTCGGTGGACAGTGTGGCCGAACCATTATGACGTAGTGAGTGTTGTGTGCAACCCATCATTCGACAATAATGCCATAAATCAATTGTGATAACTAATATCTAATGATGGCTAATGGAAAATACAACTTATTTAACGAAGGTCTCCGTTTCAGCTTAACGTTTCATTTTCGGTGGTAAAATTTGTTTAACCCTCGTGCCTTGTGCCTTGAAACCCTCGCAACATTGTTTGAACCTTTCGCTTCTATTTTGGAATATTTCGCTTGCTCGGATATCACTATTAGCACGAGAGGTTAAACAACAACTTTGCCCCATTGTAAAACAAATAACAATTGTATTTTTTTTCGATTCAGTACTGAGTACGATAAGTCTATGACGGACACACTAGGTAAAGTTAGACCAAGGATCGAAAAGTCTGCAGCGATTTTGACAATCCCACGCAGTGCAAGCGTTATTTTAAACGTCAAACTTCTATAAAATTATGACTTATAAATAACACTTGCACTGCGTGGGCTATCAAAATCGTTGCAGACTTTTCTTTGTCTAACTCTACTAGATACACACTTGGCCGATGAGTAACTCATCTAAATATGGCCGAGCGTATTCGGTATCCTGTCACGCGACACGCCAGAGTGGTGTCGTAATTTGTGATAATTGTATCATGCTAGGGCAGGTCAAAGGGCTCGTTGACTTTGACTCATATAATAAGTAAAAATTGCTCAACGCAATAATAGTAGGTACGGTACTTTATGAAACTGTGGGAGTGGAAGTAAAGGATGACTCGCGTTAGACCGGGCCGTGTCCAGGCCGGAGTTTCCGGCGCATCGTTTTTTATGGAAAGCATCACGTGATCGCCTGTCATGTCATAGAAAAGTAAGCGCCGGAAGATCCGGCCCGGACACGGCCCGGTCTAACGTGAGTCATCCTTAATGAACAAGTAGCTCTAAGTTTAAGAGTCACACGAACCGTAGCCGCCGCCATACAATCGAAGTTACGCGCTGCAAAATAATAACTCCTCGCGTTATCCCGGCTTTTTTGCCACGGCTCATGGGAGCGTGGGGACCGCTTGGCAACTAATCCCGAGAATTAGCGTAGGCACTAGTTTTTACGAAAGGGACTGCCATATGACCTTCCAACCCAGAGGAGAAACTAGGCCTTGTTGGGATTAGTTCGGTTTCCTCACGATGTTTTCCTTCACCTAAAAGCGACCGGGAAATATCAAATGAAATTACGTAGGTACCGTAAAACGGGGTGAATAGATTTCGCGGGAGAGTTGGGTTATGAATGGGGAGAGGTTTGAGAGGGGGGTGAGAAGGGATTTTAAGGCTACTGCTACAAAAATAATGTATTCCAATTTAAAATGGGGCTATAGTAATACGCATAATAAAAAAAATCGATCCAACAATCTTCCAAAATCACCTTTGTATGAAAAACCCTCTCACCCCAAATACGAGGCACTACGGGGTGAGGTGGGTTTTCCTCTTTATCGTCAAAGTTATGAAATGGAACTACCCAAAATAAAATACAAACTAAAATACAAACGTCCGAACCACTTATTATATACCTACACCATTCAGTTTTCACATGGTAAAAATAAAATTTTATCGAGGTTTGAAAGTCAAATTTCACCCAATTCACCCCATTTTACGGTACCTGTACCTACACAAGTTTCGAAAAACTCATTGGTACGAGCCGGGGTTTGAACACTTTGAACCCGCGACCTCCGGATTGAAAGTCGCACGCTCTTACCGCTAGGCCACCAGCGCTCTTTGCAAAATATAATAGGTAATAATACAGCGCCAGACATCATAATTAATCCAACAACGTGACTAATGATATCAATATTAATATGAAATTGATAAAAACAAAATATCATTATATCACGCAAATATTTTAGCCGATAATTCGTCGCCTGATTCTGATCCTACGAAATTGCTTATAGACATGTAGATAATTTAATAGGTAGGTAATTAAAAATACTAAGTAAGTAGTGTTTAATAGGGTATTTGACCACAAGTCAAATCAGTTTCTTTTTTTTTCGAACTGTCAATACGATTTGGCTTCTATGGAATTTATATGAAACACTAGCATATGACGTCTATACGAGTTACCTACCTCTTTTTTATACGGGTTTTAAAATAGTAAATGTGTCTATAAATAACTGCTTTCTACGTTTCTCTATTAATATTCTGGTGCTTTATTTCATACGTGGAGTAAAATAATGTATTTACCCTATTATTAATAATATTTATATTAAAAATACTTCTTATTAAAAATGTGAAACCAATTTAGATGGTATGGAGATGGTTTGAGGCCACAGGCTTTTATCAAACATAGGATATTTTTTTATCAATCATCATCATTATCGTCTGCCATCTTGCGGCCTGAATCTGAAACATAATTTGTACATTGACACTTCGCCAAAGCAAATTCTGCCCTCTGCAGTTCACGTACGTTTTCTAAGTTTTCTTCTGCATTGTAGGTTCTGCTATCTTGTGGGCTACATTGGAAGATTAAAACTTGACATTTACTCTTCGTGCCAACAAGTGCCAATAAACAGGGGGCTTCTGTGCTGCCCCCTACAATTTATGCACGCTCCGGAGTACTCCGGACGAGTGTTTTAGCTAGATAAGGTTCTTGAAAATATAATTCTCCCACGGCGCTTGGCGCTAAACATTAATTCTTATCTCGGATTGACCATGACTCCATTTAACCCCTTAATTCTTTAGACCTAAGTTCATTAAGTCCAAAACGCATCCCATTGAAACTTCAACCTTAAAAACTAGTAAATAGAGTCTAAATTCGTTCCGAAATCGGAGATAACAAGATATTTTACACATCTAGAGGCTAATTAGTGAATTAAACGGTAAAAGAACATTATTACTTTTGGCACATACGTCTAAATTAGCTAAATATGTATAAGGTTGGGGATACTAAGAGAGCAATAGCTATTTGTTTCACTCGGGGGCAAAGTTGTTGATTAACCGCTCGTGCTAATATTGATACCCGAGCAAGCGAAAGATTCCAAAATTAAACCACAAGCGTAGCGAGTGCAAATGCTGGTGTGGTGAAAACTTTTTCACCACACCAGCTCGGAAGTCTTACTTTGCACTTCAAAAACTGACAGCAAGGTTGCATTTTATTCACATGCGAGGAAAAGTAATCAAATGAAAATTTTGAGTTGTTTTCTTATGTTTGCTGGTAGAATTCACTTTTAAATGATGAATTTGGATGATAAATATTTAATAACATTAATTTGTATTTGATTTTGTTTGATATTTTTTACATTTAATATTTGCTTCGGGTTGTTGTGGTGAAAAATTTTGTGTTTCACTCGGGGGCAAATTTTGTTTAACCCTCGTGCTTTGAAACCCTGGCACCGCTCAAGATTCCATTTTTCGAATCACTCGCTACGCTCGTGGTTCAATTTTGGAATCTTTCGCTTGCTCGGGTATCAATATTAGCACGAGCGGTTAAACAAAAACTTTGCCCCCTTGTAAAACAAATAACTATTTTAACGCGCGTTGAAAAAGCGCTCGTTAGTATTGAGGCCTTCATGACCGTTCTGGTTTAGCTGAATGTTATGTTATACAGAGACATTATCAGAAAATCAGACGTATCGTAATTAATACGAATCTATAGATTATACACTGAAGGGTTTTGCCAGCTGACTCATACAATTTGTATTAGACTGACTCACGGAACACACCTGATAATATATAACACGGATAAGATAAGTACCTTTATTGGAATCAGTTCTAAGGGTACGGCCACAGTGAGCGCTGAGCGACCAGCGGGGCATGCAGCGTAGCCACAGACAAAACATCCGCCAGACTGAGTCGCGCTACCCCCTCTGCCACGCATACGGTAATTTTACTCCATGTTCGAGTCGAAAGTGTCTTTGTGTGACGTCCGTGAACTCGTTCGTCGTTTGAACGGACCAATCACGGCACGGGACTTCGCTTACCTCGTCCCGCGCACCCCCGCATTTTTGGCATCATCGGTTGCATGAAATAATTGCTCTAAACTCGGTCTAGAGGATTCCTAGTCTATGAGCGTAGCGTAGCGTTGAGAGCACTGTGAGCAGCGTAGAAACCGCTCGCATACGTTGGTATTAGGTACTTTACTACTAAAGATCGGTTTTCCTAGGATAGCGGTGCCGTCATATTATAGCGGCCGTCTCCATACTAAATACGGCTAAACATGGATGTCGTAGTATTTGTATGGACACGGCCGCTATGCGACGGCACCGCTATCCTAGTGAAACCAGAGCATAAGACAGACGCGGCCGGTCGCCGCCGGCACAGAAGAAATAATAGTAAGGTCACTGTGGCGAAGTCCAAATACTTTTTTTTTTTTTTACTTTGGTGTGATCTAGTTCCGTTAATTATTCACCTATGTTACTGCTTGTAATCGCATACGATGAAGAATTTAATAATTAATAGTTTAGCCTTAGTGACAGATCATTTCAAGCACAAATTAAGCAAAAACAATGGCATTTTTTAAAATTCGGCGAGTAGACGGACTTCCCGTGCAGTTTAAGGGTTTTCCCGTCTAGTTATGATATCAGCCAATCTATGGGTGTGTATATGTTCGTAGTCAAATTCCTAAAAAGAACGGATCACGACAATGAAAAGTGTATTTTAAACTTGTTAATATACGGTTCAGATTCGAAATAAACACCATTTTTCTAAAACAAAGGCAAGTCCGGCATATACTACCAAAATGGGGTCGTAAACCTTTTTTGGAAAATAATTAAACATAATTATTTTTTTGATTTCCGAAATAAAAGATCAATAGTAATTTTAAAATGAATTTTAATCGTTTCTTTTAATTTACTGATATCAAAATTTAATTAAGTAACATCATGCGCAAAGTCAGGAGGATTTTTTGATACCTTATCAAATCGTTATAATATTAAAGTCGCACAAACAGTTGGTAATCTCTGATTTAACGAAAGTCCGGCATATGACGGACTTGCCTTGAACATAATAGACGGACTTTCCAACTTAGTCAAATTTTAATATGATAAATTGTGGAACGTATAATTACAAAACTAAGCTAATTTCTGATATTTTAAAAATAGAATAAAGACAACTGGTTCTTATGGTACCTACGTAGTTATTTTTTGATGCACAATCTTTTCAAAAACTATTTTTTTTTAATTTTTTTCGAACGGCTGTCGCACTATGACTTCGAGTTCAAAACACGAAATGACTTGTTGAGGCGGATTGCTCTGAAGTTGGTTGTCACAGCGCCATCTGTTTTACAGTGACGGAACTAGCGCGAAAAACTGGTTAATCGACTGGACTCCAAAGTCGCATACACCTTCAAATTCAAAAGTTATAACATGTTGACGGACTTGCCTTGTAGACGGACTTACCCACAGTGACCTTACCACCGTACAGAAAGGACACTTCCTACAAACCCGAAGTTTGACAGCGGTTCAGGGTCGAATCATGCTATCCCTTTCTAATATATGGCACTATCCCTTTCGGCAATTTAGGGTTGTCAAAATTCAAGTGATTATCTTATCTGTGGTCGTGCACGCAAAAGGAAGACAAGTGGTGCCAACCCTAATAATTGCTCGGAGCAATGCTGAGCCTAACGGAGCCGAGTTCGACCGAAGTCTGTAGTGTCTCCCCACTGCCGCCGGTCGAGCGTCCACGGGTCAAGACACATTTTAGAAAAAGTCACTTCCATACAATAAAATTTAACGACGTGTATCTAACGTGTATCCCCTTTTTTAATGCATCCCGCCTGTAGGGTGCAGTATAATAGTTTTATATTCTCTGAACTTTGCTATTTCTACATGCAATGTATTTTAGTATGCGAAATAAAACCGGGGCGTTCGCGTCGTTTAATGTGCATGCTAAAAATGTGTATGACCCCCCACTCAGTTTGCAATCTAAGCCAACGCGTTCTTCGCCAGCCAGCTTCAGCCAGGTATAGTTTTTACATCACACGTTTAGGGGGAGGGAGGGGGTCAAGAAAATGTGACATGTTGTGACAAGGGGCAGAGGGGAGTCATAAACTTTGTGACGTCACTTTAACTTCATCAGTAACCGAAAATGTATTCAAATTATTTTATACGCTAATTATCATTTAAATAACAAGGTTTTGAAACGATAATCGTTTTTATTCGTTTAATTTTATTTCTTAATCAGTTTTGGGTTATAAAATTACTAATATTGCTTTTGTCAAAAATATTTTGATAAAATATTAAATAAATATTTGCCGATTTCGTTGAAGAAATGTGACGTCACACCAGGGGGGAGGGGTTTGCCAAATGTGACAAGGAGGGGGGGAGGGGTAAAAAAACCTAGAAATTCGTGTGACGTAATTAATGGATGACCCCTAACTAGTTAGGAATTTTACTAAATATTTAACCGTCTCTATAGATTCACATAAATCTATGTTTTGATTTTAGCTCACATTATTTACTCTTTATTAGTGTTCCTTAACACATTCATTGCCACTAAGTGCTACGGGTTACGCTCGTAGCGCGTAGCCACGTTTTCGCCGTATGTAGCGCGTAGTCGCTACGAATAGTGTCACGACTGTCGGGTTCTTGGCCCTGAATGTGTTAAATCCCGTTTTCTCCATTTTCATCCAACTTATATATAAAGCGAGGGAGAAGATTACATGCAAAGAAAAAGCGTAGTTTTCATTTCTTAAACTCTTTACTTTATGTATTTTTACATAACGACAGTTATGGGTGTAGGATGTAGATACATACAGATTTAGTGAATAATACTTTACCATCGTATTTTCACGGAAACGCACGAACGTGTTATGCTATTTCAGTCAGTCTCAGTACAAATAAACACTGAGGTTGACTGAAGTATTGAGTCATCCTACCTCAGTAGTGGTTCAGTCTACCTCAGTATTTATTTGTTCTGAGACTGCCTATAGCATAACACGTTCGTGCGTTTCCGTGAAAATACGATGGCAAAAGTTTGTTCACTAAATCCGACGGATGAAGGGCTAAACGTTACACCCTGTATATTTTTTACAATTCAGTTTTTATAAGAACAAAACGAAGCGTGAAAAAATATATATGACTTCAAAGTCACCAGCCATCAAAATGCTGCTTCCATACAATCGAATATTAACCGTCTCATTTTAAAAGGACATTCTTAAATTAGATGGAACTTGTAAATTATGAACATTTATGTAACATACTTATTATATATATGTCTGGTATAGTCGATGTCAAAGATATCTTTACACTTTTGCACTTTACTCCTTACTTTTTTGTAAAACGGCGAAAAATGTAAACATCTTTGACGTCCGACTGTACCAGTTTACGTTGTACTAGTTACGAGTAGAAGTTTTGTACTTATGTAAATTTCGATTGTATGGCGGCAGCTATAGTTCGTTTTTTTTGGCATTAGAAAGAACTTGAAAGAAGGTAAGCGATCTGACATGTCTTTTAATTGAAAAACGCTTCTTAAAATCAGTAATTATTACTTATGAAAGCAGAAGAATATAAATGATTGTATTAGATTCATAATTGTTACATATTTGCCGTAACTTATTTTTAAAATGTGTTTTTCAATTAAAAGACACATCAAGATTGTTTACCTTATTTCTAATGCTGAAAAAAACGAACTATATTAAGTTCATGTGTCACTTAACCCTTTTCCAGGCATAGTACGATTTATTGACCACACACGCGCCAATGGAAATTCAACTTTAGCATTCCGATTTAAGGTTCAAATTAGCTTGGACTTTCGAGAAATGTGCTTTATCTTGAAAGCTGGATTAATTGGTATATATTTGTTTTTGATTGGAAAAACCTTGTATATACCAATCTACAAGGTTTTTCCAAAAAAACCAAAAACTTTAGTCTAAATTTTTTTTATATAAGTATAGCTAGTAAAGTTTGTCATATATATTTTTGCGCGCTACGTCGTGTAGTTATTATTGAACGCGGCTGTACATTATAACACAGTTTATGCGAATCGAGAAGGACATAATCAAAAATTAGTTTCAACAAAAACAGATTGGCTATGAAGGCATGGAAGATAATATAGCAATATAAATAAATTTTATAATTTTTAATGTCATAATAAAAAAAAATCTGTTTTTAATTTATAAGTTCAAAAATTAGAAATATATTCATGCATAGAGTTCATCTAAGCTAACTATGCACCGATATCAATATAACAAAAGTATGAGTGTCATTATAAAATCATATTTACATAGAAATCTGACATTAATAATGACATTGTCATTTGTCATTACAAATGGCCTGCAGAGTTAGCTTGGTCCGACTCAATTCATTATTCATGTCACTCTCAAGCAAAAGGTACCACTTTATCTGTTAAACTGTAAATAGCTCCTTTTAAAAGTGGTACCTTTTGCCCGAGAATTTTCTTAAATAAACCTCGTTGATTTTATTTGTATTATGCCTCTTGAAAATTGTTACTACTTAAAAAATATCATATAGACCATTATGAATGGGTCCACTAATCATAAAAGTTGTTATGTATCACTAAAAATGAGAGATGACATGAAATTGACATTGTAACAGTTTTGAATGATTCACGGTTAGTTTCACTAGACTTATATCGACCGGGATATGAACCGTGATTACCTTTTGTATTGTTATGGAAGATCGAAAACTCGGTCGACTTAAGTCTAATTGACATTGTTTTAAGAAAACTGTTTTGCGAAGTAGCTATAGTTAGCCCAAGAAAAGTCTGCAACGATTTAGACAGCACACGCAGTGCAAGTGTTATTTAATACGTCATAATTTCATAGAAGTTAGACGTTTAAAATAACCGTAGCCCCATTTTCCTCTCTGGGTATTAACGTCATTGAAAATATTATGACACTATTTCATGTAAGTATATCAACAACTTGTGGGTGGACGTCCTACGCTGCGCTTGCTAGTCCGTGGTCTCCACTCGAGCACTTTTCGACCCCATCGGCCATCTTCTCTGCGTGCAATGTGGCCTGCCCATTGCCACTTCAGCTTGCTAATCCGGTGGGCTATGTCGGTGACTTTAGTTCGTCTACGGATCTCCTCATTTCTGATTCGATCACGTAGAGAAACTCCGAGCATAGCCCTCTCCATAGCTCGCTGAGCGACTTTAAATTTTGAGATGAGGCCGATAGTGAAAGACCACGTTTCGGAGCCGTAAGTCATCACTGGTAACACACATTGATTAAAGACTTTCGTCTTGAGGCACTGAGGTATGTCGGACGAAAAGACATTACGTAGTTTCCCGAACGCTGCCCAACCGAGTTGGATTCGGCGGTTGACCTCTTTCTCGAAGTTGGACCTACCTAATTGGACTACTTGTCCTAGGTAGATGTACGAGTCAACAACTTCGAGTACCGAGTTCCCAACAGAGACTGGGATGGGCACAACATTGGCATTTGACATAAGTTTCGTCTTGTCCATGTTCATTTTCAAGCCCACCCGTTGTGAAACTCGGTTGAGGTCATCGAGCATCATGCTGAGTTCCTCCATCGACTTTGCCATGACTACGATATCGTCGGCAAACCGAAGGTGAGTGATGTATTCGCCGTTGATGTTGATGCCAAGATGGACAGACGATCTTGTTAAGGTCGCCGGAAGACGCTGGATGCGGGTCGCTTCCAACCGGCACGTATGGAGGTCCAAGGGGGAGGCCTATGTTCAGCAGTGGACGTCTTATGGCTGAGATGATGATGATGATGATATCAACAACAGCTATGGCCCTTCGTTTGATATTTTTCTAATTTTTAATTATATTAAGAGTAAAAAATAACTAAAAAATAGAAATATATGTGGATTTTTTTGTTTCGCTCCTAACTCTTATAATAATAATATAAAACCGAAAAAAGTTTTACGAAGGGGCGTAACCATTATCGGTTAATATACTGTATATAATGTATATCAAATTATGACAAAAAAATCATATGATCAATTTCCAGAGAGGAAAATGGGGACTAGGTTTGTATGGAGAAGAGGTAGATTAGTCCACAGTCCTCTTAGTAAGAGTTACTTGTCATATTTTATGTCAACTCTCAATGTATAATATAACGCTACTACACGTATAATATACAAGCTATAGTTATACGTATGCATATGCCAGCCTTTACAGAGCTATTAACATAATTTATATGTCATAATTTCATTTGACATAATGTTTTCATAAATATATAAACTCCTAATCAAGTTAAAAATATAACACTAAGGGCAACTTGCACAATTCCACTAGCCCAGGGTTAACCGGTTAAACCTGAAGTTACCATGGTTACCAGTACAATTTGACACTGGGTTAACGGTTTAACCGCTTAACCCTGGGTTAGTGGGATGGTGCAATTGGCGCTAAGAAAATTATAGTGCCAAATAAATATAACATAAAATATTGTGTATTTAGTTATATTTTTTGCATGCCTAATAAAAGTTTATTATATTACTTTAAAAAGAAGAGTTTTTAATATTAGAAATTACACACAGTCTAAAACATCTTGGCCAAATTTGACAGCTAATGTAGATGGCGCTGTACGACTCCGTATAAGCGGTAACTCAAGCTAACAAATGTTGACGTTTGTCAATCCATTTACCTACCACAAAACATATGGCGCAGTGCGCACTGCGCCATCTATTTCAGCTGTCAAACTAGGGGCCCGACTTTTTTGTAGACTATGTTTTCTAGTGTTAATAACTCTTTGCTTTTAGATACACAAAAGCATAATACATACATACATATATGCATGACATTTTATAAAGTCATGGTACCAAACTAAAAGAAAAACTTATGTTAAACTAAATTTAATGTACTGGCTTAAGGTAACTCTGATAATTTATATATAAGCTTGGTTATTTATTTAAAATCAAATGCCAAAATACTAACAAAAATAACTACAGAAGTTTGACTATATGCATAGTTGCTATCAGTTATGCTATCAGATATATAGGTGCGGCCAAATTGCTCAAAAATATATGAAGTCTAAATGTTAATAGAGATTTTTTTATTTCCAGATATTTTTAGCGCCTGCCCTCTTCGGTATATCTAATGGCGACTACTGTCAGCAGCAGAAGTTATCAAACGGCACAGGTGTCCATAATTGTCTACACTCTATAACAAAGTTGTGTTCAGATAATTTTGAACACCAGTTCCGTTTAGCTATCCTCTTAGATAATCTAAATAAAAAGTAATTACACATTTTACGTTATATTTCATGTATTCAATATTTTTTTTATTGGTCACACCATATAGTCAAACTTCTGCATAATGTTTTATGTGTCCTTTTAACAAGGCCACAGAGAAAACGTCTTACAGAGGCTGACATACATACTAACAACATTATGAGTTAAAACTGTGACAGTACAACCACAGCGAAATTAAGCTTACAATTTATTTATAAAAATAATCGTGTGTGGATATTGTTATTTAACTATTTTGTTATGTTGCCAACAATTGCATGGACCGCCTATATAGTAACTCAAAACATTAATACATTAATACACAACGTACTAGGTTATTCGACTGTAACTGGCCACCCCAAACCAAAAATGAATTCCATTCACCTATAAAAATAATTCATTTTAGTATAAGGTGGTCAGTTATTGAAACCTTATACTAAAATGAACTCTGTTTATAGGTGAATAGAATTTATTTTTGGTTTGGGGTGGCCAGTTACTAAAAGTGGCCAGTTACTGGCGAATTACCCTATTACGGGAGAACTTAAAACATTAATTATATAGCTCCTTCGCTATCAAAATAGCGCATCCAATACCTATTCAAAAGGCCGAAATAGTACATTACGATACAAGTGCGAACAGTGAGAAATTCGCAACGAGTGGCGATAAATTAAAACACGACCGAAGGGTGTCTTTTAAATCGACACGAGTTGCGAATTACCTATTCGCACGTGTATCGTACAACGTTTTACAGTACATATGGCCCTTTAATTTTTCAACATAGTTACATAATGTGCTAATTATAGCACTAGTGCGGTAAAGTATTAGCACAATATGTATTGTAAAAAGTATTAAGGTGGGGACTTGAGACTTTTACAAGAATAAATGCCAAAGGCTGGCACTTTTCAGTGCCAATCATTAGGTATTTTACCCTTTTTAAGAATGACAAATGTATGTAAAAACAAAAAAATAGTAAAATAACATTATCCACATACGCAGTGATCCTTACACGTAATACTTTTTTTTATCGTATTATTTGTCAATTTTTTAATATTTTTTTTGTTGTATGACACCACAGCCGCTAATTCTCACGACAGACACACACACACACGTGACTTGTGCATTATTATAAAAAAGAGTTCTAAAACACTAAATTATTATTCGGTATTTTGACAATTTTTGGATATAATTAGGGTTTTTAATCATTTGCTGTTTCAGCAGTGGAATGAAATTGGTTTATCTTGAATTTTCAATTGCTATACAGTTATTATGTAAAAAATAAATTACATAATACACTTTTAAGAATTAGAAATTGATATAAGCGATTACAAATCAATTTATACACAAGTTATGTAATTATTTCAATTTAAATATTGATTAATAACAAAATTTCCGTGAAGCACATAGATATTAAGTATTTTCTAGTTAAAATAGGGTGACTGCTGTAGTTATTGGCCAGTATGTAATTGGCCACTCTTAACAATAAGGTTTCAATTGTCTTGTTTCTTTCTGATTTGTTAGGAGTGGCCAATTACTGTGTAGTGGCCAATAACTATAGCAGTCACCCTACGTGAGTGACTCGTTTTAATTATATTTGATCAATATTGTTTATGTTATTCTACTTCGGAAACAGCAAAGATTGCACAACAATGAACTAAGATTCTTATTGCAAGAGTTTCACAACCTGCCTGCGTAAGCTCGACTCTAGGTCCTAACTAATAGAGCTCAGATTCGATTGGCACTATTTAATAGGGAGATCGAAGATTTTCATGCAAAAATTATAATAGTAGGTAGGGTAAGTGAGCCTATTATAGAACCACTTCCACCATCGGCTAAGTGCGCCTGACGGGAGAATAGCCGTGAGAAAGTGCCTCTATCATCTATGTACTTCTAGAATAGGCGAACTTGCCCCTCCTGAATACCTATGTATGTGGCCATTGGTCTGTGCTTAGTGTTATCTTTTCCGGTGGAAATAATTTTAAATATTGAAAATCTCCGAACTACCCTATTATTGTGAACTTAAAGTGATCCTTCGAGACAAACGAAATAAAAGGCATTTTAAATAGTAGGTTAGAAAAAATTAAAACTATAGAAAAATATACCCATACAGGGTGGTTAAAAAATAACTGCATTCCCGTTGCCAGGGAGGTTTTGGGATTATACTGACCAATTTTTACTATGGGACCAACCCCGAAATCGCGAAAAAAATATTTGGCTGTTTCATACATTTTGGCTGGTCCATTTTCTATGGGAGGGTACATTTTTTTTCGCGATTACGGGGTTGGTCCCATAGTAAACGTTGCTCAGTATAATCCCAAAATCTCCCTGGCAAGGGCCACTATTTTGATAGTCAATATTTTAAGATTTTTTTTTACGTTTAAATGAAATACACTTACTGTAGCGGGAATGGGAAAGGCGAGATACTCCCAGGCTGACTTGTGGCAACTCTATCCTGTTTTCTACCAAGCGTACATTATTTAAATTTCAATGTCATTTATTCACACACATAACTCTACAGTACAAAACCAAGTCAGTACACGGTAAATATAAAATAGGTACAGTCAGCAGTAGAAGTTGCTAAGCGGGCGCGCTTATTCTCTTAACAATAAAGTCGCGTCAAGATCATTTTGAACACTTGGCCCGCTTAGCAACTTCTGCTGCTGACTGTACAAACATTTTGTTAACAATTTTAGAATTCGAATACAAATGATGTAATCGTGTAAAAAATTTGTAATGTTTCTTAACCTAAAAAAAAATCGAATTCATTCTAGAAATCTGCCTAGGCATACCTCGCTTTATCACGCAGTACCGTTACGTACAGTCGACGTCAAAGATATGTTTACACTTTTGCACCTTACGCTTTTGTAATTAACGCGTAAAATGTAAACATATCTTTTACGCCGACAGTACAAACCGCGTCGGTTAAAAGTTTCACTTAAAATCATTAAGCTTGCTCGAAGGTTTAATATGACGAAATTATATTGCAGTTATTGCACACACATTTGTGACTGCTACGTGGCATTGACACACACACACACACATTCGTCTACCCATAACGACACATACTTAACAACACATGTCTTCAGAATTATACTATCACCATCAAAAATGAACGAAGGTACAGTCGACGTCAAAGAGTTTACAATTTTCGCCTTATTACCAAAGGCGTAAGGTGCAAAAGTGTAATATCTTTGACGTCGACTGTACTATACAGAGTGCCTTACAATATCTGAATTATGTACTTTAACGCCTTGACAATAAAGTCGAGTACAGATATTTTTGAGCACCTTAATCGTACTAATTTCTGATGTTGACTGTATTAGCTGGCTTTCAATATTTAAAATTATATTTAATCGACCTAAATCTAAATTTTTAAATAAATAAATAATTAGCATAAGCCAAAGATTTTTTTTTATTTAAAATTCTAGACTAGGAAGGATTTAGATTTAAGCTTAACTCTTCGATTCATATAAACTATTGACGAAGTCGAAAAGCAAGACAATATAAAAAAAGAAAATACGAACACATAAATAAATAACGTCGTAGTGAGGCACATTACTTATAATCCTTACACATTTATTAATAATTAAAACCATAAAAATTAAAAAAAAAAACATCCATGGCATATTGTGGTGTTGTCATAAGAAAAATATTTTTTTTACACTTTTTTTCTCAATACACGCAATAGCAAACGCCCTTCAAAATCATCTTTTTTTTTTTAGAAAAAATACTTTGATTTATGATTTCTTAATTTTACCATATTTCCAAAAATATTTACAACTGCCTAACGCTAATTCTCATGATTCAGAATTCGTTAAAAAAACAAACTTGACTAATTACTTACATGTCCTTCTATGTCTATGTCGAGAAATAAAAAAGTTACTACTTCCAAGGAATAAAATAAGACTTATGCACACCATCTGAGATCTGTCACTCACTTAACTTTTTTTAGTATTTTTTTTTCACACTTTTTATCACATTTTTTTCAATACTGTTTCCTCTTAGGTGCTTTATGTTGGGGATATGTTGTGATTGCTTCGCAGCGTGCGGCAACGGTGTTGCCACGCTAGTGGAGGATTCTAAAGGCTGGCAACTGAAATAGTTCAGGACGTGTACAAGCCTTTGCTTGGGGAAACCTGGAAATATAAGTGAGATTCTTATGAATGATTTTTTTTGACGAAAACTGACGTGAATACTATTCCACACCTGCGGTAGTTGACCACACCACACCTGTTTTTTGTCAATAAATACTGTTCAGGACAAGTCTGAACATAGCTTATGAAATATTGTATGTTTAACTTTAGTGCTAATATTTGTTGCTAGCAACATTTTAGGATAAGTTTGTTTACGGCGCCCTGGCAGCGCTCTCTTCCTTCTGTGCCATAACTGACGTAAGTAGTAGCTTTTAAATTTAGTTTTCAATAAAAGTTATTTAATATATAAATCTAATCGGTATCGTCTTGGGTCGCCCCATTCGTTTTTCGTCAAGTTCTTAAATTAGTCCTATTCTGCTTTCGTCACGCATTCTACATTGAAAGCCACCGACGATTGTGACGAATGTAGGATGGGTGACGAAAGCAGAATAGGACTAATTTAAGAACTTGACGAAAAACGAATGGGACGACCCAAGAAGATACCATCTAATCGCATTTTGATTCAAACAAATACAAATGAAAGAGTTAGATCAAGCTAAAATGGCAACGATTTTGATAGCAGACTTAGTCCATCATTTAGAAGTTTGACGTTTAAAATAACACTTGCAGTCTGTGCTATCAAAATTGCTGATAACTTAGCTTGGTCTAAAGGGGCCCACTGATTAACAGTCCGCCGGACGGTATCGGCCTATCAGTTAGAACAAAATTTTGACAGTTCCGAACAACTGACAGGCCTATACCGTCCGGCGGACTGTTAATCAGTGGGCCCCTTAACTCTTGTGTGAGTAAATAGTTACCTGATTGTGTCACGCGATGGAGTTGACGGCGAAGGCGGGCCGGCCGCCCTCGGGCTGGTACAGCGTTATCGACGCGATGTAGTTGTTCGACATCACCTAACACATACAGAAACTTCAATAACTTATATTTTTAGTACAATATAAAAAGAAAAAAAAAACCACCAAAAACGCGGTGGCGGTGATTACATTTATTTGAAGAGTTAGCGTAAGCTGTCATGTTTTATCAGGGAGCTACAGTCTTCATTGACATTAACATATCATCTTAACCAACATAGTCCGAATTGATGCAATGTATAGTATAGTCTAACCACAAATATGATTGACCTGATAGCCGTAACGGAATGTAGAGCCGAAGGTATTGGTGGTGACTACGCGATGATATTGGTGGAGTCTCAGATCAAAACGAGGCTAAGTTATCTATCCATCACTGTCTAAAATTCTGACACTTTATACCTCAACTAAAAACAACTTTTTACCCCAAATATGATGTCATGGTAGCCGTAAAACAACGTAGAACAAAACGGCTTAGTTGTGTATTAGTGCTGGAAGCTCGGTCGAGCACTCACTTCTACTGTCCGAACTTCTGACAATTATAACACTGTATACCCTAACCTCAAAACTGATGACGTTTATAGCACTTTATACCTAAAATATAATGTCCTGTTAGCTGTAGCAGAACGAATAACCGAATGGTTTGTTGGTATACTAATACCAAATATACTGACCAAACTTCTGATACTTCGCACTTTATAAATTTCTACCTCAAATATGATGTCCTGGTAGCCGTAGCAGAACGTAGAACCGAATGGGTTGGTGGTGTTGGTGCTGGAGGCGCGGTTGAGCACGACGGGGCGCTCGCACACGCGGAGCGCGCGGGACACGGACTCCCACTTGGAGTACGCGGTGATGTTGACGGCTCCCACACTGTCCACTAGGGAGTTGGGCTCGCATCTGGAACATGGAAGCAATGGTCTTTAGTTTATATTGCAAGGGTAAGTTGTTAAGACTATAGATACTTGTACTTATACAATTCAATGAACCAGAAATTTACAAACAGTGAACGATTTTATCAAATAAGAAATGAGAGGACAAAATCACTGAATCTTTTTAAAAACTAGTATTTTAATTCAAACAATAAATGTCGTTGACACACCTTAACACCTAAGTCAAAAAAGGTGCTAATTTGGAGATGTACTAACCACGTGTCGCAATAAGAATGCCTGTCTTAGAAAACAAAGAAACACTTTCTAATTTTTGTAATAAAGAAAACAAATATTTACATTAACAAAGCTTAAATAAATGAATAAACAAATTGACTAAATAAAGTAAGCTTAATAAGGGTTGTGTAGTGTAATTAGATAACGATATAAA
Source organism: Cydia splendana (assembly GCF_910591565.1). NCBI lineage: Eukaryota > Metazoa > Arthropoda > Insecta > Lepidoptera > Tortricidae > Cydia > Cydia splendana. The sequence goes on from NC_085979.1 coordinate 8,100,527, forward strand.
TACTTAAATACATAGAAAACGCCTATGACTCAGGAACAAATATCAATAATAAATCAGGGATGTTGCGGATGCAGATTTTTTGACATCCGCGGATGCGGAGGCGGATATTTAAAGGCTCACATCCGCGGATGTCAAGATTAGGTACTTAGAAAACGTCAAATATTACATTTTAGAATTATTTTATTTAACCTTTTGAACGCCACAGACGGCAATTGACGTCAACGCAAAATCGTGACAACGACGCCAAAGACGGCATTTGACGTCGATAGTTTTTTTGATGAAAATCTACTGAAAAACATCCCACTTTTAGGTTGGAATTATTTATTCACAAAACTAAATTTTACCCCCGTGGCGTCAGTGGCACGGCAAATGGATGCGCCGTTTGGCGTTCAAAAGGTAAAAAAAACGAAACGTTTATTATTTGAGCAAGAATATAGGTGCGTTGTATTTAATAAACAGTAACTTGGCCGACTTTTCTGGATCTAGACGATTTCGTTATAGGTAGGTAATGGCGAAATTACCTAGCACTTACGCCGCCGCTAAGACGTTCCTGTACCGACTTGTTCGACATCCGCATCCGCATAAGCTCCGCATCGATTTTATGCGGATGCGGATGCAGATGCGGATGTTGAAAATAATGCGGAAGTTCCGCGGTTGCGGATGCGGATGTTCGCAACATCCCTGTAATAAATGCCCTTATCAGGACTTTTAACTGACCATAAATGAACTTTATGTTATTGAAATAAGGTTTAGGCAAGGTCAGTTTATTAGGTCAACTTAATGGGAAATATTATGCGAAACTCTGCGTAGGGGGCGCCACTACCACTATCCGTCACAATTTGGCGGTCTACCGCGAAACAAGAAAATCGAAATTTCGTTATCTCACCTCTCTATCTCTTGCTTATTCGAGCGATAAAGAGGCAGATAAGTAAATTTCGATTTTCGCGTTTCCCGGTAGGCCCTTGTTAACAAACCGCCTTGATGCATCAATTTCATATTTTATTGTCTATCAAAACTTGTCAAAAAACAGCTTAAGGCACAGTGTGTATAAGTTACTCTATGGTTTACTAGAGGAGCTAGTGCTGCACTCTGGCGGCAGAACATTGCAGTAATACCCCCTATTCTCTTATGTGAAAGGTACTAACTTGTCGGGTTGTACGGCTAGCTCGAATTCGCAGCGATGGTACATGTTGAAGTTGTAATGTCCCGGATAGTTGGTGTGCAGGACAAATTTCTTCACCTGGTGCGTGCTCGCATCGAAAAGGATGTCCTAAAATGGAGTATAATAAATTAATAATTATAGATGGTCAAGTAGTAGTAGTAGAAGGTCAAATCTTGTCAGTAGAAAAAGGCGCGAAATTCAAATTTTCTATGAGACGATTACCCTTCGCGCCTACATTTTTCAAATTTTCCGCCTTTTTCTACTGACAAGATCTGCTTGACCAACTATATTTCTGTGTGAAAAATTAGCAGTAGAAGAGAAATTAGGCAGTTTTTCTACCTTTCCTACCTAATGACACTATTTACTTTAAATGTTGACTTTCCTGTGGACATTTCACACGTAACATATTTATTGAACGATTAAAGTAGTTTAAACTCTGAATGTCTCAATTAATAGTACATTATTGCTGAGGCCGGGAAACGGCAATTCGTGGACGAGTTCCGACAAAGAAGACGAATCCATGAATTGCTATTCCTGCCGAGGCATATATAGTGATTTTCTCCAAACATGCGAGGGAATACTGTAAAATAATAATTATTTAAGCATCAAGCATCACTCAAATCGAACCTTCACATCAAAAATGTCAAAAACAATTTCTCGCTTTATAGCTAGTTTGTTAGTGCACGACACCTTGCACTTTGTGACTATGCGCTGAAACTTGGCACAGTTGATTCTTAGCTGGTCATGAGCAGATACAGACCGGGAGAGCTCGAGAGCTACGTCTCATTTAGTGGGGGGGGGAGGGGGAGAAGTTCGACGCCGCCGCGCTTCACTTGGAGCAACATTTCTCTAAAACTGTACCTATTAGGGCATGTGATATATCATTTTCGGTTAAATTAAGGATGAGGAATTTTTTTTTGGAACCAAAACAATGCACTTTCTAACAAAAAAAAAACATAAAGTAGAAAAGACAAAAAAACGTATCTTGGATTTATTCATAATTACCAATTTTTTTTCTGGAATCTGAAAACAAAAAATATAGTTGTAAAGCTACACTTATTACGTTTAAGAAAATATATAGTTTATTATACAAAACTGTTGATAAATGGGAGATAAAAAATAATATTAAGCGTGGGCCAGAGTGATCTCAATACAAAATATTATGAATGTGGGAAAGTTACTTAAAATTTGTTCTACAATCGTTTATTTTTTAGTTTTTCGTAAATAACTCGTAAACGGTAGCCCACAGCAAAAAAATATCTTTTACGTAAATAATCTGTTTCAGATTTCTTATAAAATAAGTGCTCCTTTTTTTCGCTAAGGTCAATATTAAAAAAAATATTGAAGGGAGAAAATAAATACTAAGGTCCTCTTTTTTAGTCATTCGTAAATAACTGGTAAAGGATGTCCAATAGCAAAAAATATTTTAACACAAGAATAATTAGCATAAAATTTCCTACAAAAAAGGTTATTCAAACTTTTTCGCTAGGATCAATATTTAAAAAGGGGACCTTAGAATTTATTTTCTCTCTTTAATATCGTTTTTAATATTGATCCTAGCGAAAAAGTTCGAATGACCTTTTTTGTAGGAAATTTTATGTAAATTATTCATGTACTAAATTTTTTTTTGCTATTGGCCTTCGTTTACGAGTTATTTACGAATGACTAAAAAAGGGGACCTAAGTATTTATTTTCTCCCTTCAATATTTTTTTTAATATTGATGGTACCGAAAAACAGTAGTACTTATTTTATAAGAAATCTGAAACAGATTATTTACGTAAAAGATATTTTTTTGCTGTGGGCTACCGTTTACGAGTTATTTACGAAAAACAAGAAAAATAAACGATTGTAGAACAAATTATAAGTAACTTTCCCACATTCATAATATTTTGTATTGAGATCACTCTGACCCACGCTTAATATTATTTTTTATCTCCCATTTATCAACAGTTTTGTATATTAAACTATATATTTTCTTAAACGTAATAAGTGTAGCTTTACGACTGTATTTTTTGTTTTCAGATTCCTGCTACACTTTAAAAAAAAATTGGTAATTATGAAAAAATCAAAAATACGTTTTTTAGTCTTTTCTACTTTATGCTTTGTTTTTGTTAGAAAGTGCATTGTTTTTGTTCCAAAACTAGATTCCTCATCCTTAATTTATCCGAAAATGATATATTACATTCCCTTATAGGTATAGTTTTAGAGAAATGTTGCTCCAAGTGAAGCGCGGCAGCGTCGAACTTTCCCCCTCCCCCCTCACTAAATGAGAGGTGGCTCTCGACGGCTCCCGGTCTGTATCTGGTCAAGACCAGCTAAGAATCAACTGTGCCAAGTTTCAGCGCATAGTCTCGAAGTGCAAGGTCCCCATACAACGGTGTGCAGTAACAAAGCAGCTATTAATTAATTTTTAAAAGTTAAAGGCACAAACTTATTCTGCCATTCAGTACCATTCAATATTCGTTCATTCAATATAATTGTGCAATATATAGATGGTCAAGCAAATCTTGTCAGTAGAAAAAGGCGCGAAATTCAAATTTTCTATGAGACGATATCCCTTCGTGCCTACATTTTTCAAATTTGCCGCCTTATTCTACTGACAAGATCTGCTTGACCAACTATAGTTGGTCAAACCAATGTGTCAGTCAGTAAGAACCAGCAAAACTATACCCATCCTTTTCTTTTGGGTGCTAGTACTAGTGTAAGACAAAGATAGTATGATTCTCTCTGTCTATGTTTGAAATGAGAAAGTCCTAACTATATAAGATTTATGAACACGGATGAGATCCTTAAAAAAATATAAAAATAATCTTTGATTTTATTAAGCAGTATTCGCACGATCATACACGAGCACAACGGTCTTGTAAGAACGAGACAAGTAAGGTGGTTTATCTTACTATTTCACTCTATCCTATAGCTTGAAATGATAGCTGATCGGGTCGTGTAGACGCGGCTCGCGGCTATAATAATTGGCTGTTTGCGTTTTTTATTTAAAAAAAGTAAAAAACACTACAGTAATAAGTTATTACTGTAGTGTTTTTTTACTTCCCGTCCGCTAGAACAGGACAGCGATAGTTTGATTTTTTTAAATTAGAGTTTGACAATAACGAAGAACTTCCCGTACTATTTTTGCTACAATAAGGTGACCATTTCCGAGCATATTGGAGAAAAGATTGTGACCGTATAGGTACAGTCACTTGCAATAATATGTTACTCTTCGAAAGCCGCAATACCATGTGACTCGCTCTTATGGCTCTACAAATAAGATCGTGTCAGATATTTTTGCGGCCTTCGTTGTGTAACTTATTATTGCAGGTGACCGTATTATGCACGCGGTCTTGTCTGTCCTACCCCTAGAGTGTTTTTGTACAGCCAAAGAGCTTTTTCAGAGGATCAGAGCCGTTTAAGGCATCGCTATCACCAAAGAGAATAGAGTGAAAGAATATGGATCAAAGTCAAACGGCGTTCTACCAGTTTTAATCTTCTGTCGAGAGATGGCAGTAAATGTACTGTAGCTACATAATTTACCATGACAGTAACTCTCCGTTTCAAATTGTCTTCGCTATAACTCACCAATCCCAAGGTGAAGTAATTGAAGAAGTAGTCGGTGGCGGGTGGGGCGTGCCTGGGGCGGCGCTGGGGCGGGCGGTGGATGCGCATCTTGTCGTCGTGCTTGTAGTAGAGCCGAGCAGGAGCGCCCAGCGCGCGCGCCACGGCCTGGCACGAGTCGCCGAAGCGCACCACGCGGCACAGCGGCAGCTGCACCGGCTCCAGCGCGCGGGACGTGCCTGCCCAATGGTCAAACGTGGTATAATCCTGCTTGTAAACTATTACGAAACTTAGGATAACATGAAGTCGACCCCGCTTTATATTAGCGATGATGTATTACCATATCCCGCCTGCCGGGGTCAGGCGGGACATGATAATACATCATCGCTAATGTCGTCGTCGTCGTCCCTGGCTCTAAAATTTGTATTTATCCAAAACGACCGTGGATTTCATTCAATTGCAACGTTGAATCACGTAAAACGAGTTGCAAAAGGATTTATAATGGAATTTATAATGTGTCCATGCAATTTCGCAATTGCTGTATATAACTCAACTTCAAGATTTTGTTTCATAAGACCAATTTATGACAATTGTCTTAATAATGTCTTTAATAATTAAAAGTAACAACCTGACAATAAATCAGTGATGCGACTTGTGTCAAACTCCGGCATGAAAAATCTTTGGTTTCTTGGATCGTACATCAAACTATTCATAAAGTAATCGGCAAGAACCTTTCCTGCTTGCCGATTACTCAAAAAAAAATAATGTAAAACTAATATTGTTGCTGCTGTCTTCAGTAAAACCTGTGATAAAACCATGAATCTAGTACCTATATAACTGAATCTGGCATGAAAGGTGGGGGGAAGTGACCGAACAGGATAGTCTTATCTATCTTTCAGTAGGAGTAGCAGCGAAAGAGCAATTATTGTTTGTCCTTGTCACAGTCTCACATTTTATTTGTTCCCCACCGAAAATTTAGTATGGATTATGGTGGGCAACAAATAAATTGGATCAATCATAGTGTCGCATTGCGTATGTTTTGTCCCTCACGGAGGCACGCGTATAACACTTCTATAGGATCCTACCTTCTATGGATAAAACCTACCTTCGGTAAACATGTGTAGTCTCAGCCCCCTCGTGCTCTGCGGCGAGCGCAGCACGTCACAGCGCCGCAGGTGTAGTTGTTGCCGGTAGCAGGATAGTGGCAGCGGCGGTAGCGGCGCGCCTATGGCCGCTCCGACGCTGCTGCTTGCCTAGTAACAACCTTATGTTATGTATAATAAGGCCTACCTTCAGTAAACATGTGCAATCTCAGCCCCGCCGTGCTCTGCGGCGAGCGCAGCACGTCACAGCGCCGCAGGTGTAGTTGTTGCCGGTAGCAGGATAATGGCAGCGGCGGTAGCGGCGCGCCTATGGCCGCTCCGACGCTGCTGCTTGCCTAGTAACAACCTTATGTTATGTATAATAAAACCTACCTTCAGTGAACATGTGTAGTCTCAGCCCCCTCGTGCTCTGCGGCGAGCGCAGCACGTCACAGCGCCGCAGGTGTAGTTGTTGCCGGTAGCAGGATAGTGGCAGCGGCGGTAGCGGCGCGCCTATGGCCGCTCCGACGCTGCTGCTTGCCTAGTAACAACCTTATGTTATGTATAATAAGGCCTACCTTCAGTAAACATGTGCAGTCTCAGCCCCGCCGTGCTCTGCGGCGAGCGCAGCACGTCACAGCGCCGCAGGTGTAGTTGTTGCCGGTAGCAGGATAGTGGCAGCGGCGGTAGCGGCGCGCCTATGGCCGCTCCGACGCTGCTGCTTGCCTAGTAACAACCTTATGTTATGTATAATAAAACCTACCTTCAGTGAACATGTGCAGTCTCAGCCCCCTCGTGCTCTGCGGCGAGCGCAGCACGTCACAGCGCCGCAGGTGTAGTTGTTGCCGGTAGCAGGATAGTGGCAGCGGCGGTAGCGGCGCGCCTATGGCCGCTCCGACGCTGCTGCTTGCCTAGTAACAACCTTATGTTATGTATAATAAGGCCTACCTTCAGTAAACATGTGCAATCTCAGCCCCGCCGTGCTCTGCGGCGAGCGCAGCACGTCACAGCGCCGCAGGTGTAGTTGTTGCCGGTAGCAGGATAATGGCAGCGGCGGTAGCGGCGCGCCTATGGCCGCTCCGACGCTGCTGCTTGCCTAGTAACAACCTTATGTTATGTATAATAAAACCTACCTTCAGTGAACATGTGTAGTCTCAGCCCCCTCGTGCTCTGCGGCGAGCGCAGCACGTCACAGCGCCGCAGGTGTAGTTGTTGCCGGTAGCAGGATAGTGGCAGCGGCGGTAGCGGCGCGCCTATGGCCGCTCCGACGCTGCTGCTTGCCTAGTAACAACCTTATGTTATGTATAATAAGGCCTACCTTCAGTAAACATGTGCAGTCTCAGCCCCGCCGTGCTCTGCGGCGAGCGCAGCACGTCACAGCGCCGCAGGTGTAGTTGTTGCCGGTAGCAGGATAGTGGCAGCGGCGGTAGCGGCGCGCCTATGGCCGCTCCGACGCTGCTGCTTGCCTAGTAACAACCTTATGTTATGTATAATAAGGCCTACCTTCAGTAAACATGTGCAGTCTCAGCCCCGCCGTGCTCTGTGGCGAGCGCAGCACGTCACAGCGCCGCAGGTGTAGTTGTTGCCAGTAGCAGGATAGTGGTAGCGGCGCGCCTATGGCCGCTCCGACGCTGCTGCTTGCCTAGTAACAACCTTATGTTATGTATAATAAAACCTACCTTCAGTGAACATGTGTAGTCTCAGCCCCCTCGTGCTCTGCGGCGAGCGCAGCACATCACAACGCCGCAGGTGTAGTTGTTGCCGGTAGCAGGATAGTGGCAGCGGCGGTAGCGGCGCGCCTATGGCCGCTCCGACGCTGCTGCTTGCCTAGTAACAACCTTATGTTATGTATGATAAGGCCTACCTTCAGTAAACATGTGCAGTCTCAGCCCCGCCGTGCTCTGCGGCGAGCGCAGCACGTCACAGCGCCGCAGGTGTAGTTGTTGCCGGTAGCAGGATAGTGGCAGCGGCGGTAGCGGCGCGCCTATGGCCGCTCCGACGCTGCTGCTTGCCTAGTAACAACCTTATGTTATGTATAGTAAGGCCTACCTTCAGTGAACATGTGTAGTCTCAGCCCCCTCGTGCTCTGCGGCGAGCGCAGCACGTCACAACGCCGCAGGTGTAGTTGTTGCCGGTAGCAGGATAGTGGCAGCGGCGGTAGCGGCGCGGCTATGGCCGCTCCGACGCTGCTGCTTGCCTAGTAACAACCTTATGTTATGTATAATAAAACCTACCTTCAGTGAACATGTGTAGTCTCAGCCCCCTCGTGCTCTGCGGCGAGCGCAGCACGTCACAGCGCCGCAGGTGTAGTTGTTGCCGGTAGCAGGATAGTGGCAGCGGCGGTAGCGGCGCGCCTATGGCCGCTCCTACGCTGCTGCTTGCCTAGTTACAAACAAATTAATATTATACCAATTTAAAGGACACCAGTATGACCCTTTTCACCACGCCGGCTCGGAAAGGCTTACTTTGCACTTCAAAAACGGATAGCAAAGTTGCACTTTGCTATCAGTAATTCACATGTGAGGCAAAGTAATCAAATGCAAATTTTGAGTTGTTTTCTTATGTTTGCTGGTAGAATTGACTTTTAAATGATGATTTTGGATGATAAATATTTAATAACATTCATTTGAATTTGATTTGGTTTGATTTTGCTTCATATTTTACATTCAATATTTGCTTTGGGTTGGTGTGGTGAAAAATTTTGTGTTTCACTCGGAGGCAAATTTTGTTTAACCCTCGTGCTTTGAAACCCTCGCAACGCTTAAGATTCCATTTTTCGAACCGCTCGCTACGCTCGTGGTTCAATTTTGGAATATTTCGCTTGCTCGGGTATCAATTAGGGAGTGCTCCCAATACCGGTTTTCTATACAAACACAGTACCGGAACCGAGAAATCCCGGTTCTCGCCATACAAACTCAGTACCGGATTCCCTAGTATCAATATTAGCACGAGCGGTTAAACAACAACTTTGCCCCCTGGTAAAACAAATAACTATTAAACTCTCGCGTTTTGTACACATATTCAACTACACGAACGAATCTACCGCGATATAATTTCATTGTTTTTACCTTAAATTCCGACCTAAGAAGCCTAGGAGTCTTTCCGTAACCACAGCTGGTGCAACTCAGGTGAAACGACGGAATTTAAGGTAAAAACAACCAGAAATACAACAGTCGACTTTTTATTTTCGAAAATTAGGGATATGTAGTTATTCATAAGTAATGTATACCTGATGCTGAGATCCGTAGTAAATGGTGGTTCTGGCGACGACGGGCGAGCCGCCATTCGGGAACTGGAGCGAGCCCAGGCCGTGCGCGTAGCCGGGCTGCAAACATACTCGTACATATTATAATAATAATATTGTCAATCACTGACAGGACTATTGTAGCCAATAAGCCTGACATTGTGATATTACATCGATCGCAACGCCGGGCCGTGCTCGTTGACATCGCCATCCCCCATGATGAGAATCTCGTGAAAGCCGCGGACAAGTCCAGTAAGTACCTAGACTTGGCTCACGAGATAACCGCCATGTGGGATGTTCATTCGACGATCATTGTCCCGATAGTCGTTTCAGTGAACGGTCTAATAGCGAAGAGTCTCGACCAACATCTTGAGAGACTCTCGCTAGGTGGTTGGATCAAGGATCAGATGCAGAAGGCGGTGATCTTGGACACGGCGCGGATAGTCCGCCGGTTCCTCTCTCTGCAGCCCTGACCACCGGTAGCTTGGGCCTTGCCCCGCTGCTGGCGGCACCCTAGGTTAGGTTTTTTTTATATTTATGTATTTATATGTATTTTTTATTGTTTTGCAAGTCTTTTTTATGTTTTACTTTTATATTCATATTATAAATCACTTAGCCTAAGAGTAAAGTAGTAAAGTTGTGGATAAAGAGATTATGTCATAATAAATGGTGGAGTATAAAAGGTAACTATAGCTACCATCTCTGTTGGCCGTGTAATAAGAGTGGTAACTACATACAGCCATAGAGAAAAAAAAATAGATAGAGTGCTCACTCCATACATCAATTTTAGTAAACGACTATTATTTTTTCATATCTCATGCTCTGAAAGTGGGTCGTTGTTGTTCTAAAAGGTGCGCAGAAAGTGATACGTTTATGCTCTAGCGCAGAAAAGTGGTGTACTCCTCTGCGTCCCCGTCCCATGAACAACTGGGTGGAAACAAAATGGAAAAATAGTGTCTTTATTTCCTCGTCTGGAACAATTGGTAATTCTTTAATTTTACAAATCCCACGTTGATCCTTTTTTTATAAAAAATGATGTAAGTAATTTGTTAAAAACAAATTATTCTTGATAGAAAGATCGAAAGATCGTTGAATTCTATTTACTCGATTTCATAAAGCGGGAACCAAAAGGAATACACCAAAAATATTTTTTTAAACCTTACGCTTGCGTAAATGAGCAAAGGCAGAATCTTATACAGCCACAGTTAAACGTTTGTACGATATTAAATTGGTTTTTAAAGTTATTTAGAACTATATTCATTAAAATAAAATAAAATACAAGATAAAAGTTTCTTATATTATTAATTAAATTGTTATTTAATATTAAAAATACTTTTATTATATTATGACGTGGTGCGGCGCACCATGGTCGCGGTGCGGTCCGGTAGTCTGTTGCGGCTTTTAGAACGAAAAAGTATAAAATTAAAAAAGTACGAGGCAATCCCGCTGATTTTCATACTATAATGAACAAATTATTTTAAAATTGTTGTAGTTTGTAAAAAAATGTGTGTTTTCGTAAATATTGCAATCTAAATGATTTTCGTTAGGGGTGATTAATCTTCACGCATGTAAAGTCTCCGATTGCAAGTAAGTCCTAAGGAAAAAATCATGGCCGTAGGTTTGTTATGTACTTCAATTACTGATTTTGCGAAATTGCCTTGTCTTGTTTGGTTTCCTCGCATTCGATATGAAAAGTAGAGTGTTTAACTCGGGTGAAAGGCACCGTTTCTGTCTCGGACTATTGGCGCTCTCACTGCGTTCGAGCGCCAAACTACCTCGACAGAAATGGGTGCCTTTCAACCCTTGGTTAACAATCTACTATTGTTGTTGACATCTAGCATCGAGTAGCGGAATTATCAGTACTGCTACAATACAATACAATACAACAACACAAACAATAGATGTTGCAACGACCAAAAAGTCTAATGCTCAACAATTTTCAGCTAATATTGTAACCGTATTAACCGGAACTCTATTGTCAACTCCTGCTTTTAATATTAGTTGTAATTTTTGTCCAATACAATTTTCGTAAGTCGCGACACTAGAGAATTCTAGTATCTGTAGCGGTACTGATAATTCCGCTACTCGATGCTAGATGTCGCCTGTGAAAATAATAGTCTTTTTTGTACCAAAACCGATGTATGGAGTGAGCACTCTATTCTTACCATATTATTCTATGCTACAGCTGTCATAATTACTTACCTCAAATTTACTATCAACGGGGAAATAAAAGGACAGCCCCCGGAAGTTAAGCGCGAACAGGTGCCTCTGCGAGTCGTAGAGGCCGGGGTGCGTGGCGCCGAAACAGTGCTCCACCTGCTCGATAGATGGCGCTATCTCTGGCGAGTTGAAACACATGCCGCTGTGAACGAAATTGAACCTTATTAGTACACGATAAAGTTTTTATGTCCTTTAAGCGCATGGCCACCATCAATTGATATAAAAAGAATGAGAAATGTATTTCAATTGTTTTTTGTATTGTTACATTTTCCATTAGAGTTAGACCAAAAAAGTTCAAGTGTTATTTTAAACGTCAAACTTCTATGAAATTATGACGTAGGTATAAATAACACTTGCACTGCGTGGGCTATCAAGATCACAGCAGACTTTTCTTGGTCTAACTCTACACATTTTCGAGACTTTTAACCTTTCGAACACCAAACGGCGCATCCATTTGCCGTGCCACTGCGGCCACGGGGGTAAAATTTAGTTTTGTGAATAAATAATGCCAACCTGAAAGTGGGGTGTTTTGAGTAGATTTTCATCAAAAAACCATCGACGTCAAATGCCGTCTTTGGCGTCGTTGTCACGATTTTGCGATGACGTCAATTGCCGTCTGTGGCGTTCAAAAGGTTAATCAATGATCTATGGTCGGAATTGATAAAAGTAATCGCCTTCTTGAATTCAAACATTTTTGGTTCGATTATGTTGAAAATCGCTAAGTATATGAACATCCGAGAGGACCCTAAATACATTTTTTTTTAATGTAGACATTCAAGATAACGCTAATCAGAGAGCAATTGTACATATTCATGTTTTGTACAGTCAGCAATTACTGCAATGTTCTGCCGCCAGAGTGCAGCACTACGTTGTTTACTAAACCATAGAGTAACTTATACATACTCGGCCTTAAACAGTTTTTTGACAAGTTTTCACTATGACATGTATGCATTAAGGAGGTTTGTTTACAGATGGCCTATCGCGAAACGCAAAAATCGAAATTTCGTTATCTGCCTCTCTACCGATCGAATAGGCAAGAGTGATAGAGAGGCAGAAACCGAACTTTTGATATTCGTGTTTCGCGGTAGGCCCTGTGATAGCGCTTGTGACGCCCTCTACGTAGAGTTTTGCGTAATATTCCCTATTATGAACTACCTATTAGCTAATATGCAAGTTTTTAACCTGAAGTTTTTTAATTCACTTGTAATATACCAAGTAAGTTATTAGTTGCTAAGCAAATATATCTAGCTATAATCTTATTTACCTCTTCAACTTAACTCAGACAACATAAAAATAAGTATATCTAATCACCTAACTAGCAACAGCCGATACACTAATGAGAGAAGTCATTAAACCTCTTGCGATCGATATTGTCATTACGTGATTATAATGTCATCAGGTCACTTAACCTGATAGTATCGGCCCATTTCTACAACGTCTAGTATACGAGTAGAATAGGTCACCTTCAATTGAAACTAGATTCTAGAGTCACACGAAACAGCCGCAAAAAAGCCACTCCCACAGTCGAAATTATGCTCTCATTTTAAAACGACATGCTTCAATTTCGAACAAGGATTACTTTATGGTACTATAGTAAATATTGTTGGTACCTATAACTAAGCTTAACTAATTTCATGTTATATATCTCTTTGATCTTGAGCCACTGATCGACCGGGCTTAATATAAACATGGTATAACAAGGATTATTGTATGGTACCATAGTAATTAATGTTGGTACTTACCTATACCTAAGCTTAACTAATTTCATGTTATATATCTCTATGATCTTGAGTCGTTGGGCGACCGGGTCGAATATAAACCGGATTCCGTCCTGAGGCATGTTTATCACTAGGTCTACGTTTAGGGGATTCTGGAACAAAGAAAACAGTAAGTTATAGTATTTAAACTGTTTTGCACAAAATACATAAATGTACACTTTTTATTAATTTAATTTAATACCTATTAGCAATCTTTTAAATTTAATACCTATTAGCAATCTTTTAAATTTAATACCTATTAGCATTCTAAACCAGTCAATCGTGTGGCTAAAATGGAGACATGTTTTTAAAAACGGTGCTAAGACTAGAATATTATGTTCTACTCGTACGCGGCAGCAATAATTAGTTTTTTTTTTTAGCATAGAAATGTATTAAAAGTATTATATAATATGTAGTTGATGAAAACTACGTCAAGTTATATTTCTAGCACGATGTCCAAGTGACTGATTGTCACTTGGACATCTCCCTCACGAACTTAAGATTTCGTGCGCTAGCTGTGTGTTTTTTTGCGAAGTAATTTCATTTTCAAAGCCAACGAAAATTTGTATAAATCTTGAGCGCATAGTGAGTCTCAAAAGGCAAGTGTAAATAACTTTGGTCTCCTGTGACTGACTGACTGGTATATCTCAAAATAAGTTTATTTTTTCATGGATTGAACATACCTGATCACTATATAGCACTTGTACTCCTCTGATTGTGCCCACTTGACTCTGTATGATGGCCACTGACTGAGAGAAATGCATCCCTGTAACATACAAACATAAAACATGTTAATATACCTCAAAGATAAGTCTAAATAAAAGCATAAAGAACATCCGAGAATATTATAACAGCGACATCTAGTTACAACCAACTTTGAACATCTCGACAGACAAGTTTTCGAATAAAAAAAATTGCAATCAATAACATTCATTCTTATTTCATTTGACCTTCTGTCTATACTTCGTTCTTTTAAACATTAATAAAAGTGTAAACAATTTTGACGTGTCTTTTTATTGAAACACGGTTTTTCAAAAATGGATTTCAATAAAAAGTCTCGTTTGTTACATGGGAGCCCCACTTCAATATTTATTTTATTTTGTTTTTAGTATTTGTTGTTATAGCAGCAACAGAAATACATCATCTATCACGGTTCTTGAGAAACCCAGACAAGTGACAGACAGGCAGACGGACGGACAGACGGACAGCGGAGTCTTAATAATAGGGTCCCGTTTTTACCCTTTGGGTACGGAACCCTAAAAAAGAAGTATAGTAGGTAAGTAGGGCGTTCCATTGCCACCAGGGAACCACTGCTGCACATAGGGATTAGAAACTATCAGTTCCGGTATTAAATCATAAATCATAATATGTACTTAGGTATAATTAAATATTTATAACGGATCTAAGATCGCAAATTCATATTGTTTACCTTTATAATGCGTATAAATTCGCGATAGATCCGTCACAAATTAGGATTTAGCGAGTGTTCAAAACGCAATCAATTTTATTAAATGTTATGTTATATTATGAGTGAATTGCAAAAAAATTGTAAGTACATAGCTAAGCACCTGTAATTAGTCTAAAATTAATTGATTCCATTGTGTTACCACAGTTAAGGCTTCGTCACACAGGCGCGGTTTCCAGGCGGGGCGTGAGCGGGGCGCGCCGCTTTTACATATAAAACGCTCACTTCACGCTTTAAGCCATTTCTATTTAAGTTAGATGCATGAAAGTGGGTTAGCGTATGCTATAGACTTTTATGTGTACGAATTAAGTACAATACAATGTACATAGTTAATTTTCGTAACACTAATAGATTAATTAAGTTAACTGCGCTTACCTACGTAATTTTTTTTTTCAATTCACTCTTATATCATTTCCGGGCTTTAAAAATGTAGGTATACCGTATATGTATAAGTTAAAGCAGTTAAAACCGCCCTCTATCGGTTGACTCCATACAATTCGCGAATGACCGATAACTCCAACCAATGTCAGTGCCGCTATCTAACAAAACAATAGCGGATTAACACAGTCAATTGTAGACTTTAATATCAAGTGATAGGGTTCGGAATTGAATAGAGTTAGGTTAGGCTTGGGGCAAACTTCTATCTATGTAAATTTTAGATAACATCTGTCCCTTTAGTTAGAGATAACAAGGTTGGCGTAAAAATAAAATTGATGTAACAAAATTTGCGATAAGGGTAGTCAATATGTTACACAAAATAAGAAAAAGAAATTTATGAATAAATTAAAACCTTTATTCGGCCAGTTCAATTTAAAGGACGAACCACACCGGATGCGTCACGCAGCACGGTTTCTGCTCAACTGGTACAGACCCCCCATTAATTTAGACGATGCGAGAACTCGCATGCGAGTTTCATTACATTGCAGTTTTTGATCGGTCGGTTGAACTTGACGTAACCAACAGTCTGCAATGTAACTAAAATCGTATGCGAGTTGGCGCGCCGTCTAACTCAGCCCTTAAACTCGTCTATGATGAGCTACTTCATTTACATACAATATTATCCGGTTCATACAATATAAAAACAATATGAACGCACTATTGTGATAATCATTAAATCATCACTTTGAATAACAATAATTATAGCCGTTTTAATAGACACTTGCACCATCCCACTAACCCGGGGTTAAGCGGTTAAACCGTTAGCCAAGTGTCAAATTGTACTGGTAACCGTGGTAACTCCAGATTGTTCACATATACAACATGTTCTAATAAAGTATTTTTTTTATAGCGGTGGTGGCCGAGTGCATATGACGTCCGACTTTCAATCCGGAGGTCGCGGGTTCAAATCCTGGCTCGTACTCTCGTACCAATGAATTTTTCGGAACTTATGTACGAAATATCATTTGATATTTACCACTATAGTTCGTTTTTTTTTAGCATTAGAAATAAGGTAAACAATCTTGATGTGTCTTTTAATTGAAATACACATTTTTAAAATAAGTTACGGCAAATATGTAACAAATATGAATCTAATACGATCATTTATATTCTTCTGCTTTCATAAGTAATAGTTACTCATTTTTAAAAAGCGTTTTTCAATTAAAAGACATGTCAAGATCGCTTACCTTCTTTCAAGTTCTTTCTAATGCTAAAAAAAACGAACTATAGCTTTTCGGTGAAGGAAAACATCGTGAGGACTGTAACTTATATAC
This sequence comes from Cydia splendana, assembly GCF_910591565.1. NCBI lineage: Eukaryota > Metazoa > Arthropoda > Insecta > Lepidoptera > Tortricidae > Cydia > Cydia splendana. Next base: position 8,116,719 of record NC_085979.1, read on the forward strand.
AACTTTTTAGAACGGATATGTTCGCATAATCGTGTCGCAACAGGACAATGGGTGATAAATAGAACAAAGAGAATAATTAAATAGGCCGTAGTCGTCTGTCTGTAGGCATAGTAACCCATTGGTATTACGTGCCTGTATATTTTATGTTATTATACATGTAAATAAATCATATTTCCTATTATATACAAACGAGCAATGTAAATTCTAGTAACAAAACACATTGTATAATACAGGATGTCCAGTAAAAAAACCGGACAAGTGCGAGTCGGACTCGCCCACCGAGGGTTCCGTACTTTTTAGTATTTGTTGTTATAGCGGCAACAGAAATACACCATCTGTGAAAATTTCAACTGTCTAGTTATCACGGTTCGAGAGATGCAGCCTGGTGACAGACGGACGGACGGACGAACGGACAGCGGAGTCTTAGTAATAGGGTCCCGTTTTACCCTTTGGGTACGGAACCCTAAAAATGGACAACCTTCTGACTAGCTGACAAGGCACACCTTAGGCTGGTCCAGAAAACGGAGTAATATAATAAGTTTAGTATACATTTCGTGGTTTTTGCGAGATTTCGGGGTTGGTCCCATAGTAAAAGTTGCTCAGTATAATCCCAACACCTTCCTGACAACGGAAATCAGTATTGTCCCAACACCTTCCTGACAACGGAAATACACTTATTTTTAGCCACCCTGTATATCATCATCATCATCATCATCATCTCAGCCATAAGACGTCCACTGCTGAACATAGGCCTCCCCCTTGGACCTCCATACGTCCAACCGGCACCCTGTATATATTTTTATTTAATTACAGAAACTAACAAACCTACTAAATAAAATAATAATATTAACCCTTGGGACGCCTAGTGCCATATCCGTACCAGTCCTGTCAACTGCCGGAGGGTCTTCAATTTTTGTACCCGTCAACTGCCTAGTCCCAGATCTGTACAAACTGTCTCAACTGCCTTGTGCCTTATCAGTCACCAAATTTATTGTATTATATTTTTACAATTTTGAGATCTAAACACTTACAAATAGAGTTTTATATCATTTGCACTATAGCACTTTTTTTTTATCGCGGCAGTTGACGGGTGCACGTACGCGAGCCTATCCGGCATTTGAGGGGGATGGGACGGATCCGGCACTAGGCATCTGACGGGTACAAGTACGTTTGTCGGTTCGGCGTTCCAGGGGTTAATAATTATGGGCCATTGCAGTCTCTTAAATGAAATAAATGAAATTAAATTATAACTAACCGTAATGAGTAAACATATAAAAATCGTAAACATGTTTACAATACGTGTATAATAAAAATAACAATAACTTTAATCCACACGTTTTTGCGTATTTATGACCAAGGCCGAAAAATATTGTGAACTAGGAATTACTAGGAAATGTATTTATCTGGGGGGCAATGAGCTGATAAAGAATTACCGTAATTAATGATATGGTAGAGTCGCCATCAGATATAACCCACTGTCCGTCTGTCTGTCACCAGGCTGTATCTCATGAACCGTGATAGCTAGACAGTTGAAATTTTGACAGATGATGTATTTCTGTTGCCGCTATAACAACAAATTGGTACTATAAAGTAAGGAACCCTCAGTGGGCGAGTCTGACTCGCACTTGTCCGGTTTTTATGTTCAAGTCGGACTCTAAAAACAAAGATTAACTTTGAAAAGGTTGCATTGACCCTTGGTCAGTTGTCATTGGACAAAGACAACATGGTTATTTAATAACAACACCACCTTTAACCATTTGTAGACCTTATCTCTTAGCTATTAAGGTTTATAATACGTCAGTACAATGATGACTATAACCAATATACATGGACCCTCGGTACATATATTTGGTTAGGGTTGAGGGATCAAGATACACTGGTAATATCATGGTTGGAAGAACGTATGAATTCAGTGAACAGATGTTTTATCAGTATGTTCTTTGTTTTGAATTTACCTAAAGGTCAATAGCATATAATAAAACATAGTAAGGGGCACAGCTGTGGGGGTAAGGAGTACAGCGGGCGCAGCAGGGTTCCATTTTTATCGCCTGTCAATATGTCCATCACATTCGCACTTACATACTTGTTAGAACGTGACAGGCATGGTGACAAGCGTTAAAATGCGACCGTGCTATTGCCGCTGTCATAGAGAAATATAGTAAGAATAGAGTACTCACTCCATACATCAGTTTTGATATAAAAACGACTATTATTTTCGCAGTCGACATCTAGCATCATGTAGCGAAATTATCAGTACCGTTACTTGATACTAGAATTCTCTAGTGTCGCGACTCACGAAAATTGTATTGAACAACAATTTAAAACTAATATTAAAAGCAGAAGGAGTTTAAATAGAGTTCCGGTTATAATATTAGCTGAAAATTGTTGAGCATTAGAGTTTTCGGCCGTCGGAACGTCTATTGTCAAGTAGCAGTACTGATAATTCCGCTACTCGATGCTAGATGTCGACTGCGAAAATAATAGTAGTATTGGTACTAAAACTGATGTATGCAGTGAGCACTCTATGTATTTTTTTCTCTATGCCGCTGTAAAGGTCTATGATATTATCAATGTGGCTAATTGTGTTACTATTTAAGGGGTTTGTAGAATTATTTCTACAAGCATTAGTTGCCTGTTAACAGAAAAGCACACTTAGGAATAGAAGCTTTTATATCAAAAAATAAAATGTTTAATATAAACTTATTTAAAATTAAAATAAACAATATCTAGATCGATTTTTAGGCTCCGAAAACCCATATACCAAATTTTATTGAAATTGTTACAGCCGTTTCAATAAATAAATATACAAGAATTGCTTGTTTAAAGGTATTACATAAATATACAGGAATAGCTCGTTTAAAGGTATTAGATATATTTTTCTTATATAACCATTCTAAGGATTAAGTTTGCAAGAAGACTTTAAAAGCAAAACCAAGTGTATAAAACCAAAGATCTTGTCTGTAGCGCCAGCAAATATATTATGGATAGCGGGAGCAGGTGCAAAGGGACACTATCAAGACAAACAAGTTGTGGGTTTTAAATTGTCACTAAATTTATGTCATCATTAATGTTAAATTTCTATAAATATATGTTCATAATGACACCACCCCACTTTGTTCTGTTTAAGTTGGTGCAAAATAAGCTTAGACGGACTATGCATTTGTCATTTTGTTGGCCTAGGACAGGGGTCACCAAGTCACGGACCATGGCGGTCCGCGTCCGGATCGCCTACCAATTTATTTTTGCTTATTAAATAAACTCAAGGAAAAACGGACCGCGATGATCATTTTATTTTAAGAACCGGACCAATGAAGAAACTAATTGGTGACCCCTGTCTTAAACCAAGGTTAACCCAACATGGCCAGCATGCACAGAGATAGAGTCATTGACATTATTAACACATTCACTGTGGTAGGGGACCGTAGCAAAAGACCCCAAGCAAAGTATGATTACATGTTACTTCAATTGCCGCAATGAAGATGCTAAAAGAAATTAAAAAAAAAATATTGTGGTACCTGGCGTTCAATTTAATTTGTCTTTTTTTTTATTGCACTTGGTATTTTAATTTTTTATACTGACTAAATGTTTCTAATGCGTGTTACAGCAAACAAAATAGTTTGTGTACCTAACAAAATAGTTTGGGTCATCAAATTGGCGATTTTATTTTTGGCGGGATGAATCATGCATATTTCGTAATATAAACAAAAATTAATAATAACCGTCTTAGAAAATGAGAGTAGAGCGTAATGGGTCGTCAAGGAAAAAGTTCGAGGCCTTATTAACAACGTTAAATATATTTGGATGACGAAATACACTCATTTCACGGTCAAGACTAGCAATAAAAAAATAAACAGCCAGTGCAGACGAGACAAAGGCATTGACACTACGAGTAAAAAAATCAATGTTTTGTCGATGGCCAGCACAAATGCATTCGAAATTCGAATATGCCGTCGGCTACGATGTTGTGGCGTCCAAAACACCGTTGCGTAAGCCATTCCGCGTAAATACAACGCAAATTTTTGACGTAACAAATAAATAGAATAACAAAAGACGCACCTAAAACGAACTCCCAGGCGTCGCAGCCCAGGGATCGCTCCGGGACGATCTCCAAATCCAACATTGTGCACTAAACACTTCACACGCACTATTTTAATACACTTTTCACTTCAAAAAACGTTTTTAAACGCCAAATAACGCTATTACGCTGCCTTTCTTTGTTTGCCAACTTTAGTTTTCAACCATTTTGTATTTGTCAGAGAACTGTCATTACAAACAGCTGATTGTATTTTGCCAGGGTCGAATTGTGTTTTTTTTCTGCACTTGAACGTGTTGCCACTGTGGACTAACGTTGTGATATGACATGACCAAAGAATATAATACTCACTAGGAGAAGAACGGTAACTCCATACAAAAAAATGTCCCCAACCGTTTATACGTTTATACTAGTGGCGCCGTCTTTGTGTACCAATGGAACTAAAGTTGACAACCGGTTTAGCCTGGCGGGTATTGGTAGGTAGTAATTCTGTTGATAAACATATTTGTTATCTTCATATCACGAAATATATGCAAGATGCAAATATTACCCCTTGTTTGTGGTATTATCAATTGATTTAAATAAAATGCATGTTTATGTTTATAACATTATATATATTATTTGTTAAAAAATGTTTTACATATAAAAATATACACTGAAAACTGGCAACTGGCAACTTAATAAAAAAATAGACATTAATAAAGCGCATTCACAAAGTTTTCAGTACCTTTTATACAAATAACATTAGGCATGCCTACCTATTACACTTTACACACAGATACACTACACTTTACATACGGCATTTTACACAGATTTCCAACTTGTATTCATACATTTCTTCACGGTTAATTAATACGCTTTCCAGATGCGTTATGACTCGGTTCCTTCTGAACCCACTCAAGTTGTAAATTTCACTCTGACTGCTTCAACAGCCGTTGCTCCGCATTTAGCACATTTTCTATGTGCATTGCTGTAATCCATGTAGGTACAGACTTACAGTCTTAAGTGGTACGTAGCGGTACACGTTGTATGTATTATTTAAAGAGTTAATAAATAAAATTTTCGTTATGAACTTTAACCACAGCAGTTGGACAGAGTCATTGACAAATATATTTTTTATTATGGTGGGTAGACGTACCTACCCTCCATATATTTTATGAACATTGATAAAGACAATTGGAAGCAAATATTCATTATAAAACTTAATCGCATGTAATTAAGTTTTAAGCGTTTTAAGTCCCGTTTTATGATTAATATTGTATAAAATTCGTGATAATTTAAATCAGAGTTGGGAGCAATGTTGCTGTAGAAAAATGTTTTTATTTTTATTACTCGCAACTTTTTCCCGGAGGCCAACGCACACATAGAAGATTAAGGCGCACACATGCGCAATTATTTGGGGATATAACTTTCTTAGGAAGTGAACAGGCCTTGGACATGACCGATATGGTGTCGATGGTGACATTGGTAATGGCGACATGCTACGCTAAAATCTAAATGATAAAATATCCGAGAGCACAGCAGTCCGATGTTTCACGCAATTCACGCTAGTTAAAGATAAGTGTGTACACATACATGTGACTAAAGTGTAGGTATATGCGTAGTTTAATCGCTTTGTTTTGTTTAAAAGGTAATGTAATAGTGGTAACAGTGGTGCTTGTAAAGTATTTCATATTTAATGTCATGCATATTACTTACTCAGCGAGTTAATTATGTTTTAATTTATAAGATTTGTTACAATATTAGTACATTGCAAAAAAATAAAAACATGCTGTTTTTTTATTATTGAATACATCCCTGCCATCTCCTAATGACGCATGCGTACCAACCTACCAGAAAAAAAATATTGTTGTAAACACTGATATTCGTGCATCTCCTTTTAACTAATGCGAACCAGTGCATGCTATCTCGTTTACATAAACAGTCTTCATGATGTCTTTTTCCTACTTACAAAATCGTATAGCTCTGTCCTCTTCTTGTACACTAATGTTGGTAATCTTTAGCATTCACTAGAAAACGTAACAAAAGCAGAGTCCATTGCTGTTTTTACGCCGTGGAAGATATTCGTTTCTAGTTTTAAAGCAGTAATGTATAATGTCAACTAAATAACTCGGTAATTTTTTTCAATCTATTCTATTTGTTATTATTAGGTTTACCTAGACAGGCAGTCTAGCCCGAAATAAAGTTCTAGGGAAAATAAAAAGTAAGTATTTCCGGTTATATCCTCCATTGATTTTGCCTTTCTGAATTTTTCCCGCCAATCACATTGCATGGCGGGCATGGCGAAATGTTCTAGTGCCCTTGAAATTGGAACGAACGCCCACACTTTCGTAAACGTATTCCGGATTGTGTAATTAATAGTACATTATTGTCGAGGCTCGGAAGTAGCTACTTGCAGGCTGAGGATTCGTTTTAAACGGACGACCTTGGGAGTCCGTTTAATTGAATCCGAAGCCAGCAAGTAGCCTTCCAGCCGAGTCATATATAGTGCTTTTCTCAAAAATGGTGCAAGAAATATAAATATCATCGAAATATTTTACAAAAGCAACTTTCTTACGTATATATTTTCACAGAAAAAAGTAGAAACAATTGAAAAAATTAGCTTTGCCGCCTTTTTATTTTTTTAATAAAAAAATAAAAGTGTATTTTTCTGCCGAAAATACGCCAACCTATTTGAGACAGCTAAATATTCGCGGTACTAATCATCTGTTTGGCTGTTTAATGGGCCTGTGCCTTCATTTGATATGGCCATTTCAACTTTTAAAAAGTTTGGAACTCGACAAATAATGGAATTTGTATGCAACATTGCAGTCCCAAAATCGAGACTGCAATGTTTTTAACTTTTTAATTTTTGACTGACCATAAACTACGCGCTTCGCAACCTATTTTTTAAACGGCAAAGTCGACTTTGCCGTCCATTTTTGAGAAAATTATTGTTTTCGTCTTTCGTCGAATATATGGTCTGACGTATTGTATAGGTATATTTAGGGTTCCTCTAAAACTACGATTTGCTTTTTAATAATGTAACTGTTTTGCTTACTTTTACCATTTAGGTAGGTACTTATATACCTGGAGAACCTAGGTTTAGTTTGAATAGTAGAGAATACCTATAGATGCTAAAAGTTAGGTATTAATACCTAGTAAAAACATGTAAACTGCGAAAGCAATTAAGGTGAAATTTGGAATGGAATTAGATTAGATATTTATTAGTTTGTTTGGAGTCTTAAGAGCCAACGGGAGTGGTCATTTCTCCATACAAACGTACTCCTCGTTTTCCTCCGTGGTTTTTGAAGCTAGAGCAATGATTTTTTCAACACAGATTAATATTGTCAATATCTGTGTCGGACCGTTTTGCTTTTTTTGATATTTTTGTTTTTTAAGGCGCTAGAGCCCTTCAAATATGGCCAAAATGGCCTAATTGACTATGCCGCAATGAGAGGCGTGGCATTCAAAACTGATATCAATTAGCCAAAAAAGCAAAACGGTCCGACACAGATAATTTCATAATCATTTAGATTTCCAAATTTGGTTACGATTGGTTAAGTTTTGGAGGAGGAAACAGAGAAGTACGAAACCTCGATTTTTGAGAATTTTACGCAGGATTTTTCGCCTTGTACTTATCGCACTACTTTTAGGTGCCGCTTCCGTTAGCGAGACGGGTATATTTACCTAAAATATTTAAAACTCAGCTCCTGTTTCGTCTTAAAGAATGGTAATTTTGGTTGCCCTGAAAACCAGCGCCATGGCTAAGGATATTAGTCATCGGCATATGCTGATAGGCATCCATTTTGGTGTCTTGTATTCGAATAAAATATTTGTATTAAGTATAGTATTGTATTCAACACCAAATAAACCATTTCTATTTCTATTATTCTTGAGCATTGAGCCACAAAGTCGCGGGCTATAACTAGGTAGGTATTTGAATGATACCTAGTTTTTATTACAGAACCCATACAAAAGTACCACTATATTCCTGACATCGCCGGCATACTTTCCGCTATCGCTACGCAGAATGTTTTTCATAGTTTTACACGCGTAGCATCGGTCACGGTTACGTCGGCAGCCAAGAATAGAAATTAAGAGATTGTGAAGATTGTCGTTAGGCCGTCAGAACGAGGTCTCACTTTAATACATTCTATAGGACGCTTTGACCTATCTCATCTCTAGACTTAGATAGTACCTAAATACTAGTACCAAAATTCAGTTGCTTTCAACTAGAAATTCTTAGAGCAACTTTGCCAACCGCCGATTAAACATAGGTACAGTTTCATAAGGTCAACCATACAAAATTATCTTTTTAAATTTATTGTTGTTTATATTTAGGGACAATGTAAATTGGGTTGTTTTTCATTTGTTTAAAAGCAACGAAACAAAGGAAATGCTACTTTATTTGGATTGTGAAAGGTTCTAATTTGATTGAAATGGAATGTGCATTGTAATGCACATTAAGCTTTACGAAGATAGTCATTCTTTGAGCTGTTTGCTACTGACGTCCAGTTTTTTGCGTCCGTTTTAGTAGTACCTATAGGTGCTAATATATTTATGTAGTAACTTTCACACGGGGATTCTGTTTGCGGGATCCTGTATGCATACCACAGAAAACTGGATCCTGCAAAAAACCGTACCCGCAAAAAACTGGACGTCGTCAGCTCTTTATGTATGATACGCATATGTTGACAGTCCGTTTACCTATCGCCGCGCCGCTTATTCCACTATTTAATTTCCACGCGACAAAATACCTATTTACGACAAAAACACGATTACTCTGCACGTGTAACTTTTATCAGCTGACTAACGCTGAGTCACTCTTATTTCCATGCAAATTACGACTTTATAATGCTTTAAATAAATGATAAATTTGCTTGCGAAGGCTATGCACAAATATGTTTTTGTTTACTATTATGTCAACTTTGTTTACCTATTCCCATGGAAAGATAGGTAAAGGAAAACTTCAGAATATAATCGAATAGGGTATTATACTGTATTTACTTAAAATAAATTATTTTACATGATGCATGAAATAAAGCACCAGATAATTGTTAGAAAAACACAGATAGGAGTTATTTTTAAACACAAGTTCTATTTAATAAATCGAATAGAAATATAAAAAGTAGATGAGTTGACCGTGACGTCACGATGTAATGTTTCATATTCCATATTAGTAAATCGTTTTGACAAAAAGTAACTGATTTGACTAGTAGGAAAATACCCTATTCTGGGTGATTTTAATAGGGAGTATTACTGCAATGTTCTGCCGCCAGAGTGCAGCACTATATTGTTTAGTAAACCATAGAGTAACTTATACATACTCGGCCTTAAACAGTTATTTAACAAGTTTTCACAATGACATTGATGCATCAAGGCGGTTTGTTTACAAGTGGTCTACCGCGAAACGCGAAAATCGAAATTTAGGCAAGAGTGATAGAGCGGCAGAATCTGAACTTTCGATTTTCGTGTTTCACGGTAGGCGCTGTGATAGCGCTTGTGACGCCCTCTACGCAGAGTTTTGCGTAATATTCCCTATTGACATTTTGAAGTAGACGGAATTACCCGAATACACCTTAAAACGTATTGCGGTTTACTTTTACAGCTTAGTTGACACCTGTGCGTTGTTTTCTTTTTGAAGGGATAGGATGGTGGCACTCTTATCGTTTGTAGTGTCATTGGCTTCTCTCTCTCGCACGTACATACATACTTGTCAGAATGTGACAGCCCCGGTGACACAAGTAGCCGTACCACGAGTTGACACTATTCGACTATTCGTAAAAATAAAAACAGATTTAATTTAAAAACTCTTTTATTTAATGTCCTATATTAAAATGAGTAATTCTCAAACAAAATGTACCACTTTGTGGGTTGGCAATAAAGCGCAATTTCCCCAAAAATTACCTTACTGACAACTGGTGTGGTACCTTTTGTCTTGGAATGGAACGTTACAAATATGTCGTTACATTATAAAATAATTAATTCATTAAATAGTTCGTTTTTTTAGCATTAGAAAGAACTTGAAAGAAGGTAAGCGATCTTGACTGTCTTTTAATTGAAAAACGCTTTTTAAAAATTAATAACTATTACTTATGAAAGCAGAAGAATATAAATGATCGTATTAGATTCATAATTGTTACATATTTGCCGTAACTTATTTTTAAAATGTGTTTTACAATTAAAAGACACATCAAGATTGTTTACCTTATTTCTAATGCTAAAAAAACGAACTAAAGTACTAATAAAAGCCACAGTACAGATAGACATATTATAACATCTATTATAGAGCGCGCTAGGGGCATTCAATCTTGAGCATAGCGAGGGATTCAAATGATATCAGACTATCGCACAAGCTCTGGTGGTGGTGGTTGTAGTAACATTTTTCATCCCACTTGCTCGTAAAAGGTGTTATTACACGTAGGCGATGCGGTTCGTGAATCTAAATTACGACCGAGGGCTGTAATGTCGTACGAAATCAGGCAGAAATATATATTTCCCTTTTTGACGTGATAACGTCTTATAAATCGATGAACACCGGTAGCATGCACGAAAAAGTGTCACGTTGTGGACATATCTCCATGGTAACGTTGTGGACAGATCTCCATGGTAACGTTACGGCCAAAGTATGCAATTTTTCATCAATGTTTTCTTATGACGTTATCACGCAAAATTATCGTCCGTAAACTGAATTTACAGACAACCATATTTCGTTCCTCACAAGTGTGATGTAAAACATTGTCAGCCAGGCGGTTCTGGAACTACGAACTCGTGTTAATAAAGCCCTCGCCTTCGGCTTCGTCCTTCAATTCGCACTCGTTCGATTCTTGTTTACCGCCCGTAACACATCGACCGCCGGGTACCCGCTCTGTTCTCTGTTTGTAGTCACTTTCCTCTACAAAGCGGGAAAACGCTGGGAGCGGCTACAAGCGCAGCGCTACGAAAACGTTGTCAGTGAATGCGTTAACCTTTTCGACGCCGTGTCAAACACAAAAGCTGTCACGCGGACGCCACATCACCGAAGTGTCAAAACTGAAATTGAACTTTATGCATATGCACGTAGGTCTATGTTGCTCTGTGGTCTGTGACCGATTAATCGGTCTTTGGCGTTGAACCCGCGGTGCGGATATATCGGTCATTGGCGTCTAAAAGTAACTACACAATGTACTAAGTCTATATGAAGTCGTTGTAGTTGTTAACGTCATCGAACTGCTGCGGCGGGGCCGCGCGCGCGCCGCTCGGTCTGTACTGCGGTTGCTGTGGATCATACAAATCTGTTAAGAGGCGTAAAGCCAGGAAATTAGAAAGGAACAAGAGATAAGTCGCGCCGCGCGAAACTTGCGACGGAAGCAAGCAATAACTATAGTGTGTATCTTTAGGTATTTAAAAAAAAGTAAACAAAATCTACCCTCAAATGGCTTCTTAAGCCAGTTGAGGGTAGATGAAAACATTACATGATCAAATGATGTAGGCTAAAGTCCACAGATCCAGGTGGTTTTGTATTTGGTTATTTAATCAATAAATGTTAAAAGTACCCGAAAATGTACAAATTATTTGTTTACTTTTATTTAAGTACCTAAAGATACAGAGTATAATATGTATTTTTTATATTATTTGTATGGGCAACTGTTTGACCTGGGCCTTTTATATGAAATATAGAGATGATCTAAAACAGCCATTAACACATTCAGTGCCGAAAACTCGACTATCGGGTATTTTATGCTTTCGTTCCCAGGCCGGACGACCCGATAGTCGGGATCGTGGTACTGCTTTATATGACGAAATTGTTGTGGCCTGGCGCGGATGTCTTGTTTGGCTGGGTGGCAATGAATGAATGAATGAATGATCATTTATTTGTCAATAGTGGTGGTGGTGGTGGTGTGTGTTAAATCCGTTCTCTATTTCAAATTAACATTTGTGTAAAATTACAGATTACTTCGACATGCAAGAAATATTCTGCGTTCCCTTTTTAGCTACAGTGTATGAATTGATACTCTTTGGCTGAAAACGACACAAAATGGCCACTGTTAGTAATTGGCCACCCTAAACTAAAAATGAATTCTATTCACATATAAACAGAATTCATTTTAGTATAAGGCGGCTAGTTATTGAAGGCTGGCCAGTTATTGAAACCTTATACTAAAATGAATTCTGTTTATACGCGAATATAATTCATTTTTAGTTTAGGGTGGCCAATTACTAACAGTGGCCGGTTACTGGCGAATTACCCTAATAAAAACGAAAATGATCCAATCCACAAAAAATACAATAGGTAAATAACCACCTTTCATGTTTCTTTAAATTTGAATTTATCAATAATGAAAAGGACATAGAGGATTGGATTATCCTAATGACTATAGTTCGTTTTTTAAAGCATTAGAAAAATACTACGCGATCTTGACGAGTCTTATAAATAAAAACCGGACAAGTGCGATTCGGACTCACCCACCGAGGGTTCCGTACTTTTTAGTATTTGTTGTTATAGCGACAACAGAAATACATCATCTGTGAAAATTTCAACTGCCTAGCTATCACGTTCATGAGATACAGCCTGGTGACAGACGGACGGACGGACAGCGGAGTCTTAGTAATAGGGTCCCGATTTTACCCTCTGGGTACGGAACCCTAAAAACGCTTTTTAAAAATGAGTAACTATAACTTATGAAAGCAAAATAATGTAAATAATCGTATATGTTTCATAATTGTTACATATCTGCCGTGACTTATTTTTCAAAAGTGTTTTTCAATAAAAAGACACGTCAAGATTGTTGCGAATATTCCATTTTTCGCACTTGTATCGTAATGTACAGTATATTACACAACGAAGGCAGCAAAAATATCTGACATAGGCTTGTGTCGGTCATGAACTAAGAACTGTTAAGAATGAAATCCCGTCAAGGACCGAAAGGAACTAAATCTTTTTGCACGCTCTTAATCGGTCTTTAGGTCCTTTAGTTCAGTGGGATTGGTGAGCGCTTGACATGAGTGAAACAGAAAATAGACTGAACGAAATGGTTCACAATGACGTTGGCACGAGTGCGAACGAGATAAAAGAGTGACAAACAGTCCTAAACCTGAAAAGTATGAAAAAAAATCAAATATTTTTTCTATATTTTTTATTTTATTGTGTCTAACCGTTTTGATGTTTAACCGTCATATAGTATCGTACAACTTGAATCGTAATTCAGTTGCCAAAAATTTTGAAAAAAAACTGAGGTAAAATCGATTCATACATTCCCAGCTCTCAAAGACCGAACTGAACTAAAGGAACTAAAAGACCGAACTAGTTCGTTTGACCGATTGACCGAGAGCGGAGCGCTCTCTGTAGTGACCGAGCAGGCACAAACCTAATCTGACACGACCTTATTTGTAGAGCCATAAGAGCGTGTCACATACTTTTGCGGCCTTCGAAGAGTAACATATTATTGCAGGTGACTGTACCTACCATAATTTACCAACACTACTTCATTACAATCAATTATATGCGTCCCTTTGGTATTAATAAGGACGCGTACAAAAAATTGAAGTTAATCTTTTTGGTCAACTATAGTTCCGTTTGATTCCAATCCAGTGTGTGATGCTTGTTATAAGCACGATTTACGTACACTACGTCGACACATCGATAGCGACATCTAACTGACGCGCACATCCATCTATCGGGAAATGTTGATACTAAAAAGTGATATTATATTACTTATATGACTTATAATCTTATATCGGTTTTTAAAAGGTCAGCAACGCGCATGTAACACCTCTGGAGTTGCAGGCGTCCATAGGCTACGGTGACTGCTTACCATCAGGCGGGCCGTATGCTTGTTTGCCACCGATGTGGTATAAAAAAAATCAAAGAGAATACTTTATATAGTCACAGTAAATTTACTCCCATCTTTCGACACAGGATTTTATTTTAGTTTTACCCACTAAAAATGAAAATGTATAAAAAAAATAATTTAACATGTAAAGCCTGACAACAGTTTATTTAACCCTGAGATAGTGTCGCTGCAAACAGCTTACGTATGGCAATAATGTGCGTACGTCATGTATAGTCGGGGTAGTGGGCATTGGCTTCATGTTGATACTTGTAGGGGAGACCGAGGTGAGTTGTGACAGAGGAGAGTTGTGACATTGTCGATTTGGAATCTAATATCTGTTAGCTAGCTCGCAACAGTGTGCGTTTGTTAGCTCGTAACTTGAACTAACAAACGCGCATTATTGCGACCTAGTTTTTAGTTAATAGATTCCAAAAAATCGATGATGTCACAACTCTCCTCTGTCACAACTGACCTCGGTCTCCCCTATAATGTCAAAACATTGCTTACAGAGAATTCGGTTCTTTCAATTTACCTATTCGTCAAAATCTGATTCTAAATATTCAATATTTATATATTCTTCGTTTTCTGACTCTGACGAAGTCTGATTTTCATCAGATGTTGTGTCGCTTTCAGGACCACCAACCTCGATTATACGTTCAGTCTCCAATTCGATTATAGGATTTTTATCGTCGATCTACATAAACCTTGAATGAAATATTAAAGTTTAAACCAAACAACTAACCAGTTCAATACAACCGCACTATAAAATGTCAATACCGGTCATGTCAACAACCAAATTTAAAACATTGTTTATTGGAATGCTATGTAATCCTTCGTCTTTTTTAAGCTGTAAGTATTTGATTGCATTCACTACAATTTTTTTCGCATCTTTGGTAATTTTTTTTGGCTTTTTTGTAATAAAACCATTTAATATTTGAATATATTCGTAGATATTTTCCGTTTGTTTATATCGGTGACATTCGATGACATCCAACGTTCGTTGTCAAAGAGTACTTGTTGCCAGTAAAAGAAATTAGTACCATTGAAAATCCGCAAAATGGCGAGGGTCAAATAAACTGTTGTCAGGCTTTAAGTAGATGTATTTGTATTAGGGTGTTGCTTATTTCGTCGAAATTGAAATTTTCTATGTCTCACCCCCTTAAATTGTTCTCTTTCACTAAAAAACAAATTTGGAATTATTTCAGAATTTTTAATTTCGTTTTAGGGGTCGCTACCGAATTTAGTAAATTTGGATCTTTCATACATGATGATTAATTTTTTATTTTTTTAGTGAAACAGTGAGTCAAAGTATATGGAAGCTATTTATATGTAATTCAATACTAGGTATAGTTAATATATATTTTTAAATAATTTTTATTCCTGTTTTAGGAGTGCGCACTGCAGAATCAATATTTAGAACGCCTAAAACACGCATAATAAGCTTTAAAAAATAGTGATATTATCTTATGTTAAACTGCACATCCCTCTCCCCACCCTGACCCGTTGTCTCATAAAAAAAAAAAAACGAGAAAAGAAAACTAAAAAAAAATAATCATGTATGGAGGGTCCAAATTTTCAAAATTCGGTAGCAACCCCTAAAACGTAAATGAAAATTCTGAAAAAAATTTGTTTTTTAGTCAAATAGAACAATTTAAGGGTGTGAGACATAGAAAATATCAATTTCGACGAAATAAGCAACACCCTAATATGTATATATATGGATAAATTATTATTTACTTTTATTTATTATTTTTAGGGTCCCGTACCTCAAAAGGAAAAAAAAAAGGAACCCTTATAGGATCACTCGTGCGTCTGTCTGTCTGTCTGTCACAGCCTATTTTCTCGGAAACTACTGGACCACTTTAGTTGAAATTTGGTTCACATAAGTAAATTAGTGACCCAAAGATGGGCATGTAACGTAAACAAATGAATTTTAAACATGGGGGCCACTTTTGGAGGGTAAATGAGAAAGTTATAAAATATAGTTTTTCAAACGATACGATTTTACGTGTTATATGTAGGTATATCAAATTCAAATGAAAGAGCTGATTTTGAGAATTTCAAATATATATATTTTTTTTATAATTTTAAAATACATAGATTTATTTAAGAAGATTAGAAGTTATTTAAGAAAATAGCCACAAAATGACCATCCCCCCCCCCCCCCTTTATGTCCGAGACTACTGGGTCTAAAATTTTGAAAAAATATACACAAAATAGTTCTTTACCTATAGATGACAGGAAAACCTATTAGAAATATGTCAAGCGTGAGTCGGACTTAGTGTACGGAACCCTTGGAACGCGAGTCCGACTCGCAATTAACTACACACTCTACACGACTATAGGCCAAAGGCCATCAATTCGAGCCACTAATTTTTTCTTGATTCCACGAGGCACGTTTTTAGGGTTCCGTACCCAATTTCGCTGTCCGTCTGTTTGTTCGTCTGTCTGTCACCAGGCTGTAACTCATGAACCGTGATAGCTTGAAATTTTCACAGATGATGTATTTCTGTAGCCGCTATAACAACAAATAACCTTTTTTCTAATGCTAAAAAAAACGAACTATAGTCAATTGGTAATTTTCATACCATTACGCTATACCCAAGTCAAAATAGTCTGCCCGATATGGTAACTAGATGGAAAAGACAGCATGACAAGGATGGAGGAGTGCGAGCGAGAAATCCGATGAAAATGCTACATTTACAGCGGTCAGAAGATTTTGGCAAAGGTTCGAAAAGCAACACAATTAATTGCCCATTATAGACCTAACTCGTCAATGAAGTCTAGGAATGGACAATTAATTGAGTGAATGATGACATAGTGTTAGTCACAAACCATAGATTGAAATAGATGTAGCAAGCATAATAGTCAAAAACTACATAAGGATGTTTTTATACCTATTATGACGTCGAATTTAAATTGTCGTGTCTCACTAACGCTAAGCTAATAACACGGTTATCAGTCACTCTCAGAGAGCCTAGGCCTCCATTTTGAAGCACTAACAGTGCATGAGTGGCTTTCACAATCTCAGTGGCAGATCTGCAGTGTTGGCCGACCTAGGCCCCAGGCCCTGTAGTAACTACTAGCCGCCCCTTTCTCAGCACCCATATATAGATTGCCGCCTTGCTGCCGCCCCTAATATCTTGCCGCCCTAGCAGCGGTGCGAAACTCCTGACTTCGGCCAAACTCGGCTCCGCTCGGCTCAGCATTGTTCCGAGCAATTATTAGGGTTGGCACCACTTGACTTCCTTTTGCGTGCACGACCACAGATAAGATAATCACTTGAATTTTGACAACCCTAAATAGCCGAAAGGGATAGTGCCATATATTAGAAAGGGACAGCATGATTCTACCCTGAACCGCTGTCAAACTTCGGTTTTGTAGGAAGTTTCCTTTCTGTACGGCAGTACTATTATTTATTCTGTGGCTCTAGGCCTGGGCCTACTGGGCCTAAGGGCAAATCGCCCACTGCACAATCTACAAAACATGTAGCGTGTGACTAAAAATACGTGTGGTAATTATTATTAGCTTACTATTATGACGCCATAATAAATTGAGAGATAGGAAATTAATCTTTAGAGCTCTCCGTACATAAATTTTGAATTGAACAGTATTCGGTGCCCAGCACTTAATTGTAAAAAAGCACTAAATACGAACATATGCTACGTCTAGTTCAATATAATCTGACCATCTATTTTGTCACTAAAATAGGCGAAAAAAATGTAACGAATCTTTTATCAAATTTCTTTTTATTTATGAAAATGGGTAGCCAGATTAACTAACCTGCCCGGGAGAACTTCTAAGCGCCACTTGCACCATTCCACTAACCCGGGGTTAACCCATTAAACCTGGAGCTACATGGTTACCAGTACAATTTGACACTGGGTTAACGGTTTAACCGCTTAACCCTGGGTTAGTGGGATGGTGCCAGTGGCGCTAAGGGGTTAAGTGGGAAGTATAGCACGAGATCATCCATACAAAAAGAGAAAACGTTTTTCCACTTCTAAATGTTTTCCATTTTCCATGATTTTTTGTATGTTATTTTACACAATGAAAAACTAGGTTTATAGGTTTTCCTTTTTTCAAAATTTGCAATACAAAAAAAAAAAGCGAAACCTATAAACCTAGAACATATTATGCTGAAGCGATCGACATCAAAATCAAAGTGATATGTTAAGATTTAGTTAGTGGAAAACGTTTTCTCCCGAAATGGAAATTGTATGGAAAAAGTACCTTATGTCAGTAATACTTCCCTCTTAAATGGAGTGTTACTTAGGTATTTAGATACTAAAATTTTGTATATTTTCTGAACTGGGTTTTGTTACAAAGATTATCCATTATATCGTCGCACCCGCTCAGATTAATAGTAGTTTATGTGACTGCTACATAATGAAAGGCATTAAAACTCGAGTGTGGGTTTATGAAACGAACGAAGTGAGTTTCATAATAGAACGACATGACGAGTGTTTTAATGCCTAATTATGTAAACCTGGTTAAATGCCTCAGGGTTCCTCTCGGGCACGTTATGTATGGTGTGTGTAGTTAGTATAAAGTTGATGCAAGCATTACTTGGCAGGCGTGGTAAGGCCGCGTTCACATGTGCGGGCGCCCGCCGCGGGGCTGTTGCTGTTGCTAAAACAAGTGCTACATGTGGACAAAGCTTTAGGAAATGAAGATGGCGTCAAGTATTGCTTTGGTATACAGGGTGGAAAGGCACGACGATCCTTCCCGGAAGTATTAGGTCGTTTAAGTGATACAGAGACTATTGGTAATGGTAAGAATCGTTAATTGAGTAAAAAATAAAAATTGCAAAAATACTACTTTTTAACTGTGGTGATAACCCTATAGCATGTGCACATGACGGCTAGATTAAGGATCTCCGTCGGGAAAGCTCGGAACTTTACACTTTTTTCCGATCGTTGACAGTATCGCAATGATGTATGAATGACGCATAAATGTCAAATAAATCAAATGCATGCAAAAATATTACAAACAATTTTATTACTTTCTTAGATAATTACTTTTTTCCAATATTTAATACTATCTTCTTTTCACATACGGTGTTCAAATGTAACTCCGTGTATTACAACGCCGCCGCAGCCCGTACCCGAGTATGTCGATGCACATGCGATATAGTGTATGCTCTTCGTCATTTATCCTCCGCAGAAAGCACCAATTAGCCTTTGTCTCATTTCGTCCGCAGTTTCACATTCCGTTTGGTTTGGTACACCATATCTTTTACACAGCCCCACAAATTTAAATAGCCACGAGCATCTAACATTTTTATTTGAAGAATATGACATTCAATAAGTATAGTTCAATGAAAATTTAATTTCAAACATCAGACGTCTTGTCTATTTCCTACCACGCAAGAAGGTTTGTTAGTTTGGTATTGAAGAAGTATTTATTCTTGATTTATTCTTAGTATTTCATTTTTGCAAGTTCATTTGGTGCAACTAACACAACCTACATGTTATTTTTAATTATTTTAGATAGTTTCCAATTATTCGAAAATAATTTTGTGAAACGTGTTAAGAAACTAAAACCTTTTTATCAGTCAAGGAAACCAGAGATATTTATAAGACGATTGCGTACTTTTGAGTGGTTGTCAATGTCACCATTTGAACTGTCGTTGTAAACAATGTTGTGGTTAGTATTATTAATATTAAGGAATAACATAACTATTTCATTCAAGTATTGAACAAGTGGAACCACTAAGAAAGCGAAAATCCTGCAATGATTCTTACCGTGCTGTAAGCAGACCTAAAAATGGTTAGATGGCAACAAATTAGCATAATTTCCTGTCGAATACTGATTGTTTACAAGTAAGTTCATTGACCCTGTCACCTGTTAGGGTTAGAACAAAGTAGTTTTTTGCGTGGATGTTTAAAAGGTCATAATTTAGAAACGGTTGCCCATATTAACATAGTTTCTATGGAGAAAATATAGAGCTTAGGCTAAACTATCTCCCATTTCCGGAAAGGATCGTCGTGCCTTTCCACCCTGTATATAAATATATTAAAAATGTTTAAGCATAGACAAATGAATATAAAGGATTGGAAACAGCGCTGCTTCAAACGCGTTGATGTACAGTCGCCATCAGATATATCTGAGCGGCCGAGGCGCTCACAAATATCTGAACACGCCTCTAATGTCAAGGCGTCAGAGTGCGTGCTCAGATATTTTTGAGCACCTCGGCCGCACCGATATATCTGAACGGGACTGTAACCACAGACTTATAATAAATACTTAAGGGGCTACCCGAGGTTTTCATCGATTTTTGACAAGTTTTGAATCGTATCTCCTTTTTTTGCACTTTAGATAGAATTATAAGACAAACGGCTATCGGGTTTTCAATATTTTATCTCCGGTTTTGTCCACCGGATTTTGATAAAAATGAATACTTATTTTTTTATGATTTTTTTAAACATTGTCTAAAAAAACACTTTTTTCGTATCTAGTTTGCAGTGAAGGATCTTATATGTACGAAATCTACATATTTGGGTTCGTCTTTGACGTCTCGAAAAACGTGTCCAGGGTTTTAATTTTAAACTAATTAACACAAAAGTTATGGCCAGAAAACCAGTTTTTTAGCCTAAAATTGTTCAACTTTGATGCCAAATATCTCGAAGACAATGAACTTTGAAGTAAATATGGGATACTATATTGCTTAAAGCCGTTGCTGTTAATATAATAAGCTACAAAAAACATTAGAAAACTGAGGGATTCAGATCGAAGGTCATTGGCGTGGGGTAGCCCCTTAAGTACGGCTACCACGAGCGTGTGCGTAACTCACTATACAACTCGCTCGCACTAATATGCCAGTACGAGCGAGATGCATAGAATAGAAAATAAGTTACGCATATGGTAGCGAATATGTCTGTGTCAGGTGACTGTCAAGCTCGTGGCTCATTTAGACGATGCGAGAACTCGCATGCGAGATGCGAGTTTCATTACATTGCGGTTTTTGATCGGTCGGTTGAATTGAACGTAACCAACAGTCCGCAATGTAACTAAAATCGCATGCGAGTTCGCGCGCCGTCTAAATCAGCCCTAATTGTGGTAAGGATATTTTGCACTACTTTAAGCGTCTTTATATTCATTTATCAATGAAAATGTGAAAATGCGAGTCAGTCTGAAATGCAACCAGAAGTGAACTTAATGACCGAGCAGTAAGGATGTATTTGCAATGCAAGACTTGATGCCGTAATTTAAGAAAAAGATGAATTAAATACTAGTTCCAAAGTGAAGTAAAATTAATAATTCTTTCATATATTTATAATAGTACGAGGGTCGCACTGAAATATTCGGGAATGGGACACTTAGAAATAACATAATAGAAACAGGCATATAATTTATAAAAATGTAACTCTTTATAAAACTTTTAAGGTATATTCCATTTGGTTGTCATTTGTATTTAAGAATTACTGGCAATTTGAAAATTGTATGTCGAACATTATTTGAATTTTTGGCCAAGTGATTTTTCGGATCATATTTTTAAACGGTTTTCAATATGCCCTCAGCGAACAAATAAAAGTTACAATGGGCTTCTGTTATTTTTTTATGAACTAGAGTTCATCGTACGCTCGTTTGCAGTTAAAATTAAATATGAAAGTCACTTTCATTTTATCCCATGGGTGATCTTAAAGAAGCATGTCATTCCAAAGCGACGTCAAAAATTAAAATCGCATTTGTGCTGTTAATTAAAAAGACTGCCAAAAAAGTTGCATATCGGCAGATTTCGACATTCCTAAATATTCATATGACAACAGTAAAAAAATCTTTTATATATATATATATATGTAAAAAAACTTCAATTCCGTTGGCTACTCCACGAATTTCATACAAAACCACTAAGGCCCCAAAATCGCCATACAAAAAGGACTTTGGGATTATGAGCCGTGTGCATTACAGAATGATTACTTTCAAAAGAAAATTTATATGCGTGGTCAGTTTGAGTTTAAGTATGTATTAAAATAAAGATTGACCGTCTAGATGCGACAGTTTTCTCTATTCCCGACATTTTCAGTGCAACCCTCGTAATTGAAATACGTTCGACATTATTTAGACGTAGTATGAATTCGTCAGCTGCCCATCAGAAATAACATATAGTTGGTCAAACCAAAGTCAGTAAATAACAAAAAAAAAAAAACTATATATACTTACTCATCATTCTTTTGGGTGCTAGTACTAGTGTACCTTAGAGGATATAACCAACGGAGACGCCATGTCTAAAATTTTCGGTACAAAATAAGTCTGCCGTTTTTTGCGGGGGAGGGGCACATCAAATGTATAGGTACGTCATGTCAGATAAACGTCAGTCCATACATATGGTTGACATGTGGTTGACCATTGGCCGCCTATTTTCGACAGAGGGGAACGCCTGTTAATGGCGGCTCCATTGTTAATTACTCCGAGTAGTGTACGGCAAATATAGTATGATTCTCTCTGTCTATGTTTGAAATGAGACAGTCCTTTGACAAACTATAGTAATAATCATTTGACTTACGTAATTTCACTTTTGAACTAATATTTTATTGTGAAAAATGAAAATAGACATTGAAATAAGTAGAGCCATTAGCCAGAATTTGAAATGTGGAAAACTTACTCTCCAAAAACTGCATTGAACTTAAATAATTATAATAATTAAACTTTTTGAATTGTGATTTCATGACATGAAGTATGTTTTCCACAAGCGATCAAATAAGTGAAATTTGATTATATACAATATGTATAAGTAGTGGTTCTGAAAAAGAAAGTAAACTAACTATAGATGGTCAAGCAAATCTTGTCAGTAGAAAAAGGCGGCAAATTTAAAAAGTGTAGGCGCGAAGTGTTATCGTCCCATAGAAAATTTGAATTTCGCGCCTTTTTCTACTGACAAGATCTGCTTGGGTAACTTTATATAGGCAATAAAAATGTAATTCACATTTTATTTAAAATATTTTTTTTTATGTTACTGTAATCGCAACAAAAAAAATGTTACAAAAATCTGTGACTTTGAATGTTTTAATGTAAAAACATGCCATACGATTAAATAAATAAATGTTATTATTTAATGGGAAATAATGTTTTAATATATCGGCCTGTAAATAAAATTTCATAAAACTAAGTTATACAATGTGTATTTTCGAAAATGTGGTTCAAATTTTTATCTTTAGTAACGGTGAATTACGTTTCCATGTACCCAACGAATTAATCTTAAAAATGATTGTGCCATGATCAGTTATTAATGAAATTGTAAATTTATTTACAAAGCGAAGTTTCTATGATCAAGCACTATTTACAAAAAGTTGACTAGTAGCATTTATTTGAGTTAGATAATACTAAGACGCGTATAATCATCAACAGGTATAGCGTAGCTGGGCGTGGGCGAAGTGGGCCGTCGCCCACGGCCTCGTGCCCCAAGGGCCTTGCGCGAGGCCCCTTCAGGCACATTGAAAGAAAAGGGCCTCGTAGTTGCGACTTCGCCCACGGCTAGATTAGTTCACGCTACGCCACTGTAGTCATATATTATCCCCCTTATTCATAAACGTTTACTAAAGTTGACAAGCCGATAATAATCGTTTGTCCCTTTCCATCATACCAATACGTCGGAAAGGGACAAACGATTATTATCGGCTTGTCAACTTTAGTAAACGTTTATGAATAAGGGACTATATATGTATAGGTATAGGCGTATAGTCAGCACAAAAAGGTATTTAGTGACGGCCAAATTAAGATAGCTACATTTATTGACTTGAATAAATTAATTAATTAATTTAGATTAGAATTACATTTCAAAAGTTATAACAATTCTTGAGCGTCTACACACAAACAGTAAATCTCTTAACTGTCCATTGGTGGACCTTATGCGTTTAGTAATAAGGTTTACGTCAGTTAACAGTGTAGGCGATGGTACATAGTTGTAGCAGAAAAAGTAATAAATCAAAGTTAATAGTTATTAGGTATAAAGTGAAAAGTTAGGTATATCTATTAATATTATTGACTAAGAGAAGTTAAAAATCACGGACAATAATCACAATGACATGTTTTTTTGACCAAATCGGGTAATTAGTCAGTAACTGGCTACTTTTAGTAACGGGCCGCCGTAAACTAAAAATGAATTCTATTCACCTATAAACAGAATTCATTTTAGTATAAGGTTTCAATAACTGGCCACTTTATACTAAAATGAATTCTATTTATAGGTGAATAGAATTCATTTTTGGTTTGGGGTGGCCAGTTACTAAAAGTGGCTAGATACTGGCGAATTACCCTATATAGGACCCCTTCTTTATTTCTACAATACAAAGGGGTGCTACAACATATTTAGCCAATTTGGCCACCACTATGTGTTTGATGTTGACTATTCCTATCTATCGAGCGATCATATTATCCTGCTTATGAGCTAATATAATGAAATATAAAAACAAGATTTACGCGTATTAGTATTATATATGTATATACAAGTATATACATATGTGTGCTAATGCCAAATATTCACAGATTGTATGTACGATATGTAAAGTCTAAGACAAATTTGATAAGTAATATAGTAGGCGCTGTACGGCTCAAAATACTAATAAAAATTTACTTTTCGACTTTTTTGACAGTTCTACCACTGTGATACTTGAGTGCCATTACGTTTCTTAGACTTTACACCTGTTCAATCTCTAATACAGGGTGTTTTCTCAACCCATAGCCATATTTTACGAAAACTTTTAATCTGGGACCTGTGCGAATAAAATTGTCTTCTTCATACATTTTTCCTGGTCAAATATCTATATTATTCTATGGAAGAGCCCGAATTTCTTTCACTATTTCGAAATTGGCCCATAGTAAAAGTTGCTCATATATACACCTCTCGGAAAATTCGGCTAAGTATGAAAAATACATCCCTTACAGTTAATGAATTTTTGGTAATGCACTATACAGGATTTTTGTTTGGTTTGGGCCTTGAACCCAGAGGGTAGGTTTGGGTTCCTACCCCTAAAGTGTCATTCTATGGAACTTGCTAATTATGTAAACAAACCGCCATACTGAGATCATCATTTAGTGACAATTTCAATATGGCGGTTTGTTTACATAGTTAGCAAGTTCTATAGAATGACACATTACATCTAAACTATAGGGTCCTGGGTCCTCCCTATAGTTTTTTAAGGTACCTGCTGCAGTAAATGCCTGAGCCCAGGGTTGGAAGGCATCATGGGCCGCATGATGCGAGGAACAGCCCCGGTTCCTCGCTGCAGCTGCTGCTGCAATTGCAGTTGCTGCTGGTGTTTACGTTGCTCCTGGAATGGTTATACGGTTAATAGGGTATTTGACTACTATAGTTCGTTTTTTTAGCATTAGAAATAAGGTAAACAATCTTGATGTGTCTTTTAATTGAAAAACACATTTTAAAAATAACTTACGCCAAATATGTAACAATTATGAATCTAATACGATCTTTTATATTCTTCTGCTTTCATAAGTAATAGTTATTGATTTTTAAAAAGCGTTTTTCAATTAAAAGACATGTCAAGATCGCTTACCTTCTTACAAGTTCTTTCTAATGCTAAAAAAAACGAACTATAGTCAAATCAGTTTCTTTTTTCGAAATGTCAAAACTATTTTGCTTGTATGGAATTTATATGAAACACTAGCATGTGACGTCACAATCAAATTACCTACACTTTATAGTTATAATATAACTGTTATATGCGGGTTTTAAAATAGAAATAGTGTCTATAAATAACTGCTGTCCACGTTTCTCTATTAATCTACTGGTGCTTTATTTCATGAATGGTGTAATAGTAGTTTATGTGACTGCTACCCCAAGTAACACAAAAGTAGCTGAATATTGTTTGAATAATAGAGCATTCCGTACTGTATGCTGAATAAGGTAGCTGTATAACGTCTGTATAAGCGCTTATACAGACGTTATACAGAAGGTTTGGGCGCAAAGTGGGCTAGCCCACGCCGCTTATTACTGAATAACAGTAATGTAATAGCTGTATAAGTGTGTGCCCACACATTGAATCGCTGAATAACACTTGTATAGAGGCTGTCAAAAGCTTCTATACCGCTTTTAAACCAAAGTTATCCAGCTTTGTATAGAATGACTCAGTTAGTCACACGTTTTGCAGCTTTTGGTTCAAAAGTGCATTGTTACAGAATATATATTCAGCTATTTGTGAACTCGTGTCAAAGTGTAGTGTCTGAAGTGAATACAAAATAAGGAGGACATTACCCATATATTGATTTGATGTTTACATAACATCAATTTCATTGCGCATGCGACTTTACTGTTAATATATATATACATTTTATTTAAAATTTTAAAGCGCCGCGTAAATAATGCACTGTTTAGAAAGTAAATATAGAAAATGTAGCACTCCACTTTTAAATTTGTAATTTTTTTGCGGTGTTTAGATGTTTTAGTGATAGAAAATGTACTTTAACAAGTTATGCTACGATAAAACTAGTTTTATAAATGAATATAAATGGGTTTTTCAGTTCATTTTAAATTCCTATTTAATTTTAGAGGTTAGAATATGAGCAACCGTAATGGCGTCCGACTGTGCTGAATATAAGCTGCTGCCACAGCTATTATGTGCTAAATTTCTGAATAGGCATTCACATTATTCGCGTTACTAAGCTACATGTTAGATAATAATGGTTTTAGAACAACAAGTTTTGAATAACATCAGTATAATAGTAATTGTTTTCGCAATCTTAAAGCATATTAGGGTTCTATACACAAATGGTAAAAACCACATAGATCCTCACTAGTTTGATGAGAAACATTATAGGTATGTAACACGGGCAATATTCAATCCTACTTCCTACTAATATTATAAACGCGATATAATATTTAAGTTATATGATAAATCTGGGGGCACGGCAGACTACACAGTTATTTTTTCCGTTATCAGTTCCGACAAATATGTAGTAGGTAAAGGTATACGCAAAGATGTACGAAGTGAGTACGAAGATGTGTATAGTATGAGTATGGTGTGGTTACGAGTATGGTATTAATATGAATATGGTATAGGTGCGAAGGTGCGGGTATATTAGTAGCGGGTATCACGGGTATGAGTACAAGTATAGTTTGGTATGGGCAGTATTGTTTAGGTATGAGTACGAGTATAGTGTGGGATGGGTATGAGTAGACCCACTTGAAACCTAAAAACAGTCCGTTCAAAATCGACAGGAGAACCGATTTCGCTATATTTTAATGGGGGTGATTATTTTATTTTTCACATAGCCAGTCCAGTCTACAAGTTTTGAATGCAACAATATCAATAACTAGCATTTGCCACAATGTTTGCAAACTAGCAACAACCTTAAATGGCCATTGGTAAACTTTATCTCGTTGCAGTAAGGTATGCAAATGGTCAGTTAACAGTGTTTACGATGGTAGCTAGCAATTGTTTTACGTCATTAAAACGACAATGCATCTTGTGTAAAATAACCAATCGAAGAGAATTGTTAAGAAAACTAAACCTCGATTTTTTAAATAATGGTTGGATTAAAGAATAAATACGCAAGATGCGTTCAAAATAAAATAAAAACACGCTCAAGCTCAAAGCAAACAGGCTCAAGTAGCACTGTTGACCGTGTATAAACTTATAAAGCTACGGAACCCTCTCCACCGCGCATTTGTTGATACTAAGCAGTAGTTTGAATAGCGCTGCTCATTGCGTTCATTTTGCAGCTTTTAGCAAGAAAAGATAGTATATGTGTACTAAAATCGCTATAACTTAAGTATAAGTGTTGTTTTAGTATTTATTATTCAGACGTTATGTCTATAAAAGCCATAACTAACCCATATACCTATGCAGCTACTGAATAACAAATAATATGTGGATTTCATTACAGCCTCCAGTAATAGCGTCCACCTTTATTCAAAAACTAGCATTAAAACAGAAACTGCAACCGCTTTTATACAGTTGAAAGTCTTCACCAACGCTTCTTTTCAGCATTTAGTAGCCACTATCACATTTTTCTTAATATTGTCTGCTTAATATCTCACGACACAAAATATATACAGCTAATTGCTGCTAATGCTGCTATTATGCAGCTTTTAGTAACCACAAATGCTTTAAGCTGAATAATGTCTGACTAACTGTGTAAGAAATAAGTATTATTCAGCTTTAATATGCAAAACCGATACTATGCAAAATTTATTCAGCATTTAGGCCCCACTAGGCCCACATATTTTCTTATTCCGAATTTAGTAATTTCCACCGCTTATACACAAAATTTATGCAATCTTAATTTGAATAAGATGATAATTTTACTCTATTATCCTGCTTGTGTGTTACTTGGGACATAATGAAAGGTATTAAACCTCAAGTGTGGGTTTACGAAACGAATGCAGTGAGTTTCATAATAGTATCACACGAGTGTTTTAATGCCTTATTATGTACAGTTACATACACTGCTTTATCTACACACATATTATAATCTTTCTATGATATATTCACTAACAGCCACATATGTATAAAAATTAGGTAATTTGATCGTGACGTCACATGTCAGTGTTCCGTATAAATTCCATAGTAGCAAAATCGAAAAAAGAGACTGATTTGACTAGTAGTCAAATACCCTATTGTGAAAGGTTTTCAGCAGAGGGGTAAGCTCTTAAAGGCGACTCCGGTTATTAAATGCTCTAAGGTAGAAATGGCTTACCTCAAGCTGCTTGTAGTGCTGTTCCTGCTGCTGAGCCGCTTGCAGGTGCGACATGATGTCCATCTGTCGACCGAACAACTATATCAACCAATATTTACTGAAGACCGGCACCAACATTCAACATACAGCCAAATGATTTAGTTCCCGACCCATTTCGTACCTTGTCAAACATCAAACATCAATTGTCACAGTGGACTACCTTGTCCTAATGAATGAATCGCAAAAAAAATGTACGTAATTAAGCGCAGTTAAGAAGCTGTGATTAGTTTTAACTTAATTGATTCATTTGTGTTACGAAAAATAACTATGTAATGTGTATTGTATTTATTGTACTTAATTCGTACACATATAAGTCTATAGTCTATAGCATACACACTTTCATGCATCTAACTTAAATAGAAATGGCTTAACTGTGGTAACACAATGGAATCATTAACTTTGGACTAATTACAGGTGCTTAATTATGTACACATTTTTTGCAATTCACTCTCAAGGGGCCCACTGATTAACAGTCCGCCGGACGGTATCGGCCTGTCAGTTGGTCGGAACTGTCAACATTTTGTTCTAACTGACAGGCCGATGCCGTCCGGCGGACTGTTAATCAGTGGGCCCCTTAATACTCTACAACTTTTTAAAGAGCTATCAAAAAGACTAATCGACTTCACTGGTGACCGAAGACCTGGCAGCTTTCTCACACAACGTATTAGCATCGCAATACAGCGGGGAAATGCTGCCAGCGTCCTCGGCACCATGCCAAAGGGGCCCAATTTCTTAGATGTATTTTAATTTTATTTAGTGTTAGTTTTATTTTATAGATAAGACAGTGACAATCAACATGAAAGTCGCTATAGGTACTCTGTATCGTTAGGTATTTAAATAAAAGTAAACAAAATCTACCCTCAAATGGCTCCTTAAGCCAGTTGAGGGTAGATGAAAACATCACATGATCAAATAATGTAAGTTAAAGTCAGGTCGTTCAGTGACTGATCCAGGCGGTTTTGTATTTGGTCGGTTAAACAGTAAATTTAATGTTATAACTACCCGAAAATGTACAAATTGTGTGTTTACTTTGATTTAAATACGTAAAGATAAAAAATTAAAACTATAGGGACCTCAAACTATTGTTAGTGTGACAAGGTACGAAATGATACTGAAATTAAATTCTTTGACCCTACAATTTATTTATTTTATTTTTATTTTATTTGAAAACATAATATACAGCATTACAGTCGAGACCCAATCACTGTACAAATCAGATTACAGAATACATAATGTATTTACACAATTTAGAAAACCAGATCACAATCAACTTTCGTCCATCATCTCACAGTACCGCAGACATCTGACACACAACCATTCATCGACTTGCAAACATATCACATTCTGGTGCCCATGACAGAAGCGAGTTCAACAGCCTCAGAGCCCGCACAGCTGGTGTAGATTAACTGTACAATATACAATCAACAGCAGAAGACAACTTTGTTATTGAGAAATAAATGAAGTGGAAATAAGTCACTCGAACTCGCGAGTCTAGATCACTAGCCCATCGCTTGCCAAAAATCTACTGACACCATGGTATAATAATATACTCCGCCTGGTACTCTATTCCGAGATTCGCGTATGACCTAACTGACACGGGCCTACGTCATCATGCTGTTTACAGGTTCTCAAACTTTAAAATGTGGGAGAATTTTAACCAACGGTGAAAATTATTTTAACGGCATTAATTTTAAGTTATTCATGTAGAAACATAGTAAAATAAAACAAATCTAATGTATTAAATTAAACTTTATTTATCTATACAAGACAAACGTTTGAAAAACTAATTCACAGTTACACATTAATTACCAAGCTTACGACGTGAAAAGTTTGGAAAACACTGCGACTGCTGACACTGAGCGAGAAGGAAATAACAATTAACACGCGTTCGACAAGGATGACGGTCAGGGCATGAAGTTATCTAGATCCGAATAGTCAAATGTGACAGCGCTATCCTGTGTTGCCAGTAATGTAAACAGAATTACCCGAACGTGTGAAATTTCTTTCGTGAATCGGAAGATATTGCTAACGAATAATTAAAAATGACGTGTTATTGTAAAATTTAAGATAAAATACATATAAATGAAAATTATAATATTATAAAGAAATATTTTAACTTATTAACCATAGGTATAATGTACCCATGTAACATGTTATGTTGAAATAAAGTGGCAATGTTATTGTGACGTAGGCCCGTGTCACTCTGGGAATAGAAGACCATGTTTTATTAGACCATGACTGACACATTAGCCTGGTAGGTAATGTAAGTCCAGAAGTTCCTGGCTTTAGAACTGCTGATGGCTGCAGCTATTACTACAGCTGGTTCTGAGTCTAGCAGTTAATCTACACCTGTAACTCCAGCAGTACCTGACTCATTCACTGCTCCTGCTGGTAACTGCCTTCTCTGCAACTTTTGGTTATCCAGAATCAGCTGTTCCTCTACACATGTAACTCCTAGTTCCTCTACACATGTAACTCCTAAAGTACCTCCTGGCTCTTGAACTGCTCTTGCCGGTACCTCCCTCTGTTACAAGTGTTACAACTGCTGGTTCTCCAGGTCCAGCTGTTCCTCTAAACCCGTAACTCTAGCAGTACCTGACTCTTGAAATGCGCCTCCTGCTGAAGCTCGGCTTCAAGCGTCTGCTCAATCTGCTGTAACTGCTGGACCTTTTCCAGGTTCTTCTGGCGGGCGGATTTCAGCCATAAGACCTATAACTCTAGCAGTACCTGACTCTTGAACTGCACCTCCTGCTGATGCGCGGCTTCAAGCGTCTGCTGGACCTTTTCCAGGTTCTGCTGGGGAGGCTGCCAGGCCTTTCAGCTGTAAGACCTGTAACTCTAGCAGTACCTGACTCTTGAACTGCGCCTCCTTCTGATGCGCGGCTTCAAGCGTCTGCTGGACCTCTTCCAGGTTCTGCTGGGGAGGCTGCCAGGCCTTTCAGCTGTAAGACCTGTAACTCTAGCAGTACCTGACTCTTGAACTGCGCCTCCTTCTGATGCGCGGCCTCTAAAGTCTGTTGTAGCTGTTGTATCTTTTCCAGGTTCTGCGGGCGGGGGCATCCAGCCCGTCCAGCTGTGAGACACCTTTGCTGCCGGGCGCTTGTTGCTGCTGCTGGGGCACCTGGCCGCCCATGTTGCCGATGTTCCAACGTCTGCTCTGTCTCTACAGGATTTTGTTTAGGTCCAGCTGTTGCTCTAGACGTGTAAGCTGTTTTTCTATACCTGTTTTTACAGTACCTAGCTTTTTAACTGCGCCTCCTGTTGATGGGCGGCTTCAACGTCTGCTGGACCTTTTCCAGGTTCTGCTGGGGCTGCAAGGCCTTTCAGCTGTAAGACCTGTAACTCTAGCAGTACCTGACTCTTGAACTGCGCCTCCTGCTGATGCGCGGCCTCTAAAGTCTGTTGCAGCTGTTGAATCTTCTCCAGGTTCTGCTGTCGGGCGGCCTCCAGCCCGTCCAGCTGCGAGGGGCGCGGGCCCTTGCCGCCGGGCGCCTGCTGCTGCTGCGGGGGCACCTGGCCGCCCATGTTGCCGCCCATGCCCATCATACCCTAAAATTGTTTTCAAGTTGAAAAATTCATCTGGATAACCTCCTGAGGCCTGGTAATGTCATTAAAGGACTATGCGTCAAAATGGCCCCAAAACCAACAGAGTTGAGAGTTAGGTCATTAGATGGAGACACTCCTGACTTTGGTCAAACTCGGCTCCGCTCGGCTCAGCATTGCTCCGAGCAATTATTAGGGTTGGCACCACTTGACTTCCTTGTGCGTGCACGACCACAGATAAGATAATCACTTGAATTTTGACAACCCTAAATAGCTGGAAGGGATAGTGCCATATATTAGAAAGGGATAGCATGATCCGACCCTGAATCGCTGTCAAAGTTCGGGTTTGTAGGAAGTGTCCTTTCTGTACGGTAGTACTATTATTTCTTCTGTGCTATGGGCACCAAGCGGAATTCCATTGCAGAACTGAGATATTGGTATTTTAGTCTAAATGTGGTCACCCTTATTACCTAGGCAATAGGCAATAGGCAATCATTCAGTGTGCTCGCCCGGCGGTGCGCGAACATCTACCCTGCAGCAATTAATTTACTTACTAGGACCCTATTGCCTAGGTAATAAGGGTGACGACATTTTGGCTAAAATACCAATATCTCAGTTCTGCAATGGAATTCGGCTTGGTGCCCATAGAACAAAATGAAGTACATATAAATACCTATCTAATGACCTTACTCTCATTTCTGTTGGCGTTAGGTCCAGGCTGCATACAAAGTTGCCCATGGTCCTTTAGACAAATTTTAACTTTACCACTGTATACAGGATATAACGAAAATCTGATCTGTTTAAGGGCATGTTCGGCATCGTGTTCTGATTAGGAATAATAAAAATAATAAAACGAACTGTAGGGTTGTCCAAACCAAGAAGAAAACAAATAATCAACCTGTGGATGCATCTGCTGCACGATGCCCTGCGGGCTGGGCGCCTGCGGGCCGAGCGGCGGCATGGCGCTCATGCCGGCCGCCATGCCGCCGCCCATGCCGCCCATGCCGCTCATGCCGGGCGCCGGGATGCCCGCTGACGACATCGTCGGCTGCATCGTGCCTGCACCTATACACATAAAAAAAAAATATGACGGACATCATACACAGATCAACCTAGCCCCAAACTAAGCAATGCTTGTACTATTGGTGCTAGGCGATGATATACATACTGTTAAGAGAGAAAACACCATACATCATTAAATAAAGGATTTAATACATAAAACACGGAAAACATGCGTAGCTTCAAATAAATCACACTCCGACGCAGTAATGGCGGGCAATCCTCGTCTGACAGTTCGGGTCGCGCCAGACGTAGTGTCACCATTGATACCGGCCGTAGGGCTGCGTTCGAGTAAACCACATAATCGGTTATCAATACTTATAAAGATAAATACATACTTAGAAAACACCCATCAACAAACAAGTCACAGGAACAAATATCTGTGCTCATCACACAAATAAATGCCCTTACCGGGATTTGAACCCGGGACCATCGGCTTCACAGGCAGGGTCACTACCACTAGGCTAGACCGGTCGTCAAATTTAAAAGTTTTACCATTTGAACGCGACGCCTATAGCCTCAAGGCCCAAGGTCCTACATATAGTATTTCAGTTCGATGAAATTTAAACCATATTCAATTGGAACAGGGTTGTATTTATTAACTCATATTTATAGGCTAACAGTTACCTGCAACCACGAGCAGTGAAACCTGTGTCGAAACGTCGGTAAATAAAGGTAATAAAATAAATTCGCGATAGAACCGTCTATAAATGTGAAATAATATGTGTTCTAAACCCGAAAGTTTTAAATACTAGAGTTGCATTTCTTTTGTTTCGTTAAATTTTAAAACAAATAAAAATCAACTCTATTCCCTGCACTATAGGTTCAAATTTCAGTGGCTCATTTTGGGTTTTTCATTTGTATGGCAGGAGGATAGTTCGCAGCGCCAGTGGGGCCAAACCACAGAATAAATAATAGTACTAGATACAGAAGGTTCACTCTCTAACAAAACGCGTCTATTACGAGAGATAAAAGCGCAAACGCGAGCAAGCGTTCGTTCCGCAGAGGTGCGCGGCAACCACTACCGCTAGACACCAAAATTGGTGTGGGCCGCATGTAGGTTGAAGCGACACGGAGTGAGCCACGCCTGGCCTGGCTTACCCGCCATGGTGGCTGTGGGCATGGCGCCCGGCATGGGCGCGGAGCTGGCCGGTGGCATTTGTTTGATGATCTGAGTCATCTTCTGTTGCTGGATCACCTGAAATAGCGGATTTATTTTTAATGCCATTTAAAATCATAAAGGCCCGCGCAAACCGGAGGAGCGCAGCGCAGATCACCGAGAACGATTCTGAGCCGATTTATATTATTAAGTATTAAGCCGAGGCACAGAATAAATAATAGGACCACCGTACAGATAGGACACTTCCTACAAATCCGAAGTTTGCCAGAAACTCAGGGACTATCCCTTTCGGCTATTAAGGGTGGTCAAATTCAAGTCATTATCTAATCTGTCGTCGTGCACGCAAAGGAACGTCAAGTTGTGCCAACCCTAATAATTGCTCCGAGCAATGCTGAGCCGAACGGAGCCGAGAATGCCCGAAAGTAGGAGTGTCGCCCCACTGGCCGAGGTAAGCTATCTTGTCAGGCGTTCACGACTGAGGGACACTTTCTTACCTTTCGCAGTCGATCGACGAACGTAGCCTGGTTGTTGGGTATGAAGCCGAGGTACGCTTTCTTGTCGGGCGTGTACAGTAGGATCAGCACTTTGATGCCGTATTCTTACCTTTCGAAGTCGATCGACGAACGTAGCCTGGTTGTTGGGTATGAAGCCGAGGTACGCTTTCTTGTCGGGCGTGTACAGTAGGATCAGCACTTTGATGCCGTATTCTTACCTTTCGCAGTCGATCGACGAACGTAGCCTGGTTGTTAGGTATGAAGCCGAGGTACGCTTTCTTGTCGGGCGTGTACAGTAGGATCAGAACTTTGATGTCGCATTGCGGCGGCGAGGACATCGGCGAGAAGTGGACACAGCCGGCCTGCGAAAATAACATCTGAATAAGTATTTTTTAGAAAAAAATAGTTATTTGTTTTACAAGGGGGCAAAGTTGTTGATTAACCGCTCGGATGTTCGAGCAGGCGAAAGAGGCCAAAAATGGAATCTTGAGCGTTGCGAGGGTTTCAAAGCACGAGGGTTAAACAAAATTTGCCCCCGAGTGAAACACAAAAATTTTCACCACACCAACATGAAGAAAATATTACTGTAAGATATCAAACAAAAACAAACCAAATCAAATCCAAATGAATGTTATTATTATTAAATATTTATCATTAAAAGTCATCATTTAAAAGTCAATTCAACCAGCAAACATAAGAAAATAACTCAAAATTTTCATTTGATTACTTTGCCTCACATGTGAATAAAATGCAACTTTGCTATCGGTTTTTGAACAATCAAGAGAGCCTTTACCAGTTGGTGTGGTGAAAAGTAAATTGCACAACAGGAGAATACAACAAACCATGATTTATATTCGAGGTAATTTATGCCCGTCCTGAGACAGTGCGGGGGGTTGTCGTCAGAAATGGACTCTTTTGCTTAAATAATAAGGGTAATAAATAAAAATATGAATGTTTTTAATATACTTACAAATACGTTACGTTGACCATGACTTTAGTAATTGCTTCATGGTACAGCACAGACTTGCTATCCTTGAGATACTGCCCTCCAATGTTATTCAGCTGTTTCAACCTCTAGGTGGTGCTGCTTACTCTTAGCGTATTATGATCGCCTGGTACTTTTGGGGTAACGCTCGACTGACTTGAGGTTAAAAATTTTAAACTTTTTGATCCAATGAGGTCAAAAATTTACAAATAGCTCACTATATTAAGACATAGAATGTAAAATTATTTTTCTCAAAAATGGACGGCAAAGTCGACTTTGCCGTTTAAAAAATAGGTCGCGAAGCGCGTAGTTTATGGTCAGTCAAAAATTAAAAAGTTAAAAACATTGCAGTCTCGATTTTGGGACTGCAATGTTGCATACAAATTCCATTATTTGTCGAGTTCCAAACTTTTTAAAAGTTGAAATGGCCATATCAAATGAAGGCACAGGCCCATTAAACAGCCAAACAGATGATTAGTACCGCGACTATTTAGCTGTCTCAAATAGGTTGGCGTATTTTCGGCAGAAAAATACACTTCTATTTTTTTATTAAAAAAATAAAAAGGCGGCAAAGCTAATTTTTTCAATTGTTTCTACTTTTTTCCGTGAAAATATATACGTAAGAACGTTGCTTTTGTAAAATATTTCTATGATATTTATATTTCTTGCACCATTTTTGAGAAAAGCACTATATATGACTCGGCTGGAAGGCTACTTGCTGGCTTCGGATTCAATTAAACGGACTCCCAAGGTCGTCCGTTTAAAACGAATCCTCAGCCTGCAAGTAGCTGCTTCCGAGCCTCGACAATAATGTACTATTTTTGACGTGATAACGACTTATAAATCGATGAACACCGGTAGCATGCACGAAAAAGTGTTACGTTGTGGACATATCTCCATGGTAACGTTGTGGACAGATCTCCATGGTAACGTTACGGCCAAAGTATGCAATTTTTCATCAATGTTTTCTTATGACGTTATCACGCGAAATTATCGTCCGTGAAACGACTTTACAGACAACCATTTTTTTTTATATACTTACAAATCACCTAGTGCTGCTTACTCTTTGCGTATTATGATCGCCTGGTACTTTTGGGTGACACTCGACCGATTTGAGGTTAAAAAATTGAATCTTTTTGATCCAATCAGGGCAAAAATTGACAATTGCTCACTGTATTAAGATATTATGTGTTCCGTTCCACGTCGGATATCTTCATTGAGAGAGCAACACGATCGTTGACCGATAGGTGCCGCTAGCGTCTATGTAGTCGCTCCGCCCCTCGCCGTGACGTAGTTCCGCTTCCTTCCTGCCAACCATTGCTCGCTTCACGCTGCTCGCCGCGGCCATGTCATTGTTTCGTCGACCGTCTGACCGATGGTCCGCAAATATTTTTTGCGTATATTTTTGCAGCATGGTGCTTTAACATTTCCGATCCAAAACTCGGTCGATTAAATAGTGAGATATAGCAGAGATCGCTACTATTAGTCTTTTGGCGGTCTCGCGATCGAAGTCATCGAACGGTGCTTTTCGATTCTACCCACTTTTTTCTTGCTAAATTAATTTCATTCCATGCTGCTAAAATCGTTACCGTTAACTCGCATTTTCGAGATCGAAGTAGGAAGTGCGTCAGTGGTTTTCGTTAACAAGTGGTAACGCAAGTCGCTCCGCATCGGAGAGGGAACGTGCGGTCATCGTGCCGGCGGCGGCGGGGGCGGCGCCCGGGCGGCGGACAGCCTGCGCGCGCCGCTGTCGGGTGCCGCGCTTCGCCGATAAGGAGGTTTGGATTGTCTCGAACCATCCGGTGAGCCAGTTTAATGATATTCTAGTTTTATTGGCGTTCAGAAGTTACTTCGACACTAAAGGACGGTTCTCAGGCAGGTCGTATTAACCTGGGAGTACCTCGTGTCGTTAGTTGCGACGCGACAGGGGCTCAGGGGAGGTCGGCCCCCGCGCGCCGGCGCCGTCGACTTTCTTCTGCTGTCGTCCAAGGTGACTCCGAGACGCCGCGACGCTGCGGGCCGGAGCCCGAGGTGTCGCGGTGCGAGGTCCGCGGGACGCCCACTCCTGTTGCGGACGCTTCCAGTCCGCGAGAGCAGTCGCGGTGCGGACGCTTCCAGTCCGCGAGAGTCCGCACCCGCTCCTCAGTCCGCGCCCGCTCCTGTTGCTGCAGTCGCGGTGCGGACGCTTCCAGTCCACGCCCGCTGCTGTTGCTGCAGTCGCGGTGCGGACGCTTCCAGTCCGCGAGAGCAGTCGCGGTGCGGACGCTTCCAGTCCGCGAGAGCAGTCGCGGTGCGGACGCTTCCAGTCCGCACCCGCTCCTGTTGCTGCAGTCGCGGTGCGGACGCTTCCAGTCCGCGCCAGCTCCAGTTACTGCAGTCGCGGTGCGGACGCTTCCAGTCCGCGCCCGCTCCTGTTGCTGCAGTCGCGGTGCGGACGCTTCCAGTCCGCGCCCGCTCCTGTTGCTGCAGTCGCGGTGCGGAGGCTTCCAGTCCGCGCCCGCTCCTGTTGCTGCAGTCGCGGTGCGGACGCTTCCAGTCCGCGGGACTCCGAGTGACGTCACTCGCCCGCTCCTGTGGCTGCGGGCGCTTCCAGTCCGCGGGACTCCGAGAGACGTCACTCGCCCGCTCCTGTGGCTGCGGGCGCTTCCAGTCCGCGGGACTCCGAGAGACGTCACTCGCCCGCTCCTGTGGCTGCGGGCGCTTCCAGTCCGCGGGATTCCGAGAGACGTCACTCGCCCGCTCCTGTGGCTGCGGGCGCTTCCAGTCCGCGGAACTCCGAGAGACGTCACTCGCCCGCTCCTGTGGCTGCGGGCGCTTCCAGTCCGCGGGACTCCGAGAGGCACACGCCCGCTCCTGTTGCTGCGGTCGCGGCGCGGGTGGATAGCGGACCTGTCTATCCCGTCCTGGCGCCAAGGTGAAGGCGGACCGCTTCTGCGTCCCGACTGCTCGAGTGGAAGGAAGGTAAGTTACGTGGAAGCAGTGGAAACGCTACGAGTATAGCGACGATCGCCGCGTTGGCTGCCGTCCGTCATGACGTCGCTCCGTGGTGCCGCACCTACGCGCCGGTGGTGGCCACCACGATGGCGCCACCGAGGGCAGCAGTGTCGCCGTGATGATGAGTGCAACTACGAACCAGCCATCGGCCCGGCGCCTATCGAGCTGGCCGCCACGACGGCGCCTCTCGCCTCACGCACCTGAGCCTGGCTACGGTGGCCGACGCACCAGTGCCTCCCGAGCTGGCCGCCACAATGGCGCCTCTCGCATCACGCACCGACGCGTCCCAAGCCGGCGGTGGCGGCCGCCACAACGGCGCCGCCCGCCACGATGGCACCACCGCCTTGCGCACTGGCGCCTCGAGCTGGCCGCCACGATGGCGCCTCTCGCCTCACACCAGTGCCTCCCGAGCCAGGCGGCGGCCGCCTCACGCACCGGTGCCTCCCGAGCTGGCCGCCACGATGGCGCGTCTCGCCTCACGCACCGGCGCCTCCCGAGCCGGCGGCGGCGGCCGCCACGATGGAGCCGCCCGCCTTACGCGACAGCGCCTCTAGAGCGGGCCGCCACGATGGGTCCTCGCCTCACGCACCAGCGCCTCCCGAACCAGTGGCGGCCGCCATGATAGCGCCGCCAGGCCTCACGCACCGGTGCCTCCCGAGCCGGCCGCCACGATGGCGCCTCTAGCTTCACGCACCGGCGCCTCCTGAGCGGCGGCGGTTGCCATGATGGCACCGACAATCACGTCGATGCTGTCCACCGATGCTGCAACCACGACGATGTCGTCCCTTGCAATGGTCCCGCGAACTTACCTGCCGCCGATGCTGCCTGCTGATGGGCGCCTCAGTATCAGTTTTGTCCTGTCCACATGGTCCCATTGAGGTACTCAGGCGCCTATAGCTATGGTGCCACATCACGAACAGACCGCTAAGCTCTTGTTTTCGGTTAAGGAATCCTCCGGCGACGGCAGAAAAGGTTGTAAGGAGCTTCGTCCTGCGTGGCTCGACTGCCCGGAGTTGAAAGCGGTAAGATATGTCGATACTCAGAGGAAAATACGTCGCGTTCCCGGGCTTCATAAAGGTGCTGATCGACGAGGAGCCGTGCCGCTTCGAGGTTCCTACGACTTCTCGAGGCCATGGAGTGATCCAACCGGAGAACAGCTAGCGACAAGGCCCTGTGCGACCGCTCAAAACCGAGGTGAAAGGCATCGAAAAGGTCTGCAGACTTCACATAATTATCTCTGCTTGCCTGCGCTCTCCAGCTTAAGTTCCGTCTTACAAAGTCTTTCTCGTGCGCCAAGCCCATAATAAACAAAATGGGATAAATAAACCCGCTGCGCCTGAACAAGCTTGAGTTTCCGGTGCTAAGAGAAAGGGGCCAGGAGGACTCCAACAGTTTACATCTGTCTGTCTTCGACTTTATCGATACAGTTTTGTTACGCAAGCGCCAAAATCGATTTTAGACTTGATTTCATTAGTTCGATTTCCTTAAAAGCATGCGACCATGCCCCTACACTAGCTCGATATAGGGTGTTTCTTCGGATAAAGCGAATCAGACTATCACGCTCCTAGACATCACGTGGGACACGCGGCACAACACCCCGATTGAAAGTTTTCCTTTTCGCGACATACAGGCCTGCCTTGCTGCCGAGTTTCTCGCAGAAATGAGACTCAACGCCTCCTGTTCCGTCTCAAACTCGCAAACTTTAGTTCATGGAGGAAGGTGACACCTTCGCAGTCCTCAGCAACACGAAGCTGCCGAAAGCCTCGCGCCACTTCCTCCCTCATCTTATGCAAGCAGTCCGTTACAATCTCCAATATTGGTAGACAATGTACGAGGTAAGGCCCTTTCAGTGAAGAGTAACCGTTAACGGGCCACATCTGCAGCGCTGACGACAGAAGTGTAAACATACAACCGCACCACTACAGTATACATAAAACGACGGCGACACTACATCCCCTCCGTTACCACGGCTGTCGCAAAAACTGCTGATGCCAGCAGATCGTCTACAGGTCGCGCTGGTTCCTTGCTACTTACCAGGTCGGTACAACCCCCGAGGGCGACGGTTTATCAAGAAGTCACTGCGCGCCCGAGTGGCAGCTACGCCCAGAAGCCGCCGAGACTATCTTCGCCTGATAGGCCTGTTGGCCAGCCTCCGCTTTCGAGAGCCTTCGCACTGTGTCACGGTATTTCTTAACAGACTCTGAACTGCTACCACGTCGCGTCTGGCAGCTGCCGGTGATACGACTTGGTATGGATGTCTCCACCTCCCAGCCTAGTCTGTTTACTGTGACGGCGTGATAAGGAGAGCCTTCACGCAGCTGTGGTAAGCTTGCAATTTACTGGCGGTCCTAGTGAACACAGCATCAGACCGCCCTCTCTTACGAGTCAACGACCTTAAGAATGAGGCGTAGCTCCTGTCAGAT
Source organism: Cydia splendana (assembly GCF_910591565.1). Taxonomy (NCBI): domain Eukaryota; kingdom Metazoa; phylum Arthropoda; class Insecta; order Lepidoptera; family Tortricidae; genus Cydia; species Cydia splendana. The sequence goes on from NC_085979.1 coordinate 8,157,861, forward strand.
AGGACGCTCCAACACCGAGCTGGCGAGATCAGGAGTGACGTCCGCTGTGATGTACCTACTGGCGTGACTGGCGCATGCATGCAACATGCCAAGGGCTAACGCTACGTAGCGAACGAGACGCAACTGTCATTGTCTCACTAATATGGAGGAACCGGGTATTCCCGGTTCCGGTACTATGTTTGTATTGAAAACCAGTAACGGGAGCACTCCCTAGATCGTCCCCTTGTCTAGGCCGACTGTACGCCCACAATGTAGAAATGGTCTTCATGGTGCATCAAAAATAAGATCGACTGCCAGGTACCTCTAATACCCAGTGAAGTAGCGAGCTATCTCAGACATCTATTTCTATTGTCCATGTTAGCTTTCAGAACGATACTTGTTCATAAGCCTGTAACAAGTGCTGTATGTGAACCACTATCGGACACTATGCCTTCTTCCAACGCCATTAATAGCGAGACCAGCGCCTCCCAAACCACCAGCTTGGGACGCGAGAAATCTACTTGCCCTAATTTGAATAGCCCTACAACGTTAGGTACGTTAGAAGAAGTACGATAGAAGAGCTGCCGCACATTTGCTGTTAGCATCAGACCGCAGGGTCAATGACCTTAGTCTACTACACTGTAGCCCGGGTAATTGCATAGTTAACTTTCACGCTATTATTTTGTGTCCGAAATTCGGCTCTAAACCAGATAACGTGTCTTACCGACTTGACTCTTAGAAGCTCCGGAATAATGTATAGACCCAGTAAGTAGGTAGTCTGGGTACGTCAACTTGCGAGAATTACACAAATGTTAGGGGACACTGCGCTTATTTATTTCAGCCACAGTCTCATCTAAGCCGGCCTCGCCTACGATTGCTTTCGATCCACGATGTACTTGATAACTAAAGTGGCTGGAAAACTATCCACTTAGCGATATTTTGGCTTAAGTTAATTGGGATCATGACTCGCCGAGATTCTGCGGTTCGGAAGCGATTTCGAATGAGAAATCTCTCAAACCAGTTTAACGTCAGATTCGAACCTGGGATTACAATTTAAATTCTCAATTTCCTGTAATGTATCATTATAACGAGTCACTGTGATTTCATGGGTTGCAATATGTCGTATATATTTATTCTTTCGCTGAGTTCTATGACAGTAGGTGTAGCCCTAACGCTTGCGCGCCCGCTGACTCGCCACCAGGAGATAATAAACAGGTCTCAATGAAGATATCCGACGTGGAACGGAACACATAATATAAAAAATTTACCTTCCAATAAAATTGGTATTATGTTTCCTTCCACGTCGGATATCTGAGTAATGCCTTCCTGGCAGGCTTCTAGGCTACTTTTATGCCGACGGTACTTCTCCTCAACAATGACATGGCCGCGGCGAGCAGCGTGAAGCGAGCAATGGTTGGCAGGAAGGAAGCGGAACTACGTCACGGCGAGGGGCGGAGCGACTACATAGACGCTAGCGGCACCTATCGGTCGACGATCGCGTTGCTCTCTCAATGAAGATATCCGACGTGGAAGGAAACATAATACCAATTTTATTGGAAGGTAAAATTTTTATATTATTAAGACATAGAATGTTTTTTTTTTAATATACTTACAAATCCGTTGACCATGACTTTGGTAAGTGCATCCAAGGCCTCGTTTTGCTGAAGATGGAACAGCACAGACTTGCTATCCTTGAGATACTGTCCTCCGATGTTGCTGATCAGCTGTTTTGGCATCAGCTGCATCAGGAGTTTGTTGGGCCACGTATCTACCTTCAGCTCTGGCTCTATGTCCTTCGAGTTGGCTGATACCTGAAAGGGTAAAGGCAAAGAGAATTTGAAATAGAGAGTTACTGTCATGGTAAATTATGAAGCTACAGTACATTTACTGCCATCTTTCGACAGAAGATTAAAACTGTTAGAACGCCATTCGACTTTGATCTTTCACTGATGTGTTAACTTGTTAAATATTAATATTAACGCCATCTCTACTCGAAAGTAGGCCAAAGGTATGGTGCAATCTTTTCGAGCGTTGGCGCCATAACCTTTGGCCTACAGTCGAGTAGATGGCGTTAATTTTAATATTTAACTAATTAACGCATACCAGTGAAAGAATAAGGATAAAATTCCAATGGCGGATTTGCCCTAAGGCCCACTAGGCCCGGGCCTAGGGCGGCAAAAAAATAGGGGCGGCAAATTGTGACAAAAAATTCGCTGATGATAACAAGCAATAACTTAAAATGTAGTCAATATGATGGGTGCTGCGAAAGGGGTGGCTACAGGGCCTGAGGCCTAGGGCGGCAAAGACTGCAAATTCACCACTGAGTAAGGTAAACGTACTGGTGCTCGACGCGGTCCCAGTACATGTCATCTTGAAACTTAAGTCATTGTCAAAAGACGGGACAGCAAGGTGTCATCATTTGGGCATTAGCATGTCATGCACTAGTTTACCTTACTACGTTTACCTTATATGACATTTATTTCAGTTTCTATGACACTCACCTGGCACGGGAGATGCTTGGTAACCTTCTGCTGGTCGCCAGGGTTTTTTCCTTTCTCCATCCACTCTAACACGCCGCTCCATATGTAAGTCCGTTGAGGAGTCGGTGCTGCCCCGGTCGATGGGCCTGCCGCCATCATGCCGGGCATGCGTTGGATACCGGGCTGGAAATAAGGGTACAAGTCATTAATAGCATACTAACACCGACTTGCACCATCCCACTAACCGGGGGTTAAGCGGTTAAACCGTTAACTTAGTGTCAAATTGTACTGGTAACCATGGTAACTCCAAGTTTAAGGCTCCGTCACACAGGCGCGTTTTGCGGGCGGCGCGTGCCGCTTTTATATATAAAACGCTCACGCCGCGCTCACGCCCCGCCCGGAAAACGCGCCTGTGTGACGGAACCTTTATCCGGTTAACCCGGATTAGTGGAATGGTGCAAGTGGCCCTAAGAAGAATAACTAAGTATGTACCATTGCCCACAATGTTAAGAGTAACGGTCCATCTAAACCAGTCCAGGCCCCAATTTCACCACGGTGACAGGTGCGACAATTGTAAAATCACTGTTGCTGACGTCACAGGCATCTATGGGCTACGGTTACCACTTACCATCGGGCGGGCCGTATTCCTGTTTGCCACCATCATTGTATTATTTAAAAAAACTTTATTATATCGGAAAAAAACAGATATTTCTTTTGCGACGTTTCTGACAATTGTCAAGATTTAGAGGTAATTCTTGACAGGTAATGAGTTATATGTCGGAATTTCGTGACAATTGTAGTGTTTCTTGTGACAATTGTCATAAACTTAGCAAGAGAAATATCTGTTTTTTTCCGATATAATAAAGTTTTTTTTTAATAAAACAATGATGGTGGCAAACAGGAATACGGCCCGCCCGATGGTAAGCGGTAACCGTAGCCCATGGATGCCTGTGACGTCAGCAACAGTGATGTTTTACAATTGTCGCACCTGTCACCGTGGTGAAATTGGAGCCTGGTATTTTTAATTCATAACAATAACATCGCCAATATCGCAAAGAATTTTTTTTTACTATAAACAATAAATAAAAAAAAATCTATAGATAAATAGGCAGCTGCCATTCTTGTTTGTGACGTCACGATAGCAATATTATTATGACTCAGAAAGTGGGTATACCTGTGGAGGTGGATAGGAGGGCTGCGTCAACTGCCTGACGAGCGCCGAGTTGTCGTATAAGGGGTTGCGCGGCGGCGGCAGCCAGCCCGTGTTGGGGCGCACGGCGGCCGTCGGCCGGAACTGCGGCGGCCGCGGCGCCGCCGCCGGAGCCCCGCGGCCTTGCCTAAGGAAATAGATAACGGGGTCAAACATCGACGTTGCACCCACCTATGATGCTATGTGCTCAACTTTTGATTGATAAATAGTACTTTTTTGTCAAATTACCATCGAAACACAGATGTAATGTAGTGCATAATCCTTTACCATCGAATTTTCACGGAAACGCACGAGCGTGTTATGTTATTTCAGTCAGTCTCAGTACAAAAGTACTGAGCTTGACTGAAGTAGCATGACAAATACGAACGATTCCGAGAAAATACGATGGAAAACAATTATGCACTACATCTGTAGCTAGTGAGTTTTTTTTAGATCTCGCGTATGCACATAGCCCCACCATTTTAAAATTTTTAAAAAGTGAATTGAAAAATAAAAATTATTACAGTTACCTATCACAAAATATGATACAACAAATTAAAAAAAAATCGATGAATGAGTGTAGGCGGACATCCGAAAGAATTTTTGCCCGTGCTGAATCGAAAATCTCAGCCTTCACTCAACCATTAAAAAAAAACTAAAAGTATGGCGTATACAGCTCGAAATAAAAATGGGCCAAGTACAGTCAAGTGTAAAAATATGGGTGCACAAATCATCTCAAACATATGTCCCATAGCTCTTATGTCAGCGAATTAAGAACTATGGGACATATTTTTGAATAAGTTGGCTACACCCATATTTTTACAGTTGACTGTACCCGTCAACCGAAGAGTCGTCACCACACTGCCGCGACACCGCAGCCACAGTTCTCAACCAACACTTTTCATAGCAATTTCTGTCACAACGCGTTCCTAACACACGTGGCCCGTGTTTCTCCACTTGCACATTATCTTCAGTTTGGGTGGACTTGTTGATCTTTCCCATAGTTATAACTTTAAACCCATACACTATAGTTCGTTTTTTAGCACTAGAAAAAAGGTAAACAATCTTGACGTACCTTTTTATTGAAAAACACTTTTGGTAAATAAGTCACGGCAAATATGTAACCATTATGAATCATATACGATTATTTACATTATTTTGCTTTCATAAGTAATAACTACTGATTTTTAAAAAGCGTTTTTCAATTAAAAGACACGTCAAGATCGCGTAATCTTTTTCTAATGCTAAAAAAGCGAACTATAACTAAGGAATATTAAGGACCAGTTGCATCAACCACACTAACCGACTGATCAACATCATTCAACAGAGAACTATGAAAACAACAGAGAACAGAGAACCTACAATAATATTTAGCGAACGCTTCAAAGGGGCCCACAAATGCAACCGACCTTAAATCTCGTAAATTAATGTAAAACATTGATGGCGCAATTAACCACCTGAGACCCAGAAGCAATTGTTTTGTTTTTGAAATTGGAACCCTTAGTTGCAATAAAAGTTCAAAATAGATTCTGGAATATGTACAAAAAATTGTACATAGGGACTTAGGAGGATAAGCATACTGAAGTAGATGCCACAGTACGGTCCCCGACAATATGTCTATGATTGATAAGTTTTCAAGCGCTAACTTTGAAATTAAAATATTTTCAATTAGAACAGTGTTGCATTTTGAAACATTACAAAATCAACTCTATCTCCTGAACCATAGATTTAAATTTCACTAGCAAATTTTGGATTTTTATTTGTATTGCTGTGCCTTAGAAGATTATTCAAACCACAAAATACAGAAAACACCACAATAACCAAGAACACAGGCAATTATTGCACCATATTTTGTAACAAACAATTTTTAAACTAAGATGACTAGATTTAGTCCTATAAAAATCTGCAGCGATGTTGATAGCACACGGAGTGCAAGTGTTATTTTAAACGTCAAACTTCTATGAAAATATGACGTATAAATAAAACTTGTACTGCGTGGGCTATCAACATCGCTGCAGACTTTTCTTCGTTTAATTCTAGCACTTAAGACCACTAGGACTAAACTGAACATAGAATATGTTTTTAATCTAACAAATGATACTACATATTTAATAAAATAAATACGTTCACAGTAAACAACTAGCCTAAGAGAGATAACAAATGCTACTGGCTGGTAAATACCCGACCCATAGAGTACAGAGATAGGTATATGTACGGGAAATAAGATGAATCATCAGAGTATTTAGTTTTATATGACGTAATCTTGTATACTGATCAATCAAGCTGATGAAATTTCCTTAAATAGGGTATTTGACTACTAGTCAAATCAGTTTCTTTTTCCGTACTGTCAAAACGATTTTGCTAGTATGAAATTTATATGAAACACTAGCATGTGACGTCACAATCGAATTACCTACTATTTATAGTTTTATACGGGTTTAAAAATAGAAACTGTGTCTAAAATAACTGCTGTCTACGTTTCTCTATTAATCTTCTACATACATACATATAATCACGCCTATTTCCCGAAGGGGTAGGCAGAGACCACGGATTTCCACTTGCTACGATCCTGACATACCTCTTTCGCTTCCTTCACTTTCATAACATTCCTCATACACGCTCGCCGGTTTAGGGTGCTACCCCTTCCAACTCCCACTTCCATTTCTCCCTTATACACTCTCTTTGTTAGCCTTCTTTCACTCATTCTTTCCACGTGTCCAAACCATCTCAACATACCTTTCTCAATGAATCTAATCAAATCTATTCTCTCTAGGTTTCTATTTATTAATCTTCTGGTGGTTAATTTCGTGCATGGTGTAAAATAATTTATTTTAAATACAGTGAAATACCCTATTGCGACTTGTATGAATTTGAGTAGGTATTATGGGCTGTCCATAAATTACGTCATCGATTTTTGACGATTTTCGACCCCCCCCCCCCCCCCCCCCCTAAAATCATCAAAAAAACATGCTTCGAACGACCCCGTTTCCTCCTACGTCATGCCCGCTGTCCAGACCCCCCCCCCCCTAATTTGAAATGACGTAATTTATGAATAGCCCCTTATGGTAAGTATAGAATGTTCGGGAGTACATACCCATAAATGTCTGGAGGCGCTTCTGGTGCGGGAGGCGGCGCGGGGCTCGGTGGGCGCTCCTTTAAACTGTACCCTCGAAGTAATACTAGGTGCCGAGGGTCCTAAAAAGAGATTATTTAAACTGACCAGTGGTTACAATGTTTTTCCTGTAAAAAACAGGGTCATGGCTATTTTATTGGCAAATCTTAGATCAAAATATCACTATAAGAAAGTCTAAAATAGATACCACTGCTTCTCTGCTTTGCATATACATACAAGGGCCTACCGCGAACTTTGAATTTTGAAATAGGCTATTTCCCTACTAGTCAAATCAGCTTGTGTTTTAGAACTGTCAAAACGATTTGCTAATATGGAATTTATATGAAAACGAGTATAGTGACGTCACGGTCAACTCACCTACTGTTAATTGTGTTTAAAAATAACTGCTCTCTATGTTTTTCTAATAATTATCTGGTGCTTTATTTTGTGTACGGTGTGAAATAATTTATTTTAAGTAGAGGAAACATCCCTATTGCTACATCATCATCATCATCTCCTGCGAGCAATGTGGCCCGCCCACTGCCACTTAAGTCTGGCAATTCTCTGAGCTATGTCGAAAACTTTGGTTCTCCTGGGGATCTGCTCATTTCTGATTCGATCACGCAGGGAAACTCTGAGCATAGCTCGCTCCATTGGTCTTTGGGTGACCTTGAGCCATCTTATGAGGCCCATTGAGAGCGACCACGTCTCTGTGCGGTACGTCATCACTGGCAACACACACTGGTTGAAGACTTTCGTCTTAAGACACCTATTCCTATGCCTATTGCTTAGCAAGCAATTAAAAAAACGAAATTATTGATATTCTAAGGGGAATGGAGCAAAGCGGGCAAAATTGTACCTTAGCATAATTCCTTAGTTGTGCATGGTGCGCGTCACCACCCGCATGTTCATACAGCTTCAAGAGTGCTGGGAGTCTCCGGGCTGCGGCTATGGAGAGTTGAGCCCCGCTGGAGCCTAGGAGCCGGGCTGCCAGCTCTATGGTCCCTGGAGCACCTGATGACATTTCATTATTAGTACAGACAAAGAGAATAGAGTGTGTGAAGCGCTGGTGGTCTAGCGGTAAGAGCGTGCGACTTTCAATCCGGAGGTCGCAGGTTCAAACCCCGGCTTGTACCAATGAGTTTTTTACGAAAGAACTTATTTACGAAACATCATTTGATATTTACCAGTTGCTTTTCGGTGAAGGAAAACATCGTGAGGAAACCGGACTAATCTCAATAAGGCCTAGTTTCCCCTCTGGGTTGGAAGGTCAGATGGCAGTCGCTTTCCTAAAAACTAGTGCCTACGTCAAATCATAGGATTACTTGTCAAGCGGACCCCAGGCTCCCATGAGCCGTGGCAAGATGCCGGGATAACGCGAGAAAGAAGAGAAAGAGAATAGAGTGTATAGAGACGGATTGTCAAACTAAATTATGTAGCCACTGTAAATTTACTGCCATCTTTCGACAGAACATAAAACTGTTACAACGCCATTTGACTTTGATCTTTATTCTTTCACTGATATGTGTTAAATTTAATATTAACGCCATCTACATCTATCTACTATCTTTAGCCTATAGTCAAGTGACTATAGGCTAAAGGTAGTTAGTAATATTTAACAAGTTAACACGTATCAGTCAATAATGAAAAGTCAAATGGCGTTCTAACAGTTTTAATCGTCTGTCGAAAGATGGCAGTAAATGTACTGTAGTTACATAATTTACCATGACAGTAACTCTATTTCAAATTTTCTTTGGTACATATGTACTGCTTAATCCTTTGCTATTGTATTTTCTCGGAAACGTTCGTATTTGTCATGCTACTTCAGTCAACCTTAGTATTTTTTGTACTGAGACTGACTGAAATAACATAATAACACATTCAGAATTAAATGTGAGAAAAGTGTTAGCTCACCTGGTGGCACCAAACCTCCAGCATATGCTGAATAAGGAGGAGAACAGCACAGCAGTAAGACATGTCTCGACACGTCCGTCCGTCCGAGCTCCTCGAAACATGCAGCGGCTGCCACCAGGGCCTCAGTGATGCAAGCCCGGCTTTCAGCTTGGCCTCCTATAAACCTGTTAAAAAAAATATGGAATTTCTGTGTTAAAAGATCAGTCATATTTAAAAGGTCATTGAAGGTGGCTTTCCTTTAGAGAAGGATCCATATGCTTCAAGTGCAATATTTATTTGCATAATCAAGTACATTACATTACACAGATGGTATTTGCAAAGTAAGAGGCACTGATACCCTGGTAGGGCATAGCAAATATCTTACACACTAACATTAAATTTACATATTAAAGAACAAATAATAATGAATTGAAACATTCATATCAAATTCAAAGTGCCCAGCAGTGGGACGTATATAGGCTTTCTTTTTTCTTTTTCTGTTAAATTTTCTAATGTCAATTGCATTCTAGGAGCCCAAGTCACAGGCATAGCCTAGTTTGGGATCCACCTGTGTCAATAAAATTTCTTTTGTCAATAAAAATATTCTATTCTATTCTAACTTTGCCAAGTGGATGGGAACAAATACTGGATGGTGAACTGACGCATTGACCCTATGAGTTATCAATTTACTTTGTAAAATGTCCAAATCAAAGTGTGACACTGATGAACAAAATTGTATCAAACTTTTTTTTACATATTAAACCAGGATTTGTAAAATATACTTTGCGCTTGAGACTGCACAATAAAGTCCACCTATATACTTATTGGATTTATCCAATATAGTTTAACTTAAACCCACCATACCCTTCTGTGAATAGTCAATTGTACCTACTAAATGTCGTAAATAAACCAAATAGCCTTTTTATTAATTGCAGTTGATTATAATACAAAAAGTACCTACTGTATCTTATCAATTGTTTCTATAGCCGTTTGTGGACATGTGAATGGTCCAAATGTGTTCACCGGCAGAGCCAGCAAGTTGTCTGCCGCCTGATATGTTACAATGCCATAGACAGAGCCATTTCCACCACCCTCTTCTAGCGCGCCTCCGTGGAAATACCTAGATATAAGGAATGCATGTAGTACATTGTACATACAGTCAACTCGTACAAATAGAGAGATATAACAAATAATACTCTTTTTAAACTTGACTTACTCAAGAGTAGGTATAATGTAATTCGTTTTTAACTCGCTTATATATGCCCCATTTGTTGAGGTAGCCTCGATGACGAATATCAACTCCGCCTGTATAGGCGTTTCTGGGGCATTTACCACCATTTTTGGGGTTTTATAAAGCGGATATTTAATAATTAAACATTATACACTGTTTATCATATTGCTTGTTGTTTAAATACTGAATTTTAAACTTAAACACGGGCAGAAAACCGAAGCTTCAGCTCTTGAACTCAAACCCCAAAACGCAACTTGTTTTGACAGTTGAGAATTTTGACAGCTGACTAAACTATTCGAGGCTACGTTATAAAACCGTAAATTTCACTGTAAAGATATTCTTTGCTATAAACAGCATATAGTTGGTCAAACCAATTTGTCAGTCAGTAAGAACTAGGAAAACTATACTCATCCTTTTCTTTTGGGTGCTAGTACTAGTGTAAGATAAAGATAGTATAATTCTCTCAGTCTATGATTGAAATGAGACAAACATAACTCGCCGCTTCAGCAACATGTTACCGTTACCATGCGCGAGTAATATCAAAAAGCCGTAATGGCTCCTCTACACGAATGGGCAACGCCGGCCAATCCAAGGGACGCATTTATGTATTAGAGGGAGCAAGTGATATAGCTATCTCAGTCTACCGTATGGCTGCGTCCCTTGGATTGGCCGGCGTTGGCCATTCGTGTAGAGGAGCCATAAAACAGACGAAGAGAATCTTTTTCTCGCTCTCACTTTTGGGTGTAGCGCACCAAGGTCGCGGTGAGGTGCGGTAGGTAGTCTGTTACGGCTTTAAAGTGACCATAGATTTAATATATAGAGATCCCGTCTCAGCGAGCTGTCACTGTTGCCACTTTTGTTTAGTGTACGATTAACAACGAGGCCCACCTTGCTGTAGCCATGTCGATAAAGTCATATCGATAAACTATCGATAATTCTTGCAATTTTAATTTTACTTTAAAGGTTTAACGATACCTAAAATGAACAAAAACGCTTTTATTCTTTATTGTGGTTATCAGATCACAATTTTATCGTCACGCCCCAGCAGGGAACCAAAGGAAAGTTCAGATATTGAATTAAAATACATAAATACCTACTAAAATATGTGTTCCGCAATAATTGAATTATTTTATTACATTATAATATATTCATTATCCATTAGCATTTCAATTATGTTAATATTTAACGAAGATATTGCAGCTTCAATTATTCGCTATTTCGTTCCGCTGTGTAGCGTTTATCGATATATAACATGATTAAAATCGACTTTTGACATCCCTAAAAGAGCACACATATACGCTTTTACGCAACATACACAGCCTGGGCGCATCAAAAAAGGCAACACTTGATTTGAAGTCCATCTTGTCAACAGTATGGTTGTCCTTTTTTGACAAACGGCATTTTTAAAAGAGCGAGGAGAGAGAAATGATACTAGTTGCTGCGCCGTGAAAGAGAACAGAAAACGTTGGGCCCTTGAAAGTGACCATGCGCATGCGATCGAATAATGAGAACGTAGCTTAAGTTTGTTTATTGACTTTCGATTTGACGTTTAAATGTCAAACAAAATAGCTATCGGCTCGCCCAAAATCAAATTCTTATTTTCAAATAAATTTACATTGTATTACTTAAATTGTATTGAAAAGTAACTCGGACCAAATGACTCGAACATGGGACAAATTATACATGCGATTCTTACGACGACGACTATGCACCCGTTTTTTATTTATGATCATAGTTTTTACGATTTCCTTTTCAATTTCTGTTTTATTATTCGGCGATTTAAAATCCCCTGTGGTGATGCATATTACTGATTTAGACCGCTGCCCGGCCTGCTACGGTGTATCCGTTTGTCCGGAACTGTATTCTAACCAGATAATGTTGGAAAGCGGCAACCATTGGTCTCGCATGTTCAACGCTAAGAATGTATACTACGGGTACACAAAATCGAATCGTCGAGTTGTTTTAAAGAAGTTAGCACAGAATTGGGAGCTACATGAGTTTGACTCGAAATTGTGTAAGAGTTGGCAGTTAAAAGATGACTGTAACCCAAGAGATTTGTTAAATTTGAGTAACATTATTAATAAAATCAAGGATTTGGTTCATTATAACTTCAGCTGGCCAGATACGGAGCCGAGGAAGGGGCTTGTGTTCTGCCCGTACTCTACAGGCATCCTGGATTTCATAAATACTAGTAACAAGAAATTGACTGATTCTAAATCTGATCTAATCAATATATGGACAAGTTTAAGCATTAATCCAGAACCCTTGATATTGAAGGTTCATAAACAACCTTTACTTATTTAACTGTATAATACTGTGTGTGTTTCATGATGGACACTTATTGTTCTCTTCTGTTCTTGCTGTTGTTGTCTGTACATGTTCGTACATGTTTTGTGATCATCATGAATAAAAATCTTTTATCTTTATCTTTTAATCTTACATTATGTGGTGATCATACAAAATTTCCCCATCTTGGCTAGTTGATTCTTAATAGGAACTTTTTTCTCTTACTTTTTAGGTTTTTCACAGGCAAATTATAGCTACTTGTTGATATTTTAAATCATGTACTAGAACAATACTCTTTTAACTTCTGAAAATGCTAGGAAGCCATATCTTTTTTTTATAGTGGCTTTTACTGCTCGCTTAATTTAGGTAGATTCTGCCAATGTTGAGGTGTGTGATGTAACATTCTACTAGTTTTTTTTTTTTTTTTTATCTGCAATCGGCTGTTTTAGCCATAATCAGATGTTCTACTAGTGATGAATTAAATCTGTGCAGGTGATCCCAAAATCCAAAGGTTGGCCGGTCCCAGCCTATGGAGGGGTGTGCGGCAGACTTGTTGTAGAGGCCCACGAGGGAGAATCTTTAGCGTCCCTGCTGCATGTCCCCTGGCATCGGAAACTAAAGTTTGCCAAGAAGATCCTGGACGCTGCTATGGATTTCACTTTTAAACATGACAGGTGAGATGCTTATTGAGTATTCCGAATCTGTAAATCAGGGGTCTCCAAACCCCGGCCCGCCGACACCCAAATCGACCAAACCAGACACCCCACCCCCACCCCCCTCGGCGCAATATGGTACGGCATGTTTCTGAGGCGCAATATGGCACTCAGGTAAAAAAAAGTTTGGAGAGAGAAATGATCAGTTCGGAATCAATTATGTACTAGAAAAGTATCATTTTTTGGTGTTTACTCACATTTTCACACTATCAAAGCTGCAGCTGACATATACAAGACTTCATGATACATCATCCTTAACTACTTTCTGAGTTATTGCCTAAGAGGAAATGTCTACCCTCATAAGGCCCACCATACAAAGTTTCCCTATTTTTAATTTGAACCTTGTATAGGAGATTAGGGTGACATTTTAGAAAACAATGAAACAAAAGAAATGCTACCTATGTAGTTTTTGAAAGGTTCAAATTAGATTGAAACAGAGTGTACATTGTAATGCACATTGGGCCTTATGAGGTTTGTGTCTATAATCCCAACCCCTCACATGATTTGATTTTTGTTTCCAGATTTCGCTTCTATCTCATGGACTGGTCTTTAGACAACATAGTTGCCAACGAAAAGGACGACATCTCTTTCGTTGACCTTGAAGATGTTATCATCCTCGACAAACACATCTACCCTGGAAAGGATCTCCCGTCCTGGTACCAACGGTACAGCCGAGAGATCATGGGCTCCGGATTCACTTTTTCCATTGAAAACATGTGTAAACACCATTTGAGTGATCATAACCTTTGGGCTGCTTGCTACATTTTAGCAGGAGATGACATGCCACTCTTGTATCCAATACCTAAGGATGTCAATGCATACAGGCCTTATTTAGACAAGCTTTTGAAAGGCTGTCTGAATGGAGAGGACAGGTTTAGCAGTATAACCAAGCTACAACATGTTGTTAAAGAGATGCTTATGGATGAAAAGATTGTTGGTACCATGACTGTGAGATGATAATTAAAAAAGTAAGAGAAATGTTAATTCAATTCATGATCTCATTGATTGCTGTTGTTGGTAAATGATTCTTCATTTACTGAGGGGGCCTACTGCCAACATCGAATATCGGTATCTATCTCTCTATAGTTCGTTTTTTTTAGCATTAGAAAGAACTTGAAAGAAGGTAAGCGATCTTGACATGTCTTTTAAACGCTTTTTAAAAATCAATAACTATTACTTATGAAAGCAGAAGAATATAAATGATCGTATTAGATTCATAATTGTTACATATTTGCTGTAACTTATTTTTAAAATGTGTTTTTCAATTAAAAGACGCATCAAGATTGTTTACCTTATTTCTAATGCTAAAAAAACGAACTATAGTAAAGTACTTTTTTAGACTTTTCTCTGGTGTTGATACCTACGTCTGTATCTTTAGGTATTTAAATAAAAGTAACCAAACAATTTGTAAATTTTCGGGTAGTTAGAAACATTTATTGGTTAACCGACCAAAATACAAAACCGCCTAGATCAGTCACTGAACGACCTGACTTTAACCTACATTATTTGATCATGTAATGTTTTCAACTGGCTTAAGGAGCCATTAGAGGGTACATTTTGTTTACTTTTATTTAAATACCTAAAGATACAGAGTATATGTTAATGAAATTGTTTAAGGAGTGTAACCATATACTACCTACTCTTTGAATGAAATGCAAGGATCAACTGACAATAGAACATATTTTATACTATATTAATTGTACTGTTAATACTATTTTTTCTGGATTTATTGATATTGTGGATATAGTGTAGGCAATATGCCACTGTTACAGAATTGCTTTTGAATCTCATTTATTTTGAGTTATACTGTGATATCAACGTTGCTATACATATAAGCGAGGTTCTTTACTGATATAGTATTTTGCATTATAAAATTGTATGAAAGCGATAATCTTAATCTGAAATTATAATTGAAGGTAAAACTGTAGTTTCATTTAGCTTATGCTTATGATAATGTCAGTGTTACACTTCTAAAGTTGGTCAAGCAGATCTTGTCAGTAGAAAAAGGCGGCAAATTTGAAAAATGTAGGCGCGAAGGGATATTATCTCATAGAAAATTTGAAATTCGCGCCTTTTTCTACTGACAAGATTTGTTTGACCATCTATATATACGGATATATGTGGTAAATTTTACACTACAATATTTCAATTATGTTACAAAGACAGTGAAGGTTATGCTGGTAGGAAAATACAAGATCTCGTTTCATAGTATGATAGTTATAATAGGCCAGTAATGGCAATAATCTCTGTTTGCCTCTCTTACTATCAACCACACAATCAACAATGTAATATTGTTATTGAATAAATGATGATGATGATGATGATGATGACCAAGACCATGTTTGAATACGGGGCTGCACAGACTGCATCAAATCGTATGCGATATGCAGTATAATGAAAATGTATTATGCTATTCGCCGAGGCTAGTCGAAGTCGAAACAATAAAATAACCGCCGAAAAAAAACTAAAAGGAAATAAAAAAACCGGCACTAACACGAAACGAGTCGACCAACAAAAACAATAGCACACTGAAAAGAAAAAAATAATTATTTTGTCTTCAATAACGCAAGTGAATACCTATGAACTATGTATATACATACTTCTGAAATCAATCACACAAATCTGTGTATTTATATATTTACAATCTGTTATTTTTGGAGTCGGTGCAGGTGCTTCACTAAGGTGCTCAAGTTTGTTTGAGGCTGGCACCGACTCCAAAAATAACAGATTGTAAATATATAAATACACAGATTTGTGTGATTGATTTCAGAAGTATGTATATACATAGTTCATAGGTATTCACTTGCGTTATTGAAGACAAAATAATTATTTTTTTCTTTTCAGTGTGCTATTGTTTTTGTTGGTCGACTCGTTTCGTGTTAGTGCCGGTTTTTTTATTTCCTTTTAGTTTTTTTTCGGCGGTTATTTTTTTGTTAAAAAGTTTTTATTTTATAATTTTCTGTGGCTATAATTTATACAAATTATTACATGCTTAATTTTTGATTACTTTTAAAATAGCTACCTACCTTGCTTTAGCTATTAACTGTTATATTAATAATCCTACTTTAACTATTATTTTGTTCTGTAATATAAATAAATTACCCCTATTTTCCCACCCTTAGGGTAGGATTTTTTTCCAAATTTTTATTATTATTACGACTACTCTGTAAAAGGTTATGCGTGGTCATACGTTACAATCGGTGAGTGAAAAAATCAATCATCCCCTATTTTCCTACCCTTAAGGTTGGATTTTTTTTTCCAAATTTATATGGGACCAACTTCGGGGTATACCCTTTCCAATAAAAAAATAATTATCAAAATCGAACATCTCTGTAAAAAGTTATGCGTGGTCATACATAAAAAAAAAAAAAAAAAAATAAATATACGCGTCGACTTGAGAACCTCCTCCGTTTTTTTTTTCGTCGGTTGAAAAAAAAACGAAATGTCACTGACGCTACTGTCAGTGTCAGATCTTCATAGGTTATGTTTTGGTTTGGTCGGTATTTATTTAGGAAACTAAAAATAATTGATTACTGTTATCAATAAATAGTCCAACCTAATCAAAAATGAGTAGTTCTGACTCCGACGAAGAAAATGTTATCCGATATGGTACACCTTTGGAACCGTACGAGGAAGGTAAGGCTTTGAAATATCGTAACTTCAATTACTGCGAAAATTTGCGTCGATTTTTCTCTGAAGGCCTACCGCAAACGCCGAAGTTCGCATAATGCGGGCGCATTTCTCTTTTACTCCAATTAATGCGTAACTAGAGTGATAGAGGAAGATGCCTTCAATTTGCAAACTTCGGTGTTGGTAGGCCTTCTGATCTGCAATTGTTTCAACAGAACTTATTTTACTTAGATGAAATACCTTCCAAGCGGAAGTATCAGCAGCCGCCAGATCAGTTTGCGGTGGACGAACACGGGCGGAGGCGTTTCCACGGCGCCTTCACTGGGGGCTTCTCTGCGGGTTTTGGGAACACCGTGGGTAGCGCCGAGGGCTGGGCCCCGGCAACATTCAAGAGCAGTAGGAGTGATAAGGCTCAGGTTTCTGTGAGTATGGAATATTGACTATAGTCCAACTACCAAAGGAAGAAATCTTGAAGATTGAAGACAAAGTCACATTTCACGAAATTCAAATCTAATTCAAACCTTAAATTGGATTGTTAAGGTTGAAATGTTATTTGCGCCTATTTGGTTGATAAATCATACTATGTTTGGAAAAGGTTCAATGTACAGATCACACAATAACTAATTTTGCCAACTAAATCCCATCAACTTAACTAAGTTCAATCCTAAAACCAGTGATTAAAGAGAAAATGTTATTAGTTTTTATCATGATTGAGGTGTGCAGTGTGCATACCTTAGTGCACCTTTTGTAATGTCGCACCCTGAGGCCTACGTTGCCCAAAGAATCATCTGCCACTGCCTACAACCATTTTATGTTAAAATTATTATGGGCTACTGACATATTAATAAGTTGAATAAACGCTTGACATGTTTCGATCCAATTTTCGAGGGTTTCTTCAAGGTGCACCACCAGTACACTTTTACTGGTCAAGCGCGCAACCTTTACTGTGGGCCAAAGCTTGAGTCACACGGCTGCCCACGATGGGCGACGGCGGTAGCGCCATCGTCACTGTTGTGCGAACTGATTTACCCTCTTTGTTGCTATTGTCTATTTGCAGAAACAACGCCCTGAAGACTTCATGGACGATGAAGACCGTGGAGAGCATGGCATCGCCCCAAGGCTCATGGAAACACAGAGTGAATTCTCCGGTAGAAAACGCCAGCATACTCGCTACCATGATGGACCAATACCAGGTGAGATTACTATGAGTAGCAGTTTTAGCTAACTGGTAAAAGTAATGCCTTTCAATTCAAATAGGATGTAGAAGGTTCAAACCATTCAAGACACTGGCTTGTAGCTATGAGTTTATCGGATATACTGTATAAAATGTCTTTAGATGTTTACTGGTTGCTTTTCAGTGAAAAAACTAGCCTAACCCAATGCGCTTGCTATTGCTAATGTAACCTATAATTTACAATTAACATGTCTGATATATCTGTTTGTGTATTGTAAGTTGGTTATTAAATAGATAATAATTATAAAAAGGTCAAGTTTCGCTTCTGGCTTATGTCAGGTGGTAAGTTTTTGCTACTAGAAATCATGGAATTAGTTTCCCATTTGGATATAGACATTGCTAGGAAGCTGATATTTTAGTGAATAGAATCAGGCGTTACTTTGCGGTAATCCATAATAATTAAAACCAAAATATTACTTTGCTAATCCGCGATAAGATAATGTGCTAGTCAATCAGTGCTAAAGTAAGTATTACGGGTTAGCACTGATTGACTAGCATATCGTCGGGTGACAAGTAAAAGTCACTAACTAATATCATTGAAATTATTGGACAATAAACCGTGTTACAAGTGTAATAAAGTGCATTGTTACTTTAATTTTTTGATAGTACTTAGTGAGTTTTGCTTGGCACCTGACGATATGTTATCTTTTCGCGGATTAGCAAAGTAATATTTTGGTTTTAGCTGATATCTTGCATTTCTTGAAATGTACAATTTTTTTTACAGGAGAGCCAGTGCTTGAACAGCTAGTCCGGGCGGTCCACGAGACAGCAGCAGTGCGTATGCTCCGCGCTATGGGCTGGAGGCCGGGGCAGGGCACTGGCGAGCGCCTCAGCCGCCGTCAGAAAACCGCCGCCAGTGAGCGTCACAAGGTGTACGGGTGCTACATGCCTGAGGAGTTGAGACCGGTGAGGTTTTTTAAAAACTTTTATTTAATACTTTCACCTATGGTGTATGGTGGCGGATTTACAGTCTTTGCCGCCCTAGGCCCCAGGCCCTGTAGTAAGCACTAGCCGCCCCCTTTTTCAGCACCCATCATATAGACTGCCGCCAGGGGTGCGAAACTCCTGACTTCGGCCAAACTCGGCTCCGCTCGGGTCAGCACTGCTCCGAGCAATTATTAGGGTTGACACAACTTGACTTCCCTTTGCGTGCACGACCACAGATAAGATAATGGCTTGAATTTTGACAACCCTAAATAGCCGAAAGGGATAGTGCCATATATTAGAAAGGGACAGCATGATTCGACCCTGAACCGCTGTCAAACTTGGTTTTGTAGGAAGTTTCCTTTCTGTACGGTAGTATTATTACTTATTCTGTGCTGCCGCCCCAAATATCTGGCTGCCCTAGGCCCGGGCCTTAGGGCAAATCCGCCACTGCACCTGTCTGATTGTCTGTAATCAATCAAATCTTGCTAGCTAAGTTAGACCCACTTACCGACTCAGCGGAAACTTCACTTCTTATGGAAGTTGGATGACAATGCAATATTATGGTACCATCGAGTTGATCTGATGATGGAGACAGGTGGTGGCCATAGGAACTCTGATAAAACAACGAAACCTCATTTTGTCTAGGTTTATTTGAAATTGAGAAAGGTATGTTGAGATGGTTTGGACACGTGGAAAGAATGAGTGAAAGAAGGCTAACAAAGAGAGTGTATAAGGGAGAAGTGGGAGTTGGAAGGGGTAGACGTCGGCGGACTTCCTCTGATCAGATCGGGGAAATCCTGAAGAAAGGCCAGGTCAAGGGCGCCCTAATCCGGCGAGCGTGTATGAGGAATGTTATGAAAGTGAAGGAGGTATGTCAGGATCGTAGCAAGTGGAAATCCGTGGTCTCTGTCTACCCCTCCGGGAAATAGGCGTGATTATATGTATGTATGTTATTTGAATTGTCTCGATGAGTATTAGTTGCTTGTGAAAAAAAGTACAGTCAGCGATAAAAGCTTGGACCAAAAATTATTTTTATCAAAAACTTGTTTCAGACAACAGAGCCGCAGTCAGACAGCTCCGACTCCGAGTTCGAGTACGACACTTTATTCGCGCCAGACGACTACGAGCCTTATGTCCTGGCGTGTAAGAGCGACCGCTTCGGGCTGGGGTACTCCGGGCTCAGTCGGCATTCCGTCCTAGGCAGTATGGCGGGGGAGTATGGACAGGGCAGTAGCTCCAGCCATCTTGTTATGAGGGATAAAGGGAAAAAGGTGAGACTATGCTGCTTTTCCTAGCTATGATCTAGATTTTACTTTAGTAACTCTACAATTGGAATTTGTCATTAAAGATTACTTCGATCCTAGAATCGTAATTATGCTATAACTCTTTCATCTTTTATATAACTTAAATAGAACCGGCATAATTTTCGTAACACAAGACTCGATGGAATCAATTAAATTCAGACTAATTGCATACTCTGTATCTTTAGGTATTTAAATAAAAGTAAACAAATCATTTGTACATTTTCAGGTAGTTATAACATTTATTGATTAACCAACCAAATACAAAACCGCCTGGATCAGTCAGTGAACGCCCTGACTTTAGCCTACATTATTTGACCATGTAATTTTTTCATCTACCCTCAACTGGCTTAAGAAGCCATTTGAGGGTAGATTTTGTTTACTTTTTTTTAAATACCTGAAGATACAGACTATATGTCCTTAACTATGTAATTTTTTTTGCATTTAGCGCATATAATAATTTCCTTATTTTCAAATAGGTATCCATCCGAGGCCAAGCCTTCGGCGTGGGGGCCTTAGAGAATGACGATGACGATATCTACGCCACCGAGGATATGTCCCACTACGACTACTCACTGGGAGGACCCGTTGACCAGAAACAGAAACCAAAAGGCAAACAAGAGAGTAATGTAAGATTACACAATATATTTACATACACTTTTAAATTCTGAAAGGAGCCGGCAAACCTCGGCTCGCGAGTCGCATGCGGCTCTCTGGATTTTGCAATTGGGTATTTAACTACTAGTCAAATCAGTTGCTTTTTTCGAACTGTCAAAACGAATTGATACTATGGAATTTATATGAAACACTAGCATGTGACGTCACAATCAAATTAGTAGTAGTAATAGTCACAATCAAATGACCTACTCCTTATAGTTTTACACGGGTTTTAAAATAGAAATTGTGTCTAAAACTAACCGCTGTCTACGTTTCTCTATTTATCTTCTGGTGGTTTATTTCTTGCATGGTGTAAAATAATTTATTTTAAATACAGTCAAATACCCTATTGCGGTTTTTCAATATACTCAAACAATTAATACTAAAGGGGCCCACTGATTAACAGTCCGCCGGACGGTATCGGCCTGTTAGTTGTTCGGAACTCTCAAAATTTTGTTCTAACTGACCGGCCGATACCGTCCGGCGGACTGTTAATCAGTGGGCCCCTTTAGAGGGCATAAACCAGTTAAGTCAACATGTGGGGCTTTTTGACATTTCTAAAACTGACATCAACCTGAAGTGGCTATTTTTATTTTTTCAAAAGTTTGGTGACCCCTGGTTTTTAATATATATTCTAAAATCTAATCTAGGTTCGTAGGTAGGTTTGAGGCTACGGTGGAAAACGAGACTCTAAAATTTAGAAAGAAACCAGGTCAACCATATTCCATTGCCATTTCTATTACGTCGTAGTAAAAATATAGGTATTATACCTCGTTTTTTTAGCGTTAGAACGCACGTACGATCACGTACTACGATCTTGACGTGTATTTTTATTGAAAAACGCTTTAAAATAATAGTAACTACATTACTTATGAAACCAAAATATCGTAAATTAACATTTGCTGTGCTGTGTTACTAATTTTCAAAAGTGTTTTTCAATACAGAGACACGACAAGATCGCGTAGCCTTTTTCTAATGCTAAAATAAAATGTATAAGGCAAGCCAACATTGTCAGTTGAAAAAGACTCGAAATTGACTTTTATACGAGAGCTTGTATGGGAGATCCTTTTGTTTGTTTTTAATTATGCCCCCTTTATCTAATGACATAGCTTGCCAGCGTATAGTTACAAATAATCTGTTGTAGGTTTTGGAAGGTTTCGTCCGCTCCACCCAACCCCTCCCCCCCGTGCCGGCACAGCCGCCCCCCGCGCTGCCTCGGGACTACACCCCGCTGCCCGCCGGCGCGAGAAGGTCCAGGTTCGAGCCCAGCGCCGCCCCACAGCGGGATCAAGGTAAACTTTTGCATTAGCGCCCGAGCACTCGCCCAGCGGTTCTAACCCACTAAAACATACGTATTCATAAAACTTTACTGGCCTTATTTAGTTAAATTAAGTTTTAATCCCTTTCTAACAAATACATAAGTCATAATGACAGATAAAATGTAGCGCCATTATGAATAAGGGGGTAAATGTTTAATAATATGTTTCATAATCATTATCGGCTATTCCCACATAAAATATCTCTCAAAAGAAAAATATAAAAATTTTACCTTCCAATAAAATTGTTATTATGTTTCCTTCTACGTCAGAGGTCTTCATTGAGAGAGTAACGCCTCCGGTGTCCGATAGATGCCGCTAGCGTCTATGTAGTCGCTCCGCCCCACGCCGTGACGTAGTTCCGCTTCCCCTCCCTGCGAACCGACGTTGCTCGCTTTCCGCGACTCGCCGCCATGACATTGTTGAGGAGAAGTACCGTCGGCATAAAAGTAGCCTAGTAGCCTGCCAGGAAGGCATTACTCAGACCTCTGACGTAGAAGGAAACATAATAACAATTTTATTGGAAGGTAAAATTTTTATATTATGTGTTCCGTATTCTACGTCAGAGGTCTTCATTGAGACCTGTTTATTATCTCCTGGTGGCGAGTCAGCGGGCGCGCAAGCGTTAGGGCTACTGTCACCTACTGTCATAGAATTCAGAGAAAGAATAAATATATACGCCTTATTGCAACCCATGAAATCACAGTGACTCGTTATAATGATACATTACAGGAAAATGAGAATTTAAATTGTAATCCCAGGTTCCAATCTGACGTTAAACTGGTTTGAGAGATTTCTCATTCGAAATCGCATCCGATCCGCAGAATCTCGGCGATAGAATCGTCTAAAGAAAAAGTCATGTTTCCAATTAACTTAAGCTAATTGGATAGTTTTCCAGCCAATTTAGTGATTAAGTACATCGTGGATCGAAAGCAATCGTAGGCGAGGCCGGCTTGGATGAGACTGTGGCTGGAAGAAATAGGCGCAGTGCCCCCTAACATTTTGTGTAATTCTCACAAATTGACGTACCCAGACTACCTACTTACTGGGTCTATACTTTATTCCGGAGCTTCTAAGAGTCCAGTTGGTAAGACACGTTATCTGGTTTAGAGCCGAATTTCGGACACAAAATAATAGCGCGAAAGTTATCTATGCAATTGCCCGGGCTACAAAGTAGTAGAGTAAGGTCATTGACCCTGCGGCCTGATGCTAACAGTAAAAGTGCGGCAGCGCTTCTATATAGGTACGTTGTAGGGCTATTCAAGTTAGGGCAAATAATTTTTATTAGATTTCTCGCGTCCCAAGTTGGTGGCTTGGGAGGCGCTGGTCTCGCTATTAATAGCCTTGGAAGAAGGCATAGTGTCCGATAGGCTTATGAACAAGTGTCGTTCTGAAAGCTAACATGGACAATAGAAATAGATGTCTGAGATAGCTCGTTACTTCACTGGATATTAGAGGTACCTGGCAATCAATCTTAATTTTGATGCACCATGAAGACCATTTCTACATTGTGGGCGTACAGGCGGCCTAGACAAGGGGACGATCTAAGGAGTGCTCCCGGTACTGGTTTTCTATATAAACACACCGGAACCGGGAATCGTTTTCTCGCCATACAAACTCAGTACCGGGAGTATCCCCCGGACGATCACTTGAGTTTCTTTCTGTCTCTTTATCACTCTACCATATTAGTGAGACACTGACAGTTGCGTCTCGTTTGCTACGTAGCGTTAGCCCTTGGCATGTTGCATGCATGCGCCAGTCACGCCAGTAGGTACATCAAGCGGACGTCACTCCTGATCCCGCCAGCCCGGTGTTGACCTATCTGACAGGAGCTACGCCTCGATTCTTAAGGTCGTTGACTCGTTAGGAAGGGCGGTCTGACCTTGTGTTCACTAGGACCGCCAGTAAATTGCAAGCTTACCACAGCTGCGTGAAGGCTCTCCTCATCACGCCGTCACAGTAAACAGACTAGGCTGGGAGGTGGAGACATCCATGCCAAGTCGTATCACCGGCAGCTGCCAAACGCGTCGTGGTAGCAGTTCAAAGAGTCTGTTAAGAAATACCGTGGCACAGTGCGAGGTCTCTCGAAAGCGGAGGCTGGCTAACAGGGCGCTTACCAGGCGAAGATATTCTCGGCGGCTTCTGGGCGCAGCTGCCCCTCTGGCGCGCAGTGACTTCTTGATAAACCGTCGCCCTCGGGAGTTGTACCGACCTGGTAAGTAGCAAGAAACCAGCGCGACTTGTAGACGATCTGCTGGCATCAGCAGTTTTTGCGACAGCCGTAGTAACGGAAGGGATGTAGTGTCGCCGTCGTTTTATGTATACTGTAACGGTCCGGTTGTATGTTTGTAGTACACTACTGTCGTCAGCGCTGCAGATGCGGCCCGTTAACGATTACTCTCCACTGAAAGGGCCTTACCTCGTACATTGTCTACCATTATTGGAGATTGTATACGTAACGGACTGCAGGCATAAGATGAGGAGGGAAGTGGCACGAGGTTTTCGGCAGCTGTCAGAAGTGTTGCTGGGGACTGCGAAGGTGTCACCTTCCTCCATGAACTAAAGTTTGGGAATTTTAGAATATTAAGCAGGAGGCATTGAGTCTCATTTCTGCTAGAAACTCGGCAGCAAGGCAGGCCTGTATGTCACGAAAAAGAAAACTTTAAATCGGGGTGCTGTGCCACGTGTCCCACGTGATGTCTAGGAGCGTGATGGTCTAATTCGCTTTATCCGAAGAAACGCCTATATTGAGCTAGTATAGGGGTATGGTCGCATGCTTTTAAGGAAATCGAACTGATGAAATCAAATCTAAAATCGATTTTGGCGCTTTGCGTAGCAAAACTGTTTCGATAAAGTCGAAGACAGACAGATGCAAACTGCTGGAGTCCTCCTGGCCCCTTTCTCTTAGCACCGGAAACTCAAGCTTGTTCAGGCGCAGCGGGTTTATTTGTCCCATTTTGTTTATTAGGGGCTTGGCGAACGAGTTCGTCTTTGTAAGACGGAACTTAAGCTGGAGAGCGCGGGCAGCAGAGAGATAATTATGTGAGGACTGCAGACCTTTTCGATGCCTTCAACCTCGGTTGTGAGCGGTCGCACAGGATCGTGTCGCAAAGCTGCTCTCCGGTTGGATCGCTCGCTGGCCTCGAGACGTCGCAGGACCCCCGAAGCGGCACGGCTCCTCGTCGATCAGCACCTTTATGAAGCCCAGGGACACGACGTATTTTCCTCTGGGTATCGACATATCTTACCGCTTTCAACTCCTGGCAGTCGAGTCACGCTAGGACGAGGCTCCTAACTACCTTGTCTGCCGTCGCCATCCTTAACCGAAACCAAGAGTTTAGCGGTCTGTTCGTGCTGTGGCACCATAGCTATAGGCGCCTGCGTACCTCAATGGGACCATGTGAACAGGACAAAACTGATACCGTGGCGCCAGCGTCAGCTTGGTAGGCAGCATCGGCGACGGGTAAGTTCGCGGTGGTATTCTTGCGAACAGAACATGGGCTCCATTGCAAGGGACGACATCGTCGTAGTTGCAGCATCTGTGGGCAGCATCGGCGTGATTGTCGGCGCCATCATGGCAACCGCCGCCGCTCGGGAGACGCTGGTGCGTGAGGCGAGCACCTATCATGGCGGCCCGCTCGAGAAGCGCTGTCGCGTGAGGCGGGTGGCACCACCGTGGCGGCCGCCGCCGCCGGCTAGGGAGGCGCCGGTGCGTGAGGCGAGAGGCGCCATCGTGGCGGCCAGCTCGGGAAGCACCAGTGCGTGAGGCGGCCGCCGCCAGGCTCGGGAGGCGCTGTTGTGTGAGGCGAGAGGCGCCATAGTGGCGGCCAGCTCGAGAGGCGCCGGCGCGTTAGGCAGGCGGCTCCATCGTGGCGGGCGGCGCCAACGTGGTGGTCGTCACCGCCGGCTCGGGAGGCGGTGCGTGATGCGAGAGGCGCCATCGTAGCGGCCAGCTCGGGAGGCACCGGTACGTGAGGCGGCCGCCGCTAGGCTCAGGTGGCGCCATAGTAGCAGCTAGCTCGAAAGCCGTGAGGAGGGCGGCGCCATCGTGGCGACCGCCGCCGCCGGCTCGCGAGGCGCTGGTACGTGAGGCGAGAGGCGCCATCGTGGCGGCCAGCTCGACAGGCGCCGGTGCACATGACGGACGTTACCTGCACGGGAGGCGCCGATGCGTGTGGCGGGCAGCGCCATCGTAGCGTCCTCCGCTGGCTCGGGGGGGTGAAGTGTGCGCGTGGCGGCTGGCTCGTAGTTGTACGCATCATCACGGCGACACTGTTGCCCTGGGCGGCGTCATCGTAGTGGCCTCCACCGGCGCGTAGGTCACCAGCGATGCTATGACGGACGGCAACCGACGGGCGAACGGCACCGCCGCTGTACTGTAATGTTTCCACTGCTTCCACGTAACTTATCTTCCTTCCACTTCGAGCAGTCGGGACGCAGGAGCCTTTGCGCCAGGACGGGATCGAGAGGTGTAATCCACCCGCGCCGGACCGCAGCAACAGGAGCGGGCGTGTTCTCTCGGAGTCTCGGACTGGAAGCGCCCGCACCGCGACACCTCGGGCCCCGGCCCGCAGCGTCGCGGCGTCTCGGAGTCACCTCGGACGACAGCAGAAGAAAGTCGGCGACACGGGCGGGGGGCGGGGCGCCGGTGCCACGGGCGGGGGCTTCCCTGTCGCGTCGCTTCTGAACGCCAAATAAAACTAGAATATCATTAAACTGGCTCACCGGATGGTTCGAGACAATCCAAACCTCCTTATCAGTCCTATAGAAGCGCGGCACCCAACAGCGGCGCGCGCAGGCTGTCCGCCTCCGCGCCGCCCCCGCCGCCGCCGGCACGATGACCGCACGTTCCCTCTCCGAACGCGGAGCGACTTAAGTTACCACTTGTTGATAAAAAACTACTGACGCACTTCCTACTTCGATCTCGAAAATGCGCGACCCGCCTGCGAACCGTGCCTGTCAAAGTAGGCATTTACAATGCGCAACTAACAACACGAGGTACTCCCGGGCTTGTTAACGGTAACGATTTTAGCAGCATGGTATGTAAAAATTCATTTAGCCAGAAAAATAAAAATAAAAAGTGGGTAGAATCGAAAAACACTTTCGATCGCGAGATCGCCAAAAGACTAATAATAGCGATCTCTGCTATATCTTACTATTTAATGGAACAAGCTTTGGTTCGGAAATTTTTAAGCACCATGCTGCAAAAATGTACGCAAAAAAATTTGCGGACCATCGGTCAGACGGTCGACGAAACAATGTCATGGCGGCGAGTCGCGGAAAGCGAGCAACGACGGTTCGCAGGGAGGGGAAGCGGAACTACGTCACGGCGTGGGGCGGAGCGACTACATAGACGCTAGCGGCATCTATCGGACACCGGAGGCGTTACTCTCTCAATGAAGACCTCTGACGTAGAATACGGAACACATAATATCTGTTGCACTATTCCAGCATTCCACGGGCTGTCCCGTACAAATGCATTATATTTCGTGTATTATAACTTTTCAGCGTTATAAACCGATGATTATTTATTATTATTACAAGAGTTTATTTAACTTGACTTGACCCATTTATTCCGACCTCCAACGAAGCTGAAAATTTGCATACATATGTAAGTCGGGTGACAATGCAATATTAATATGGTACCATCGAGCTGATCTGATGATGGAGACAGGAGGTGGCCATAAGAACTCTGTGATAAAACAACGCAACCTAATTGTGTTTGGGGTTTTAAGAGTAGTATCGATGAGTATTAGTTGCCTGTGGAAAGAAAAGTACAGTCAGCGATAAAATACCAAAATAGGAATTTTATGCCAAAAACTTATTCTATGCATATTTTAAACTCAGACTTGCATATCTTCAGTATATTCGCGTTTGTACAGGACAACGGTAGACAATTTAATGGAATACTCCTGTTGCAGGTAAAATTTCGAATAAAAGTAAAACCGTTAAACGTAATTTTTTAACCGCAATTTCATTTATTTCAGGACTTGGTCGCCACGATCTGTCTGCCGAAGCTCGCGGCTCACTTTTGGGCGAAACACCAATACCGAAAACAAATATACCGGAAAATAAACCGGATGAACCGCATATACCGGATCCCATAGCGCAACTCCTCGGCAGAAACGTCAACTTCGTCACAGATACCAAAAATACCACAGATACAAACACAGATACAGATAAGAAAGCAGAAGATTTCATCTCTATAAAAGACTCGGGAAAAGAGTTAAAAAAAGTCTTCAAGCCTTTTGTGAGTGATCCGGCGAAGCAGGCGAGATATGAGAAGTATTTGAAAGACAAGGATAGCGTGCTAGAGACGGGGGAGATGGATAGATTGACTGCGTGGGAGAGGAACAGAGAGATTTCGGAGTTCGAGCAGGCCGCGAAGCTCTATAAACCGCTTTCTGGTGTTATGGGTGATAGGTATGCACTTTTTACCTTTAGATCAGTGTTTTTCAAACTGTGGGTCGCGAATCTTCTGCCAGCCTTAAAACAATACATAAGCGAAACATTTTGTTCATACTAGGGGGGTCGCGTAATGAAAAACTTTGAAAAACACTGCTTTAGATCATGACGACTATTTTATACAACACGCAATAATAAACTTTATGTGAATGTAATTAAGGTCCTTTTTATACTGTAAAATTTGTCGGCAATGGCCGTCCATAGGGTCAGTGCCTTTGCATTTGTTTAGTAAACCATAGAGTAACTTATACATACTAGGCCTTAAACAGTTTTTTGACAAGTTTTCACTATGATATTGATGCATCAAGGCGGTTTGTTTACAGGTGGCCTACCGCGAAACGCGAAAATCGAAATTTCTTTATCTGCCTCTTTATCGATCGAATAGGCAAGAGTGATAGAGAGGTAGAAACCGAACTTTCGACTGTTGTGTTTCACGGTAGGCCATGTGATTGGCCTAGTGACGCCCTCTACTCAGAGTTTTGCGTAATATTCCCTATTGTGTATTGCTAGGTCACAAAAATTAAAAAAAAAAACAAGTTGATTATTGTTACAGTCGACGTCAAAGATATGTTTACATTTTTCGCCTTATTACAAAGGAGTGAGGTGCAAAAGTGTGAACATATCTTTGACGTCGACTGTACAACGAATTAACCAGTACTTACATATTTATTTCTATGAGCATATAACAGACATAACGGTCGGTTACGGAATAAAAATAATCCATTATTTTTCTTTACACTCCGCTGATTTTGTCCGCTATTACAACCGCTTTTTGAATAATTTGTAACTATTTTATATAACACTCCATATAGTACAGCGGCCCAAGGGCCTTATACACTGTTTGATGTGACTGGACAGTATCGTACCGACGAGTGGTATCGTTGTGTTCGGTAGAGTTTACTGAGTACGAAATAAGAACTCGTCACTTTCTAAGACTGTGGAGGGGTTAACTGTGACGTCACAAAGATGGCGGTCCCAGGTTTCAAAGTTTAGATAATTACTCGGCAAGTTACTATCAGATTTTTTTTAATGAGGTATCTTATGAAAGCTGATGAAATGTAGAATAAAACATGCTATATAACTAAAAGATTATTCAATTAATTATTTTATTATTAACAAAAATCCGAAAACTTAATATCTGTCTTTTTTTCTCATTCAAAAAACACAATGAAAACGGCCACTTAGATAAAAAATATGTTATATAAATAATTTAGGTAGATGATTAAGCTACACGTTACTTCTTGAATTATGTGAATCCGATAATAAATAATTAAACTACGATGATTATACCGTGGGCGCGGCGCAGCGAACCGCGCGCGCTCGGTTACTTGGAGGTGCGGGCGCGACTGAGAATGCTGTACTGTATATCAAAAACTACCTAACATTTTTAAACGAGTGATATATCAAATGAAAGATATTTAAATAACCAATAAAACGTGGTTATAAACTGGTGATTGTCATCTAATAATAAGTATATAGAAATAAGCAAACAATAAAAATCCAAAAAGTAGTCACTTCAGTGTCGATTGGACTCATTGTATTAATGATTTATATGCCAAGCATGAAAAGGTAATTTAATAAATGTGACTAAAAACAGTTTACGGCGTTTTGACGTAAAAAGTTACTTGATTTATCATCACAAGATATATTTGAGTACATTATTGTCAAGGCTCGAAGTCGAAAGTAGCCTCCCACCTGAGATTAGAGATTAAGCAATTAGTCCAAGAAGAGGGTTCCCACAAGGGGAGTGTCTGTCCCCCCTGATGTGGTGCCTACTGCTAGACTCAATGGTGAAAGAGTTCAACAGGGGGGGTATGTACATGCAGGGTTACACTGACGACGGAGTGTTACTAGTAAGAGGGACGGTTTTTAGGGTCGTAAGAGAGAAACCCGAGAAAAGAGATGAAACCCATAAAGATGCAAGGTATAGAACTAGAAATGGTGAATGAGCTGAAATATCTGGAAGTTACTCTAGACAGCACGCTCAGATCAGATACAAAACTCACATCAAGGAGCAGACGGCAAAAGCCATAAGAACACTATGTCAATGCAAAAGGGCACTATGTCAATGCTCGGAATCTGACCTGAGAGACGCGACGGTCAGGGCTGTCAGCACCGCTGCTTTCTGGGCATCCACTGTTTAGAGTTTTAGAGGAACCTCGACGCGAGAGAAGTAGAAATCTGGATCTACAAGGCGGTGCGATATGTACTACCCATATGGGTATATGAGAACGACCCCAACACATGCAATTGGAGGTAATGCTAAGTTTGAAGCTTGGAATGGGGTGGAGAAGAGCTACTGAACAGTGATATAGAATGAAAGCATGTAAGGAATGGAAAAGAAGCTACGTGGACAAGAGACACGCGCTGGTACAAAGAGAGGCACTATCAAAATTTGAGATGTTGATGGCCAATACCGATGGCTAATAAAAAGGCAGGAGATATTTGATAAGAAATACAGGGTAAGAAATATAGTAGAGAGAGACAACTGGAACGTGGAAGCCAGACACCCGACGACCATCTGCTTTACGAATAGCTCAAGAAGAAGCTCAACGAAACTAGCAGAGTGATGCCTAAACTGGGAGAGCAAGTATCAATATCACTGTGCAGATATGCGAGTTCCAAGCAGAGGTATGTGCAATAGCCCGCTGTGCACGTATAGTTAAAGAGAGTGTGCAGGAAGAAGGCGCTATTGTAATATATACAGATAGCCAGGCAGCACTAAAGTCACTAAAGAAAATATCGGACACCTCCTCTCTCGTAAGAGAATGACGAGAGAAGCTTAACTCGATAGGCAAATAAAGAAGTGTCACGGTGGCATGGGAACCTTTAGGACACTAGGGAGTGACGGAAAATGAGACGGCGCACGAACTGGCGAGGATTTTTTTTTATTTATCTATCATGAAGTACACAACAATTTTGTCACAAATTACATTCCTCGCCAAACTGCGATTGCAGTTTGTTGGCGAGGATGGAGGCGGAGACGGAATATATGGGTCTGGAACCGGCTCTGCCTATGTCAGCGGATGTTACTAAAGGAGTCATAGAAAAGGTAAATGGATGGAGATGGAAGTACAGTCGAAGATGATAACTAAAGGATCACAGGAGAACCAGGTATCTTTTGAAACTAGGTAAGAGCAGTCTGAGACTACTGACGGGTATCCTGGTCGTAACACCCTCAACAGACCACTTAAGAAAATGGAAATTAGTAGAGACACCTCCTGTCCACACTGAAGTAAGGAGGAGACTAGCTTACACGTACTATACCTTACCAGCAGAATATACTATGTATATGCGGCACCGCGATGTAATACATTCGGTAGAGACACACTGAAAGAAAACGAACTAAAGGACGTCGAACTTAAAGATGTCATCTATTCTGCAGGAAGACAAAAAGATTTGAGGAGAATGGTGTGAAAATGCCGCCGGGACAGTAACCTGCAGCTCCAACCTCAGGGAATTGGGCTGAATGGACGCTACACGTGATCAGCTGCTTCCGGCCGGGCGTCCGTACACTACATCTACAACATTTCATTTTTTCATTCCTAAAATCTATAGCAACATACTTACCCTTAAATATTAGGAAAAGCACCAGCAAAAATGTATTTAAGTCTAAATAAAAAAAACTCATCTTGAAACAATATGAAGCTAGGATAGTTAGGTAACTTAAGTTAAAGAATGTCGTGTTATATTGAACTTATATTTGTAACTTATACTAGTATCTAAAATAGTTTAAATATCTAAGTAAGTAAAATAGCCTAACACAGTATGTAAAGAGAGGAGCCTATTTCTGCCAACAAACTGTTATACAGTTTGGCGAAGGTTGTACCTATTATGTAAATGCTGTTTCCGTGAATAAATGGTTTATTTATTTTATTTTATTTTCCTGAGTTATAGAGATATCGCTTGCCAGGATACTTATGCTTAATAACATGAATTTGGTTCATAATGATAATTATTTTCGATAACTCTCACTAATAATCGTTATTATTTAAATATAAAAGTAAAGTGAATACTTGTATGGATTTTTATTTTATGTTTATTTCTATATACAAACTTATGTATAAGATGACAAGCTCCAGTTTATAACCACGTTTTATTGGTTATTTAAATATCTTTCATTTGATGTAGTATTTGTTTAAAAATATTAATTTGTTTTTGATATACAGTACAGCATTCTCAGTCGCGCCCGCGCCTCCAAGTAACCGAGCGCGCGCGGTTCGCTGCGCCGCGCCCGCGGTATAATCATCGTAGTTTACTTGTTTATTATCGGAATCACAAAATTCAAGTAGTAACGTGTAGCTTAATCACCTACCTAAATTATTTATATGACATATTTTTTATCTAAGTGGCCGTTTTCATTGTGTTTTTTGGGTGAGAAAAAAAGACAAATGTAAAGTTTTAGTATTTTTGCAAATAAAAAAAATAATAATTTAAATACACTATTAGTTATATAGCATGTTTTATTCTACATTTCATCAGCTTTCACAGGACACCTCATTTTTAAAAATCTGATAATAACTCGCCGAGTAACAATCTAAACTTTGAAACCCGGGACCGCCATCTTTGTGACGTCACAGTTAACCCCTCCACAGTCTTAGAAAGTGACGAGTTCTTATTTCGTACTCAGTAAACTCTACCGAACACAACGATACCACTCGTCGGTACGATACTGTCCAGTCACATCAAACAGTGTATAAGGCCCTTGGGCCGCTGTACTAATAGTACAACTTATTGGAATCCATGAAAGATCATTTTAACTATGGACGTCTATAGCCGTCTTTGGCGGTTATAGTGTTAAACAAAATTCCCAACAGATTCACCCACGCCTCGGAACCGGACGACGCGCTCAACCCCCTCACCGCCGTGGCGCGCAGCGCGACCAACCACGGGCTGGCGACACCCGACCAGATAGAGGCGGCGCGTATAGGCGCCTATGGCGTCATTACACGTCGGGAGGCGCCGTGGCGGCCAGAGGCTATAGTGTGCAAGAGGTTCAATGTGGCCGATACACTAGCGAGGTATATGTTTCTATATATCGCTGGCCCAATATTACAGGGTTCTATGTTACATTTTCAAGATAGTTGAAATTCGACTTAATGTCACTATGACAATGTGCAAATTTCAGTTCGATAAAAGTGAAACAGAACCCTGTAATATTGGGCCAGCGTTATGTAGAATATATAGAGGTGGAGCTTATCAGCTTATTCAATGATAATACTGTTTTTTGTTGTTTGTTTCCGAAGCGCTGGTGGCTTAGCGGTAAGAGCGTGCAACTTTCAATCCGGAGGTCGCGGGTTCAAACCCCGGCTCGTACCAATGAGTTTTACGGAACTTATGTACGAAATATCATTTGATATTTACCAGTTGCTTTTCGGTGAAGGAAAACATCGTGAGGAAACCGGACTAATCCCAATAAGGCCTAGTTTCACCTCCGGGTTGGAAGGTCAGATGGCAGTCGCTTTCGTAAAAACTAGTGCCTACGTCAATTCTTGGGATTAGTTACCAAGCGCACCCTAGGCTCCCATGAGCCGTGGCAAAATGCCGGGGTAACGCGAGGAAGAAGAATTTTTTAACCCCTTGACCGCTAAAGACTTCAATTAACCTTCGTGCATTCCGACAAGCGACGATGGGGTTCAAAGGGTTAATGAATTAGTAAACTTTAGACAAAAACAATCCCTGTTCCCATTTTTAAGGTTCCGTAGCTAAATGGAAAGAACGGAATCTTTATTCATCATGTCCGTATGTCACATTTTTTATGTTATAAACATATATAGAATTCTTCGTGAGTTCAAGTCTCACCCAAGACAGTAATTTTTCCACTTTTAAATTTATTTTAGCCTTAATAGCGTCTTTCGCAGACGTTTCAGCTTGTTAAAGATTAAATTAACCTCCTGAAACTAAATGTACATTACAATGTACATAATCGTGCAATCTAATTTGAACCTTTCATGAACCAAATAAAGTAGCATTTCTTTTCTTTCATTGCTTTTTAAAACAAACGAAATTCGTTCTAATTTACTGATAGAATAAGGTTCAAATTAAAAATTTGAAAACTTTATATGGTGGGTCTTACGAGGTTAAACATTTATAAACTAATTATATTCCGTCCACAGGCCTGATTCGAAAAAAGGAGACAAGCCAAAAGTGTCATACTCCATATTCAACTATTTAGAGTCATCAATTCACGACAAAGAGAGCTTCGCCAAAGAACAACACACTTTCAGCGGCTCCAAGTCCTTGAGCAGAGAAGGGAACAGAAAAGAAGTAATCAAGGAGAAAAATAACGACAAGAAAGTCCTAGAAAAAGATATAGATACAATTAATGTTGATCCTAAACCTAGTACTAGTACAGACACTAGTTTCAAAAGACTCACAGTGGCTGAATTGTTTTTAAAAGAATCGGAAAACGATTTAAAAAGCAAAGAGAATGTAGAAGTTACAGAAACTATTAGTAAGTTTGATAAAATGGATTTGTATAAATCTATTTTTCTCAGTGACAGTGAAAATGAAGATGAACCTGCTAAGGAAGACACTGAAAAACCATTTATTGATGGTGCTAAAACGAATACTGATAAGCCTACATCTATGTTTGATAGTGTAAGCGAATTTATTGAAGTACCAAAGAATGTAGAAAGAAATACTTCTCCACCTAGAGGTATATTTGCTAATATAGATTTCGATGAAATCAACTCATGGAAAAGAAATGCTGAGAAAAAAGAAGAAAAAGTTGAAGATACAAATAAAATTAAAACTGATGATGATTCAGTTGTAGAAGCTGATATGTATGGCCCTAAAATTCCAGACAATCTTAAGAAAAGACTGGAGGAGACAGAGCGAGAGAGAATAACAGAAAAGCCTACGTTTAGGAGCAAGAGTGAAAGGGAGGCTATAGAAATATCGTCGTCTAGCTCAGATTCGTGGGTGGAAGAGAGAGAAGTGAAATCTAAGAAGAAGAAAAAGAAAAATAAGAAACAGAAGAAGGCTAAAAAGTCTAAACACAAGAAAAAAGATAGATAATGTGGACAAGGGCTAATAAATAGATTAAGAAAAATTAAATTGTTTTTATTTTAGTCCTCTTAACATTATTTATTTATTGTGCATGATACAACATTTAACATTGGCAGATTTACTAATTCTCTGCTCGCTATTTCCACATATAAGTTGTTTTGGAGAGCCCTGATTATAGTAAGTAGATACGGGCAATACGGACTAGAGAAACAAAATCATAGATATATGCACGTTTCACGATATACCTAGGAATTTCATGATCTGGCAGATATTACGATCGGCCGCCCACTTATACACGTGGTCGCTTACTGTGCGTGTTTATTGACATCCTAGAAGGTAAAAAGGTTGAACCGAAACGAATACGCAATAAACATATTTCAATTTCAACTGATTCAAGCCAGCATCTCCTTGAGTCTGCGTCGTAAGATTTTCTGCTGTGCGTTCCTCGGCAGTTCAGACACGAATCTCACGCCACCGCTGAGCTTCATATACCAAGTTACCTGCGAACACAAATGTTGATACATTAATTATGTTAGTACCAGGTAAATTGGTTGTTTAATACTTACGCTATGGATTGTCCAATTTAGCTAGAACTCTAAATGGCTCGACAAGCACGGAGCGTGACTCCGCCGGTTAAGTGGACATTAAATGAGCGAAGTTGATTTTTGCTGCGACTGCTAATTTTGAGTCCCGAACAAGCAGGTCACACGTGTGGGACACATTAGTTATTCGACAGTTGACAGTTCCGAAGATATCCCATGACACATACATTTTGCCCCCGCCGCTTGTCGTTTGTATTTTGCCCATCGTGCATTTCACAAATACCCCATATGATTTAAATTAGATTGCGTTCCTTAATGAGGTTTCGTTTCGATGAGGTTTATGTATATCGTCGCCTAGCACCAAATAATACAAGTTTTGGCTAGGTTGATCTGCGTAAGATGTCCCCTGGTATTTATTTACCTATTTATTGTATAGGTAACTTATTGATTGCGAACCCCAAGACTTCTAACTATCCGCAAACCAATCTGAGGAGCTTCTATCGCTATCTCTCTCTCTTGCTATGACCACGTAAGCGTGAATAAGAAGTCTTACAACGTCGTCAGTTCGGTTTGCGGATAATATACTAGTGGAGATATGTACCTGGTTATGTTACAAAAATTACCTTCGAGTCTACATAGTCTTGCAGCTCGGCCTCTGTGGTGCTGGCGCCGGGCCGCAGAACCACAGCGGCTGCGGGGCGCTCCCCTCCCCCCTTAACCTCCACCCCCACCACCCCCGCCTCGCGCACCGCCGGGTGACTCAACAGGACTTCTTCCAACTCTAGTGGTGATATCTAGCATACACAGAAAGGTACGTTTTAACATCTTAAAATTATAATCACGGTCACGGTTTGGTGGGAACATGCACCAAACCGTGATGAGTGGGACACAAAATATGCTATAAAAAAAATAACTACTCTGAATACAAAATAAAACGTAGGAGTGGTTAGGCTTATGTTCAATATCACGAAGTTTACTGATGCAAAATTAAATTTTATATTTGTGAGCAAAGTTCCATTTTGCTGCGAGCGTGAGACAAGATTACCTCAAAACACTTTAGAATGTCACTATGTGCGCGGTAGGGATTCTAGGTTACGTAACAGAGGTTCCTGGATGACTATAGTAAGTTTTCAAACCTAATTAATATACATATGTATTTTTATCTTTAAATATAAAATTGTTGGATTGGAAATATATTGTAATTATGTTTGCTTCAAATCAGTAGGTATATCTTAGACTTAAAAAGTCAAACCTTATATCCCAAATGATGATGTATAATATCATGCAGCCTCCCCTCGAGATAGAACTTCTTCTGCTCGTCATAATAGCCCAGATCGCCAGTCAGGTAGAACCCCTGCTCGTCCAGGTAGCCTGCGGTAGCCCCCAGGTAGCTCTTCATGAGGAACGGACTTCGGACGCAGATCTCGCCGCGCTGGTTCGGGCCTAGTGTCGCCCGCGTTTCGGTATCGACGACCTGGTAAATAAATCAAAGATTGTGCAATATACGTAGGTATACAAAAATACTACCCTTGGAACTAAAAAAATTTATAAAAAAACAAGACAAGCGAAAGAAAAATTTTGTGATGTACTTAGTGAGCAAAGCGCGGTTTTGATCTCAGTTTTTAGCCAAATTAAAAAACTAATTCGGACGGATCATTCGATGATATTATCAGCTGCAAAACATACCTATATACCTACTTCCCTGTTAGCTCTGAAGGGTCCGTGTTTGTTCTTTAATGTGCCAACACATTATATCTTTGTATATTCATTAAGAGTCGGCAGCGCGCTTGTGACACCGCTGAATTTTTAAGGGTTGCAATATGCAAGCTGTACGTTTGTTTGCTATCTATAAAAACTACTTTTTAGTGAAGATATTTGAAGTTGACTAACCTTAATGGTAACACCCGGAGCGGCGACGCCAATCGTCGTAGTTCCAATAGGCGAAGGGCCGTGTGTTGTTATCATATGAGCCTCGGTCGTGCCATATATATTTAGCAGCTCGATATTTGGATACCTGCAAAGTTTTTTTCATGAGTAAGGTATAATTTAATAAATTTTGCTTCACCAGCAAAAAGGTAGACAGGGCCAATAGAGAGTACTCTCTGCAGGCGGGTGTTGTGACTGGGGACCGAAGTCCACTGAGAGTTGGTCAGGTGTTGTATTTATAGTACCAGATAATCGAAACTCCGTAAGCGCGATGTAGAACGTGCTGACTCCATGTTAGAATATTGTGGATCTACTTCGAAAAGTGGCAGAGGAGACGTTACAACCACATAGTGTATGGCGACATACATAGGTAATAGTAGGTTTGGTTTAAATACTTGCCTTTCCTTGAATGCTTTTGCAGTCGAGAGATGAAGAGGCGCGGTTCCAGTGTAAATTATCTTCAGTGAACTCAGGTCGTATTCAACTTTAGAGTTGAGAAGTTCTTCTGCAAATGCTGGGACGGTGGGCATAACATCAACCTACAATTTAAAGTAAAAGTAAAAAGTATTTATTTTCAAGAATATAGGTTACAGATTATGTCAGGTGTCTCCGCACTAGGCTTTGCCTGTATCGCGGGGAACCAGGAACAATTTTTTAACTGAACTAGGTTACTTAATAGCTAATACAAAAAACTTAAGTACTTAAAAGTTTAAAACTAATAGTAATAGTAATGAAATATCGTTGGTATTTAACGAACACTTAATGATTTTTACCCCAGAGAAGACTGCGCCGTACCCCGTTATGCCTTGAAAGTAACCATTGTACAGGAACAGGAACTATAATGGTCACAGTACCTAGTGGCAAATCTGGCAAACGGCCTTTTAATTCGTATTGTGGTTTTGCGGTTAGTCAATGTCTGATTTTGTCAAAGTGGACGGGTAGGTACATAACATACGAGTATATAGAACAGGACTATCTTTGTTTATAAACTTCTATTCAGAAACTTTAGAATATACCTAGCATTTCACTTCCGGAATTATGTCTCTGAGGTTATGAATAAAGGTCATTGGAATAAGTAAATGTAAAGAACATGAAACTAAAGTATCTAGATAGTAGGTAGGTATAAATTACTGTTTTTTCCTCACCTTATAGTCTTGTATAATTTTCAAGTCCACGACATCTTCCGAGTAGACCATAGTTTTTCCAGCACACCAAAACGTATACACAGGAAAAATGCCGTAAGAACCGCACTGGTCGTCACCCGCGAAGTAGGCTGTTTGCAAAGAATCGAAGCCATACCAACTGAAAGGAAAAAAAATACTTAAATAATATCAATAAGAATGTAATTTATACTCTATATTCTTAGGTATTTAAATAAAAGTAAACAAACAATTTGTACATTTTCGGGTATTTATAACATTTATTGGTTAACCGACCAAATACAAAACCGCCTGGATCAGTCACTGAACAACCTGACTTTAACCTTCATTATTTGATCATGTAATATTTTCATCTACCCTCAACTGGCTTAAGGAGCCATTTGAGGGTAGATTTTGTTTACTTTTATTTAAATACCTAAATATATATACAGAGTATAGTGTTAGGTCCCACTATAATTACCATTCCCAAAAATCATAAAGTACTAACTAATTGTGTTGTCTCGATTTCTCCACGATTCCATCATGAGATGCTGGCTGACTAAGGGGCTATTCATAAATTACGTCATTTCAAATTAGGGGGGGGGGGGGGGGGTCTGGACATCGGATGATGATAGCATGACGTAGGAGGAAACGGGGTCATTCGAAGCACGATTTTTGGATGATTTTATAAAGAAGATAAAAAATCTCCTTTGAAATCTTGAAGTTGGTTCAAATTGTGGTGGGTGGTTGTGGTGGTGTGGTTGGTGGTGGTTGGTTGGTGGAAATTGACCTAGCTGACCCGTCATGCACTCGTTTAAAAATAACTACTTAAAAGGTAATATTCAGAAACTTTATGTTCAGCTGACTGTTAACGAATAAGCTCACCCTTGTGTATCACACCTCGCAATACAGCTGAGGTGCGTTATCACCACTCCTTTAGACATTCCAGTAGTCCCGGACGAGTACAAGACAACAGCCACGTCGTCTCCATTCACAACAGCGGGCTCAAACTTATCTACATCCACGTGGCTTTGGCTTGAGACTAACTCTTGCACTGATAACTTTATGTCTTCAATGTTGTCGAAACAAATGAATGTTTTGACGAAATCCAAACTCTTCAGTGTCGTGCTGTGGGCTTCCCAGAACAGGCGAGTACAGATGAAGTACTTTGGCTTTGTTAGCTTTAACTTGTGCGTCAGGATTGCTGAAAACAGTATAAGGTAAAGGCACCTATTACCGTGGTAGTTAAGGAACTTTTCAAAAGAGATCCAAAAATTAAGGGTATCAATGCTGTCTAACAGCCAGGAATATTTTTTTTTCATCAGAGCATTTAATGAACTTTCCGTTTCACACGTTTTTGGATTCATTTTCGGTTATTATATGTATTAAAATATTTTTTGAAGCCAAAATGACCAAATCTTCTATTACCGTGGCAAGGGACAGGCTGTGATTCTATTATCGCGAATTGAGCTTTCATTACCGAGGGTACAATTGGCATGATTTTTCTGCACTCGTTAATAGAAACCAAACTCAAAATTCGAAACCTAATACCGAGGGTTAAAACAATAATAACGACGTGGGTTCTGTATATTCTTTTTGTGTCATTAAGTTTAATAATGATACAAAAATAAAAAATAAAACTATAGGAGTATGTTTAAAAATACCAAAAATACAATACCAAACAGTCACTCGGTAATAGATAACTCTTTAAGAGCCTATTACCGACCCATTCGATATTTCTCTGGGTCGGTAAT
This sequence comes from Cydia splendana, assembly GCF_910591565.1. Lineage (NCBI taxonomy): Eukaryota > Metazoa > Arthropoda > Insecta > Lepidoptera > Tortricidae > Cydia > Cydia splendana. The sequence continues at coordinate 8,198,646 of NC_085979.1, forward strand.
AGATTTCTATACATTCTATCACCGAGGGTAATCTGATCATACCATCGGTAATAGGCTTAATTTGGAGTTTGATTAAACCTAATTCCGACCCATAAAAAGAATAAAACACAGATGGTTTTTCAAATCAAATCAAACACGTATATTACAAGCTTCTTGTAAAGACAAAATCACATAACCGGCAAGTAAATTTTAGGTTTTATCTCAAAATAAAAAAAAGTTGACAGATTAAGGGTTCCCATAGAAACAAGGAAATCGGTGCTGAAGTTTTTCTTAAAAATTAAGGGTTAGTTGAATACTTTCCATACCACGGAAATAGCTCTTTAATAGCGTGAATAGATCAAGATTGGAAGAAATAAAAGAAATTATAAAACTGATAATTTGTACCAAAACTAAAGAGTAAATAACAAAACTACCACTTTTTCTATTACCGTGGCATACCACGGAATTACTTACCACAGAAGTAATTGGCGCCTATCACCGCTGTATTTTATTTTCCATTTTAAACGTATTTACCGGTTATAAACTAAGTTAAAAGTAATTCAAAATCGTGTAGAAAACAATACACAACCTCTTAAAAGGCATTGCACTAGTTTATTTGCCATAACTATTACGTAAAACACTAAGTAAGATTGGAGTGCACTTACCTGTGGCGTCACGCGTCTGTATGGAATAATCGGTTCTTGCGCCGCCGTCGCACAAACTGACGAATCGCGAGTTTTTTGTTACACTTACACAAATTCACACTATTGGGCACGATAGACCAATGAATGAGCTTGTTTTGTGTATGCTTTATTTCTTAGGGAATAGATCTGTTTGCTTGCAAAATGCGTATTTGTAAACACCGCGGTGTTAGACGTCGATTTTGATACCCGCGTTAATAGCCGCCGTTACCGTAGTAGTTTGTGTTACAAGGGATCAAAATTATATATTTCCGTCAAGGGCGTACATTGAGTCCTGAATGAAGCGATGGATTCTACAATTGAAGGGATGTTTACAAAAACAACATAACTGACTACACTGGTTGATACCTGAAACGATTAACAATGTTCTTAAAAAGTGTCAACCGCTCTAAGCAATTATGTTGTTTTTGGAAACATCCCTTCAATAGAATCCCGAACGTAGTGAGGGATTCTAAAGTAGAATCCTGAGCGTAATGAGGGATTCAAGTGTTAACGCCCAAGACGAAATAATTTTGATACCGTGTGACACATAGGTACTGCTTTTCACATCAACTATGAGGAAATTGTTATGTTCCAAAATCTGTATAATTTGACCAAAACAAAATTGTATGCAAGAAAGAAAAAATCGTGTCCTAGAACAGAAAAGTACAACTTTGATCCCTCCGAGCAGGGAAGAAAAGTACCACTTTGATCCCTCCTAGCGGGAAAGAAAAAGCCCATTTTCGAATAGGTGATGTGAAAAATAATTTGTAAATACATTTCGTGCGACAACGTATTCATAATTTGCCTACAGGAGGGATCCGGATGATATACTATAAAGGATGATGCTAGAACGGTCCGTGTCCGGGCCGAGGCGTTCAACACATCATTTTTTTTGTAGAAAGCATAGAAAACGAACCTGGTCTGCCAAATAAAATAGAAGCTTCGGCAGTCTCAGCCCGAACAATTCTAACGTGAGTCATCCTTAACCGAGAAGAAATTCAGCTGATATGAATAGTTTTTCTATAGGAAAGAAAGCTCCCTAAGAAGGTAAAACCACGCCCTTAAGATGATCAGTTGTTGTTGGCTTTGGCGAAAATCTATACAACTGTTAAAAGTGATACGAGGTTTGAAAAGGTCTGTTAAACAATACCTGATCCACAACTGAGGGGGATAGGCGTGTATGCCGCGCCGGTCACCACAACCGCCAGCCCGGTGGCCATGAAGGTGACGCGGGGCTCACCCCCCAACGCCACCGTATCCCCCCTCCCCACTCCCAGTTGCGCCAGGGCTGCTCCCAGCCGGACTGCATACTGGGTAAACTCTCTAAACGTCAACTGCTCACCGGACGTGCAGTTCCGCTAAAACATTTCATAATAAATAGATAGAATACTCTTTATTGGCACACCTCAGTAAAAAGTTACAAAAGAAAAGAACAATTGATTAACTGTAGAGGCAGACAACAGGCGGTCTTATCGCTAAAGAGCGATCTCTAATAATAATATATATAATGTATTTTGTTTAATAATGTGTCAACATGTTGTGCAGACGAATCGCCAGAGGGTAAGCTATTACCGTCGCCCAAGGACACTCACAACACCAGAGGGATTTGTAAGTGCGTTGCCGGCATTTAAGATAAGATTATGTTAATATATGTACCTCAGACATATACCATACACGGTGTTTTTTAGAGTTCCGTACCCGAAGAATAGTAAAAACGGGACCCTATTACTAAGACTCCGCCGTCCGTCTGTTTGCCACCAGGCTGTATCTCATGAACCGTGATAGCTAGACAGTTGAAATTTTCATAGATGATGTATTTTTGTTGCCGCTATAACAACAAATACTAAAAACAGAATAAAATAAAGATTTAAGTGGGGCTCCAATACAACAAAAGTGTTTCTTTTTTTGCCGTTTTGTGCGTAATGGTACCTACGGAACCCTTCGTGCGCGAGTCCAACTCGCACTTGACCGGTTTTTTTTAAACAACGTTAACTTCTGTATAGGTCAAAATTTTATATTAAAGGAAAAAATTGAAAAATCTACGCTTCCGGCAGGACTTGAACCCGCATCCTCCACAATCCGTGTGTTGCTCTTAACCAATTGAGCTACGGAAGCCTACCAGGACATCGCAAATCTTTCCATTCCTTTCTTTATGTAAACACGCCTTTGGGGTGGGTTTGGAATATCGCTCGCAGACGTATCTGCTTGTTAAAAAATTGGTTTCTGTATAGGTACCTATACATTAATTACCGCACATTCCGCCCATCTCTAATTTAATTTGAATTTAATCGGCCGCGCTCTGCGGTTTCAGTGGAATATTTCATCCCACTAGCGCTAATTGAACATCATATGCAGTGAGCATTGCTATTTCGCTCACTGTCACTTGTGAATAAAATATAATTTCCTCATCTTTTTGAAGAATAGTCACATAGAGCCTTTACGAGTTGGTACAAATAAACCTACTACGTACTTACCAAGCACGTCTGATCCGGGTTGGCCCTCCGCAGTCGGTCCAAAACGAATCTACCAAAGTTCACATGCGCTGGCACCAATACTTCTCCTTCCCCGTGTATCATTGTTACGTTTTTGAAGACTAACAACGCAATAAACCGCTGCTAATGATTGTAACGAGTTTTATTATACAAGAAACAATTTAATCTACTAATGTAGCAACTTGTAAGTAGGTAGACCCGATTAGTTAAATTTTTGTAACCCAATTTGATAACGACATCAGCTAATTATTGATATAAAATTACTAATTACCAAGTAATTTTTAGCAAACATGACTTTAAAGCCCTTTCACACCTGTAGCAAGTAAACTGCAAGCAAACAAATACAAAGATCATCCGGATCCCGTTCGTCCGTTCGTCGGATCTGGATCTAGATTCAGGTGTTTTATGAACGTGCTAATTAGATCAGGCGGCTTAGCACGGTCGCGTTTTTATCCCTTGTCACCATGCCTGTCACGTTCTAACAAGTATGTAAGTGCGAAAGGGACGCGCATAGTGATAGTCGATAAAAATGGAACCGTGCTGAGCCCGCAGGTTTGCAAACGCTTAATAGGTATGAACCTAAAAATGCTTTTAAAATTTGGTACCGGACTCGATTGCTCATTGGATCATACCTTATACCTACTGAGTAAGGAGTAAGGTCTCTTATGAGCAAGCAGCAATTAGCTAAGAACCGTAATTTGCACAAAGTTTACCAGTTTATCCATCAACTTTCGATTAAAAGGTACGATTTTCTACTTGACTGTAGTATTATTTGAATTTTTTAAAAGATATATTATACCTAATATTTTTTTTTGGTATTAATATAATTTATTTACAAACAAGATATTTACAGTCAGTGGTATTACTAAAAGAAATTAATAACTAGCTTATAATATTAGACGTGTTTTAAAGTGATATTAAAAAACTGCTAAAAAATCGTGAGTGTCGTAACCGTGTCGTGAGAGCAGCGGCGTCTCAAGTAAGAAATTACTATATATGTATTTATGTAACATATTCTGGTAAATTAATTTGACAGTGGAAAAGTTAAGTTTCAGACACAGCTCAATTCAGATCTAAGGGTGGAACTCTTAAATTATGGTATATGGTGGAACATGAGACATGCATGGTGGAACTTAAAAAGTTCCGTCACAGAGGGCGTTTTTCGGGCGAGCCGCTCGCAAAACGCGCCTGTGTGACGGAGCCTTAAATAGGTCTTTCCTCACCTCCTCACTTTTAAATAAGTATGAGTACCTACAGTAGGTACCAACCTATGTCTTATCTTTCAGAAATGGCCTCCCACAGACTGGGAGTCCCCGCTCCAATAATAAGTGACCGGCAATTTTCGAAGCCCCTAATGTGCGGTCCGGGGCCGAACGACTTATACCCAGCTGTGGCCGCAGCATATGCTGCGCCTGTCATATCGCCTGCTTGTGCGGAATATTATAAGGTAATCTTTAAGTAAAGGAAAGCACGAGGTGGCTAAAAAATAACTGCATTCCCGTTGTCAGGGAGGTTTTGGGAACAACTATACCTTATACCTACTGAGCAACTTTTACTATGAGATGAACCCCGAAAACGCGAAAAAAAAATTGGCTGTTTCATACATTTTGGCTGGTCCATATGGGAGGGTAAATTTATTTTTCGCGATTTCGGGGTTGGGCCCATAGTAAAAGTTGCTCAATATATGTAATCCCAAAACCTCCCTGGCAACGGGAATGCAGTTATTTTTTAGCCACTGTGCATACCGTGTATAGCTGCCCCGCCTATGATGCCGGCGGCGGCAGTCAATGACACTGCTGTGCATATGCGCGTGCAATAAATAGAGATAGTGCAATGAGTATTTATCACTAAGTTTCTTTTACCATCAACTTACTTAAGTACTTATCTTATTTATTTCTTCGCTGATCATAAATAGGCCTAAGCATCTAAACTACTTAAATCCATCTTAACTTACTTCGCTTTTCAAGGTGATCGAAGACATTCGCGCCGGCATTCAGTACGCGTTCCAAACGCGTAGCAACCTGGTGTTAGCCGTCAGCGGGTCCGGGCACGCTGGCATGGAGACCGTGATCTGCAACCTGCTCGCGCCGGGGGAGCTGCTACTCGTGCCCAGTCGGGGATTATGGGACGAACGGGCTAAGGACATGGCCAGGAGATATGGTGAGTCAGTACCAAGACCATGGAACTCTCCAGCGCAAACTCAGAGATACCTACGCGATACTTTCCGCTGAGGGTAGGTACATAAAGCGAGTGGGTTGCCACACGCTAACCACGTAACTACTACCGGTCTGCTGGTCCGGGTACGTTGGCATGGAGACCGTCATCTGCAACCTGCTCGCGCCGGGGGAGCTGCTAATAATCGTGCCCAGCCGGGGATTATGGGACGAACGGGCCAAGGACATGGCCAGGAGATATGGTGGGTCAGTACCAAGACCCATGGCAGGACTATGAAACTCTCCAACGCGTACTCAGAGATACCTACGCGATACTTTTCGCTGATGGTACATAAAGCCAGTGGGTTGCCACACGCTTTCACGGATGGAAGCAAGCTGGTACCTACACTAGCGGTCAGCGGACCCGGACGTTGGCATGGAGACGGTCATCTGCAACCTGATCGCGCCATGGGAACTGCTGATTGTGCCTAGTCGTGGTTTCTGGGATGTACGTACGACGTATCTACTTACGCGCTATGAGTTGCTTGGCAGTATTTGTATCAGGGCGGAACAACCATAGTCTATTATTCTAGGGATTGGAGCCATGTAGATATTTTTTCTCGCTAAACATGTACTATCTAAACTCGATACTAAACAATATTTTGTTCGCCAACCATTCTTGCTGCAGGTATCAGAGTAGAAACTATCAAAACTTCAGAACCTTTCACGACGTTCTCTCTTGAAGAGCTGGAGTCAGCCTTGGAGCGGCATCGTCCCGCTGGCCTGTTCATCACCCACGGCGACTCCTCTACGGGTACCCTGCAGACCTTGAAAGGACTTGGAGATCTCTGTCATAAGTAAATACATTAGGGTGTTGCTTATTTCGTCGAAATTGAAATTTTCTATGTCTCACCCCCTTAAATTGTTCTCTTGGAAAAACAAATGTGGATTTTTTTCAGAATGTTCAATTACGTGTTAGGGGTTGCTACCGAATTTTGAAAATTTGGACCCTCCATACAAGATTAATTTTTTTTCGTTTTTTTTCTCGATTTTTTTTTATGAAACAACGGGTCAGGGTGTATTAATGTGCAGTTTAACATAATATAATACCACTATTTTTTTAAACCTTATTATGCGTGTTTTTTAGGCGTTCTAAATATTTATTCAGCAGTGCGCACTCCTACAACAGGAATAAAAATTATTTAAAAATATATATTGACTATACCTAGTATTGAATTACATATAAATAGCTTCCATATACTTTGACTCACTGTCTCACAAAAAAAAATCATGTATGAAGGATCCAAATTTTCTAAATTCGGTAGCGACCCCTAAAACGAAATTAAAAATTCTGAAATAAATCCACATTTGTTTTTTAGTGAAAGAGAATTATTTAAGGGGGTGAGACATAGAAAATTTCAATTTCGACGAAATAAGCAACATCCTAAAATACATATGTACCTAAATACTTTGGATATAGGTATTTATGGTTGCAAAACGTAGAGTAATAAAGACACATGATACAAAAATTGTATTGACAAAGACTTCGTCAACAATTCCTTGAAGTCGACCTGCAATAAGTGAGCACTTATCGAAATTTTTGTTCCTCTTTAACTACCAAGTAACCAACGACCCCACTCTGAGTTACGTAACTTTTCACAGATATGACACTCTATTGCTAGTGGACATAGTAGCATCTCTAGGCGCGGAGCCTGTCCTCATGGACGAGTGGGGTGTAGACGGCGCGTACGCGTCGTGCCAGAAGGCGTTGAGCGGGCCGGCCGGCGTGGCGCCCGTGGCGTTCAGCGCCCGAGCAGAGTAAGTTACTCCATGAGTGTGTTGATCAGACGAAACTACTTCGGGTGTCGACAGCGCGTATTACGCGTCGTGGCAGAAGGCACTGAGCGGGCCGGCCGGCGTGGCGCCCGTGGCGTTCAGCGCCCGAGCAGAGTAAGTTACCTACTCTATGAGTGTGTTGATCAGACGAAGCTACTCCGGGTGTCGACGGCGCGTATGCGTCGTACCAGAAGGCGCTGAGCGGGCCGGCCGGCGTGGCGCCCGTGGCGTTCAGCGCCCGAGCAGAGTAAGTTACCTAGTCTATGAGTGTGTTGATCAGACGAAGCTACTCCGGGTGTCGACGGCGCGTATGCGTCGTACCAGAAGGCGCTGAGCAGGCCGGCCGGGCGTTCAGCGCCCGAGCAGAGTAAGTTACTTCACGAGTGTATTGATCAGACAAAGCTACTCCGGGTGTCGATGGCGCGTATGCGTCGTGCCAGAAGGCGCTGGGGCCGGCCGGCGTGGGCGTTGCGTTCAGCGCCCGAACAGAGTAAGTTACTCCACGAGTGTGTTGATCAGACAAAGCTACTCCGGGTGTCGATGGCGCGTATGCGTCGTGCCAGAAGGCGCTGGGGCCGGCCGGCGTGGGCGTTGCGTTCAGCGCCCGAACAAAGTAAGTTACTCCACGAGTGTGTTGATCAGACAAAGCCACTCCGGGTGACGACAGCGCGTATGCGTCGTGCCAGAAGGCGCTGAGCGGGCCGGAAGGCGTGGCGCCCGTGCGCTAAGCTACTCCTGAAGCTAGAACCTGTTACGAAACGATGAATTCCAGGACTCATAGAAGGGAAATTCTAACGGAGAGGGATGAGAGGGAAGCCATGAAGGGAATAATGGATCAAGTGAAAAAAAAAATAGTTTTAGACTGTCAAGAGAAGGTTAAAGAAAAAATACATGGCAAATGCTTCACCGATATGTGCTCATAAGTTCATGATGATGGCAAGAGTAGGTAAATTGGTCTAGGTGGAGAGAAAATACCTCATCCGCAATACAATCTTCTCAGATCTACCGCAATACAATTGAGTTTTTCTATGCGTATATTTGTCCAAGTTAAATGCATTAGTGTGTGTAAATTAACAGTTATTTTATTGTTTTCAGAGCAAAAATATTTAGCAGGAGTCACGACGTGCCATTCTACTTCGACATAACGTTTTTAGCTCGGCAATGGAAATGTTATGACGATACTTTCTTGTAAGCATACATATTTAATGTTTCTCTTAAGCTTGCTATTTGCAGTGGAATGAATAGCCCCTTTTGCTTCCTGGGTGAAACTGAGATTCTAGTACTTTAGACCCTACCCCTAAATTAGACCTAAACCCTAACCCTAAACGCCTTTCGCATTATTTTATTAAATGGTTATCTTTATCCAATTGTTTTTTCACATCACCCATTCAAAAAAGTGCTACTATGATCCCTCCTAGCAGGGAGGGGGCTAGGAGGGATCATAAGTCGCACTTTTCTGTTCTATGGCACTTTCTTTTTCTTGCATTTTTTAACTTAAATAATATTTTAAAACAGAATAATTTCCTGGACGGTGATGTGAAAAGCAGTAGGTATGTGTCTCATGGTAGCAAAATTATTTTCACCGTGGGCGTTAACACTTCACCTCACTACGCTCAGAATTCAATGTGCGGCCTCGCCGTAAAGTGTCATTTTGCTCCCTTGCAACACAACTCTTCTTTAAGCTGCATCTTTTACCGAGGCGTGTCAATAATGAATATTCTATCTATACCGTCCCAGCTATCACCACACGTTGAGCAGCCCCCTCCTCTTTGCCCTCCGCGCCTGCCTCTCGCAGCTTGCGCAGGAGTCGCTCCCACGCGCATGGGCGCGCCACGCCGCCGTCACCGCGCACTTCCACGCGCGTCTGCGCGCACACGGATTCCGCTTCCTCGTGCGGCGACCGGAGGACCGCATGAATGCTATCACTACTGTGTTACCGGGAATGGAGTGCAATACTTTCGTAGCTGAATTGAGGAGCAAGTAAGTACGAGTATAGATAGATGTCCGTCTGGCCACCAAATTCGTCACTAGAAATAGTTATTTGTTTTACAAGGGGGCAAAGTTGTTGCTTAACCGCTCGTGCTAATATTGATACCCGAGCAAGCGAAAGATCCCAAAATTGAACCACGGGCGTAGCGAGTTTTGTACCGTCTGTACCTAGTACTATCATTTTCACCACACCAACTGTTATAAAGGCTCTCTTGATTGTTCAAAAACCGATAGCAAAGTTGCATTTTATTCACATGTGATGCAAAGTAATTAAATGCAAATTTTGAGTTGTTTTCTTATGTTTTCTGGTTGAATTGACTTTTAAAATGATGATTTTTAATGATAAATATTTAATAACATTCATTTGGATTTGATTTGGTTTGTTTTTGTTTGATATCTTACAGTTAATATTTTCTTCGGGTTGGTGTGGTGACTAATTTTGTGTTTCACTCGGGGGCAAATTTTGTTTAACCCTTGTGCTTTGAAACCCTCGCAACGCTCAAGATTCCATTTTTCGATAGCTAAGATACGCGAACAGCCGCGATACCTTCATGTCCTTCATACTGGTACGCTCCCCGGCCGCCGCGCCCCGCGCCCCACGGCGGGCTGGTCAACGACACCTTCTCGTAACTCATGAGGCCCTGGTACTTGCTCCGCGCTAAATTCAATTATTAGACAGTTTTTTCTTGATTTTGGCCACCGTAGCCTATGGAGACTAACAAGCAACGCTAAGTGGTTTGCGTAGTCAATGGATGTTGCTATATTAAGGGTGTCACATGCGCGTTTCTGACTTATGAACCAA